>NW_024374256.1:1562314-1627805 GCF_014805655.1 Passer montanus
CCCTGCGCTGCCGGGGCCGTGCTCGGGGCACCGGGGCTGTGCTCGGGGCTCGCCGTGAGCGCCCGGGGCTGTGCTCGGGGCGCCGGGGCCGCTCGGGGCTCGCTGCTGCCCGTGCGGGCTGTGATGGTGCGGGGAGTGCGGGCGGCGCTCCCGAATCTCCCCGGCACACGGGAAAGCGGAGCCGGCTGAAGGCCCAGGGAATAAAGATCTCAGTTTGGGGGGTTTTGTCCCTCACCCTCCCGGCGCCGTCTTCTCGCAAAGGCCTGCGCCGCCAACTCCGACCACGCTCCGGTGTCACTTTGCCGGACGTCTGCTCTTCCCTCCCTCTTGGCTCTTGTCCTCCTTACCGAGACCCCCAAGCCAGATGTGCAGGAGGTCGCTCACCCCCTGCCCACATCTGCAGCTGGCACAGCCATCGCCGAAGGAAGGGACAGGCTGCAGCAGTTGTCACCCACGGCAGAGCAGCCGGCTGGGGCACTGTGCTCTGGCACTCCTCAGTTCAACATCTTCTCACTCCGGCTGGAACCAGCAGCTCTCCTGGAGAAACCGGAGGGGAGGTGGGGATTTGGTGCCAGGTGTTCCACAGGCCGTGGTGATTTCTTGTCGTTCTGTCTGGATTTGGTGCTGTCACGCTCCATTATCATACCTGGGGATGTCTCCATGGTTAATTGGTCAGATTTGCTCATTCCGGTTTAAAATTGCCTCTTCAGAGGGCTGTGCTTTGAGCAGAGCAGCATTTCCCCCCTGCTGCAGGGACAGCAGGGAGGCACTGGCCATTCGAGGTGAGCTTTCCTAATTTTCATCAGCCAGGTATGGCACAGCTTGTTCTTCAAATCAAGAGCACAGCTTCTCCTGGAGCCCCCATGAGGTGGGGAGGCTCTGCCTGGGCCAACACCTGGCACGAAGGTGCGGTGGGTGAAGAGCCTCTGCTCTGAACCATCGCTGGAGCCGTGAGGAGGAGTTTGTGCTCCGAGCGGGGAGAGGAGGGAAGTCCTGCGGCCGTTCCCAACCCACGTCATGCGCCCGGAGCCGGGCCGCAGCTTATTGCTGCGAGACAGCGCTTTTTATTTGTGGTTTCTCCCTTCCTAGGAAGGGAGATGGCTGAAAAGGCAGAAAACGCCGCTCGACTCATAATGGGAGGAAACGAGCGCCGGTACCCAGGGCGGGGGAAGCGGCGGGCTGAGTGCCCGGTGCCGGTGCCCGGTGCCGGTGCCCGGTGCCGGTGCCCGGTGCCGGCGGGGCTGTGGCAGCCCCGGGGTCGCTTCCCAGCGGAAATGCCCGGGGGGCTCGGGGCAGCGGCAGGCGCGGATTCCCTCGCGGCACCAGGAGCGGGTGTGTTACTCCAGGCTGGAAGTGGAGGGAGCCTCTGGCTCTCCCCTTCCCCCGTCTCACCTTGGCTGGGTCGGGGTCAGGCACCACGTGCAGGCGGGATTTCAGCAGATCAGGGTTTTTGCATCCCAGGATCTCAGGTGGGACTTAGCAGTTTGCCTCCCTTTGGTTTAAAATGATAAGTACACACTCTTAATTACAGCGAGGAAAATAATACAGGTGTTCTTCACCTCCACACCTGGGTCAGATGTTAGAGAGCTCCCTGAGGTCCAGCAGCAGGGCTGGAACAGGGCTTGGGAGGAGTTTTGCACTTAGAGGTGAAAATCGCCAAGGGCAGGGGCCCAAGGGGGAAGTTTTCACCCCTCCTGGGAGAGGTGGCACCACTGAGAAAGCAAGGAGACGTTTCTGGAACACCGGTTACGTAAATTGCCCTGGGATCGCTGCCATGCAGGTTAGAAACCGGCTTCCTCCGACCTTTGCTTTCTGAGTCATGGAGCAGAGGTGCTGTCACCGTGCTGGTGGAGGCATCAGTCCTATTGTTGAGGGATTTGGGGTTTTTCCACTGTGTTCCGGGAGAATTGGCCATGTGGTGCCCCTGTTCCTGGCCCACCAGAGCTCAGCCATGCCAGGGAAACGCGTGGGAGTGGGTGGCAATGGGAGCTTGAACTGCTACCTGGCAGGAGCCACGTCCCTCTGTCCTGGAGTCTGGGCTTTGTAATCATTGCTCCTCCTTTTTTTACCCTTGCCATTCTCTCTTCTGCTTATATTATTCCAAATATTGCTTATGTAGTAGAAAAACATGGCTGGGGCAGAGCACAAACACTGGAGAACAGAGTTGAGTGACAGAAATCCTTCCCTGGGAGGGTGGGCAGGCCCTGGCACAGATGCCCAGAGCAGCTGGGGCTGCCCCTGGATCCCTGGCAGTGCCCAAGGCCAGGCTGGATGGGGCTTGGAGCAGCCTGGGACAGAGGAAGGTGTCCCTGCCATGGCAGGGGGAATGAGGTGGGCTTTAAGGTCCTTTCCATCCCAAACCATCCTGTGTTTCTTTGATTCCATGACTTCATCCCCATAACGATGGATCTGTCATCAGGGCTCCGCTTTGCTTCAAATTCTTCTTTCATTACACAAACCTACAACAATGCAACTGACGTGGGATTACGCCAAACTCCACCACTTCAAGCTAATTATTTTTTGCCTGTATATGTGTATCACCCTTTATTGAGCAGGAGCTGCTCATTAATAACTCTTCTCAAGCATGGTAGCTTGAGCTGTGCAAACTACTCGAGAGACAAGGGAGACAGCTGAGTGGCTGTCATCTCTGATATGCCTTGTGCAGAGACTCCTCTGTTTGGGCTACCAGAGTTCCTTTGGAGATCTCTATCCTTGTAGAATTATTTCCTTTCTCTGAACTGCAATAGGCAAGATCCATAAATTCCACTTAATGGTAATAATTTAAACACGCCTTGTTCTTGTGTCAAACTAGCAGGAGCACTGGAGTGAAAGGTTTCTTCCTCTGCTCCTTCCTTGAGTGTTTCATGGCTCATCAGAGTTGGGTGAAAGAGCATCTCTGGGTGCCTGGTACTTGTGAGGTGTTTTGGGGCCCCTCAGAAGTGGCTGCTCAAAGCCTGAGGATGCAGGAGCAGCAGGCAGAGCTGTCCACAACCCGGGATGCCTTGAGCTGGTGGTGTAACCACAGAGCAGGACTGGGCCCCATCCCACAGCCCTGCCAGGATGCACCTTGTCCTGGTTTCACATTAGAGCACACTGGCCTGCTCTGGAAATTGCTCCCTGTGCTGCGGATTATGTGGAATTAAAAGGATTTAAAGCGCAAGATGTCCTAAGATAAATATCTCCCAAGTTCAGCCAGGCTGGCAGTTGCGTAACTGAGCGCGCTTGTTTTCCAGGATACTTTTCTGTGTGCTATTAAGGAAACGCACCCAGCGTGTGCTCGGGAGGGTTTGTGCCAGCTCTGGGGCAGCTGCAGTGGCCCAGAGGTGCCCTGGCTGTGGGGCTGCTGCTCCACGTGCCCGTCAGATTAGAGCCCTAATCCCCGTTTCCGCTCACCCCGAGCAGGGAGCTGCAAGGACAGGCTGCAGGCTCCCGTGTGGCTGCCTCATCAGCAGCCCAAGCCCTGCTCTGACACAGCCTGGGTGAGCTCCTCACTGCCCTGGGCACCCCAGGGAGGAGCTGTGCCTCCCTCCTGCAGCAGACGTTGCCTGGTTGCTGCAGGAGGGGGACCTTGGGAGTTCTCTCAGAGCAGGACATTTGGGAGGCTCCTTTGCAGCCCAGAGTGCTGTGGGAGGGCAGCTGCACCTGCTCCCCCTGTGTGAGGCGTGCAGGGCAGAAATAAAGCATTTTAAAGAGGCAGATGTCAGCCCAAGAAACCCACAAACGATTTCAGCCCTGCTCGTGGCGTGCTGTGTTTTATCTCGGGAGGTGATGAGTCTGGAGCCATTTCCATCTGGAGCATACACAAATGGCCCTCCAATTCCATATGAGGGAATAAGAACTGCTTTTGCTCTGGGGTGGAAGGAGAGCACTTGGCTCTAAACACTGCAATTCTCTGCTCACACATCTGACTCCTGGCAGCCTGAGAAAGCGAGAGTTTCATCAGGAGCTTCATCCCTCTAAGAGCAGGGAGCTGCATGCCCAGGAAACCTCCCTGGCATGGACACTGCTCTCTTTCTTTCCCCATCCCTTCCATCCCAGGTAGGATGGGTTTCTGTCAGCAGCAGAAGGACAAGTTTCCCTCTTCAGGGAGCTGATAAAACTCAGCCCTTGAAAGTCTGGTGGCTCTGGAGGTATCAGCTGGTGTCTCCCAGCTCACCCTTGAAGCTGAGGGGTTGGACACCCCCTGCACCCACTCAC
Source organism: Passer montanus (assembly GCF_014805655.1). Taxonomy (NCBI): domain Eukaryota; kingdom Metazoa; phylum Chordata; class Aves; order Passeriformes; family Passeridae; genus Passer; species Passer montanus. The sequence goes on from NW_024374256.1 coordinate 1,566,512, forward strand.
CCCTCTCCTGACACGTGCCTTGTGGATCTGTTCTTCAAATCAAGAGCCAGGCACTGTGTCCCTCTGTCCAGCACAGAAATTCTGCTTCTTAAGCTGTTTGAGAGAAAAGCAGCCCTCCCCGAGCTGTGGTTTGGATTAGCAGCCAGTTGTGAGCTGTGCATGGGTGACAGCTGAGCCAGTAAACATCAGCCTCTTTCCAAGTCTGGTTATCTTGGTGCGTGGCTCCCCCTGCGCTGTGGGGGCTGCTCATAAACACAAATTCTTACTTCACTGCTCAGCTATTCTCTGTGCTAATGGCACCGAGGGCTCAGGGTAAACACCAGGGCAGCATTCCTCTGGGAGAGCTCCTGCATGGGGCTGCTGGGGCCTGCTTTCAGCCCTGGGATGAAACTACTTTGGAACTAAAGTTAAGCTGGGACTAAGGTGAGTTGTGGAGCTCAGATGGGGCCCATACAGATGTAAATATTGCAGTGTAGTGGAGAAGTGAGGAAGAAGTCAGGTTGATCACCTCAATGGATCCTTGCTGCTCCGGGGAAGGAGCTGGCTTTGTTTCTGTCAGTTCCTGAAAGGCTCTAGAACCCATTCATCCCGCTGAGGGTCTGACTGGCACTGCAGCTCTTCACTTGGCCCATAACTTCTGAAAAGGAAGGAATAAACTGCCCTTGTTCTTTCTGAGGAGGAGAGGAATGCCATGATTTTTGGAGCCTGAGACTGCAGTGCAAACAGATGTCAAAGCAAAGTCTTCTTGCCCTTGTTTTTCTCCACAGTCTGCAGAAAACCTCCTGTACGTGCTTATCCTGCTCTGGGTATCTGTGTCTCAATGAAATCCCACCCACTTTTGCCCGCCCGGCTCCCCGGGCGGTGCCGGTGCCGTCTGAACCCGATCCCGGCTCGGTTCGGCCCGGGCTGCCCCGGGCCGGTGCCACTCGGGCTGGCTCGGGTCACCTGCCGTGACTTTGTGCGGGGCTGGAGCTGCAGCCAGGCGGGTGGGGCAGATTTCCCGCAGCTATCAGTTATTTATCAGTAATAAATACGGTAGAGCCGTGGCACGGCGCTGTGGCTGTTAACCCTTCGATGCCCGGCAGCAGGGCAGGAGGGTGGGATGGAGCAGCGTGGTGGGAATCTGCAGCGACCACCCCGGGGATCCTCCCTGGTGCTGTGTGCCCCACGAGCAGCACTGGGTGGATAAGGAGCCCCAATTTCATTTGGGGGAAGTGTGGAGAGACTCTCTGGGCAAGAGACTTAAGTTAAAAAGAGTCTGGTGTATGGGGAAATGTTCAAGCACCTTGTGCCATGTCCAAAGTGCCACCCTGCCCTGTTTGTCCACATGAGGGGCTCCCAAAGCCACCAGCTTTTGGAGGGACATGAGGAGCAATCCCATGCCTAGCATGTGCTAACAGCAGCTTCTCTTGCTTTGCAGAACGGGCAGCCAGCTCCAGAAGAAGGTGGGAATCCTCCATCCCAGGTAAAAAATGCCCCAGGTTACCTCTGCAGGTCCCTGTGAGCGTGGGGGGTGTGAGCTGACTCGGGAGCAGGATGGGGATGGTTATTTTTAAACCCTGTAAAGCTGCTGCTCTGTAGATCTGCAGGAGTGCACGTGGGAGTGCAAGGGACTGGAGACAGGGAAGAGGAAAGATAAACTCCTGTCTTCCTGTCCCTTTGGTCATCCAAACATGCCTGGAAGGTTTTCCAGAGGGCCACCTCAGTCCAGCACTCGTGACCTGGAGTGGGGCTGTAGCTGAGGGCAGAAGTGAGAGCCCCTGGGGTGTTTCAGTGCTGTGTTTATGCCTTTCTCTGTGCTGTGATCTTGCCAGCTGGGATGAGAAGTACAGGAGTATTTGATGGTTTTGGCACAGCTGCCCTTGCTGAGTGTCTGGTATCTGTTTATTCTCCTGCCTTGGTGGGGCTGGGAGAGGCTCCACCTCTGCCAAGCTGCCCTCTGCATCCCTGTCAGCATCAGCTGGGAATGACAGAAAGACCTGGGCTGCTGTCTCCTGTGTTTGGGGCAGGGATCTGAACCTGCTGCTCCTTCTTGAGACACCTGCAGCTCACCCTGCTCCACACATGAGCAGCGTGGTGTGGAAGGACTTGATTTGTGTGCTGTGAGCCCTCCCCAGGTACCAGATCAGCACAATGCTGTCCCCAGGGTGTCTCCTGGTTGTGCCAGTTCCTCTGTCCTGCACTCCCTGCAGAGCAGAAGAGCCATGTCAGTACTGTGAAATCATAATCCCTTCAGGATTTCCTTTTCTGACCCAGCCATGCTCTGACCGTGCAGAATGACACAACACTTTGGATTTGCCCTGGGCAGCCTTCCCGAGCTCTGTACCCCCAGCAAGGGCCCTATGGCAGCTTCTCTGAATCATCAGCCCTGCTGAAGGCTCTGGGGGCTTGCTGGGTTGTTTTTCCAGCTGGTTACATTGTATTTTTAGTAAAAGACATTTTAACCTAAACCCCAGTTGTCTACATTTCAGCCAGTTTTATTTTTTCCCCTGGGACATTTGTGGATTTCCAGCAGTGCCAGAAATCTTCCCTGCCTGTTCTGCCTCTCTGTCCCACTCTGGAGCTGGCCTGGCACTTCTTCAGTGGCTTGCAAAGAAATCTTTGGGTCAGATGAATTCAGGTCAATGGAACTTGCACTTCCCTCCCCTGAGAACAGTGGGTTTACAACTCTTCACTGTGCCTGCATCTCTGGCATGGGGAAAAAGGAATCTTGTGTCTTCTGGTTGCATTCCAGCTGGGTTTCTAAGGTTTGAGACTTCGCCTCTTTCATCTTCAAACACTTGGCTAAACTGCCCTTCTCTAAATGCTGCTGATGGATGTTGCTTTAAAAATCATTCAGGATTTTTTTCTCTTTGAAGGACATCACTGAGAGAAACCCTGGCAGATTCCATTCTGTAGGTGCCATTCCACAGAAAGATCATGGGATAGAAGCCAAAAAGCACTTGAGGTTCCCTTTGATGCTCTGTGGGTCACAGATGTGCAGTCCAGGCTGGAGCAGAGCAGAGGGCAAGTTCTCCAACATCCCAGAGCAGGGAAGCCTCAAGAGCCCTGTGCTGCTGTAGGTGTCCTGCTTTCCACTTTCCTGAGGCCCCGTGGCCAAAATGCCTGTAAGCAGTGTCTGACAATCCCATTTTGGGTAACTTTTGAGCACCCAAAGCTCTGCTGCGCGCTCCTGAAATAACCTCAGTGGCGTTTTCCAAGTTTGTACAAGGTATGTTTGCTACCAGCACAAATTAAATCCCTCCTGTAAACACATACCTTTAACTTGAGGGCAAGCTCTGCCCTGAGATGCTGCAGATGGGGGAACAGGCAGCACCCAGAATATCTGTGTGTTTCAGTTCTTTCTCTGGGTAGACATCAGCAGCAGCTCCTGGCTCTGGCTTTACCAAGTGCCCGTCACCGACCAAGGTGACTATTCTCACATTGAAGGTTGCTCAGGCTCCCTCCCACACCCTTCTGTGCTGTGTGTGGAGAGCTGCAAGGGGAAGAGGCACCTTTTTTCCAGGTTTGTGCTATCCTTTTGCAGCTCATTCTGTGATCTCTGCTAAAAATAACCTGAAGCGGCGGCAGCGGCGATTACCGCGCGCCCCCGCGGCAGCCCTGTCCCTCCCCAGCCCTGCCAGCAGGATGCTGCCAAAGCACAGCCCTCGTGGGCCTGGGCCACAAGCAAAGACTCTCTGAAAAGGAGGAAATCCAAGAGTTCCTCAAAAGAGTCAGGAAGCTCACAGCTGGTGCTGTGAGATTGCTGGAGTGTGATGCCCCCGTGGCCATCTCACCTGAAGCTCGAGGATGTGGTCACTGCAGAGGTGCCAAGGGCATGGTTTGGGCCAGGCTGGCCCTGTTCTGGTACTTTCTTGATGCTTTTGGAGCTCCAGCTCAGCTTCCTAGCAAGGACAGCTGGTGCATTTCACAAGCTCTTGTGTTTTCTACCTTTCAAGAACAGTTGTGGTACACAAGTCCCTGCAGGCCCCATTCCTCAGAGTTTACCTGGGGAATGTCTGTGAGATCCTTGTGCTGGTTAGGGCTGGGGAAGAGTCAGTGCTCACAGGGATGGGATGAGGCTGTGTTTTGAATTTGCACTGAAAACAGGGTTAATCATGGCCACATCCCTAACACCAGGCTGCTGATCCAGTGCAGGATGGCTACAAGGATGGATTTTTTTCTCATCCTCTTTGGTGGTGGTGATTAAAAGCCTCTCTGGGTACAGAACCTCATTCTCCCCTGGTTCTCTTGAGGGCAAGCTCTGCCCTGAGATGCTGCAGATGGGGGAACAGGCAGCACCCAGAATATCTGTGTGTTTCAGTTCTTTCTCTGGGTAGACATCAGCAGCAGCTCCTGGCTCTGGCTTTACCAAGTGCCCGTCACCGACCAAGGTGACTATTCTCACATTGAAGGTTGCTCAGGCTCCCTCCCACACCCTTCTGTGCTGTGTGTGGAGAGCTGCAAGGGGAAGAGGCACCTTTTTTCCAGGTTTGTGCTATCCTTTTGCAGCTCATTCTGTGATCTCTGCTAAAAATAACCTGAAGCGGCGGCAGCGGCGATTACCGCGCGCCCCCGCGGCAGCCCTGTCCCTCCCCAGCCCTGCCAGCAGGATGCTGCCAAAGCACAGCCCTCGTGGGCCTGGGCCACAAGCAAAGACTCTCTGAAAAGGAGGAAATCCTTGAGAGTTCCTCAAAAGAGTCAGGAAGCCCACAGCTGGTGCTGTGAGATTGCTGGAGTGTGATGCCCCCGTGGCCATCTCACCTGAAGCTCGAGGATGTGGTCACTGCAGAGGTGCCAAGGGCATGGTTTGGGCCAGGCTGGCCCTGTTCTGGTACTTTCTTGATGCTTTTGGAGCTCCAGCTCAGCTTCCTAGCAAGGACAGCTGGTGCATTTCACAAGCTCTTGTGTTTTCTACCTTTCAAGAACAGTTGTGGTACACAAGCCCCTGCAGGCCCCATTCCTCAGAGTTTACCTGGGGAATGTCTGTGAGATCCTTGTGCTGGTTAGGGCTGGGGAAGAGTCAGTGCTCTGGGATGGGATGAGGCTGTGTTTTGAATTTGCACTGAAAACAGGGTTAATCATGGCCACATCCCTAACACCAGGCTGCTGATCCAGTGCAGGATGGCTACAAGGATGGATTTTTTTCTCATCCTCTTTGGTGGTGGTGATTAAAAGCCTCTCTGGGTACAGAACCTCATTCTCCCCTGGTTCTCCAAATTTTAATTGCCAGGTTGGGTGAAATTGGTCCTTGTTCAGCTGGGGAACAGCAACTGAATTCAGTGGGAAAATGGAGCCTCTCATAACTGGAGTTTTTCAGCCTGCTCTGCAGCCAGCTTGGCTGAGGGGTGAGCTGTGCTCCCAGGTGCCAAGCATGAGGAATTGTACATGGAAGTACAACACCCAATTAGTGAAATCACTTCATCATGAAAAGCAGAGGAGTGGAACTGCAGTGCTGAGTGTGCCCACACTCTCTCTGGGGAACGGGCTGAGGGTGCTGATCAGCCTGTTCTGGGGTGATAATCACAGAGCACAGGGGGAGCTGGGGAAGGAAGAACTGAGCTCTGCACCATAAAAGGGACCTTTGAGATGGAGCAAGGGCTGTGCTCTGCCTCAGGCCCCAGGCAGGAGGTGCTGCAGGCTGAGCCTGGCTGGGCACTGCAGCACAGAGAGAGGTGAGGCTTTCCCCCAGATCTGTGCAGCTCCTGTTGGTTTATCCTGACCAGGCAAAGCTTGCAGACAGGTTCTTCCCTGCATGAAGGAATCGTGGGCAGGGACACCTTCCACTATCTCACGTTGCTCCTGTCCAGCCTGACCTGTGAGGGTCCAGGTGAGGGAGAACTCTTGGGCCAGCACTGCCCTTGAGCTCCAGGCTGAGAGCAGGGCAGGACCCACACCCAGGGGTGTGATGCTGCTCAGTGCTGGACACCACTAACCTCAGCCTCTTAACGTGAAGGGTTTCAAAACAAACAAGTGAGTGCTCTGCTCTGTGCCTGTTTGCACAGCTGCTGCTGGTTCCTCCAGGACCTGGACAGCTGTGGAGCTGTGGGAACAGGCAGGTACCTCAGCAAATCCCTTCTCAGCCCACTGCCCCTCTGCTGGGGCTCCCAGCCAGCAGTGTTCTGGCCACACTGGCCCCGTGGCTGGGCAGGACATGGGAGCAGAGCATCTCCAGTGTGCTGTGGTGCTGCCTGGAAATTTCCTTGATGCTGCAGGGACTGGGCAGCAGCTGTGGCCACTCTTAACATTTGGCTTTTCCACCCTGTCACTGGTAAAGCTCTGAGTTCAAACTGGCTGCTCTGCCTTGTCAGCTGAAGGAATTGAGTGGCTTTGTTGCTCCAGCAGTGCCTGACAGCTGCCTGGCCTGTTCCTGGCAGAGCCTTTGCTCTGTGTCCTTGGCAGGGCTGGGCTATGGCGAGCAGCAGCTTCTGAGCTCTTAAAAAACACAAATAAATGCCTGTTTGAGGAGCAGAGTCTCTGATGAGCTGCAGACTCTAACGAATAATTGAAGAGGGGTCAGCTTACAGGACTTGCACACGAGGAATGCAGCAGAGTCTGCTCCAGCAGCCCTCCCACATGGTCCCTGACCCATCCAAACCACTCCGGTTTCTTCTCTGCCATTTCCATCCCCCTGGTGAGTTTGTAGAAGCTGCCTCATGTTCTGTCTCCAGAAAGCCTCTTGTACTGAAGGAAAAAAACCCTGAAAATCTGTTACTGTGTGTTGTACTTGGAGGGGACAGTGGTGAGGGCTGGCACTGGAGAGGACCCTGAAGAACTCATTCACATGTGATTTTTTAAGGGGCCAGAGTTTGGGTTTGGGTCACTGGGTCATCCACCCCAGCAAATGGGAGCTTGGAGTGCCCTTGGCTGGGTTTGCTGGGCCCCTGGCTGGCCAAGATGCTGGCTGGGATTCTCCCTGCACACACAGGCAAATCTGCCTGAAGCTCCTGCAGCTTCACCAGCTCCAGCTTTATTTGGAAGTGAAGCCTGGCTTGGACACGAGCAGTAAATTCCTTCCCTAGCTCCAGGTGAAGCTGCAAAAGCTGTTTTCCCCCTGGTTGTACTGTGCTGGCTGCCAGGGCTGCCACAGGGTGGGCACCATCCAGGGAGGGGAGTCCCAGTTATCTAGAATTCCTGCCTTGCCTGGAGCCCTTTTCCTTCTCCCTTAGGAAATCCCTCTGTGTGTGCCTGGGGCAGCCTCCCAGCAGTGGGAGCAGAGGGATTGCATTGCAGCAGCTCCTGCTGATCTCATTGCTGCTCTGAGGCAGGAAGGGTTTCCCAACTGCAGTGTGAAATCCAGGTCCTTCCCTTGCCAGTCCTGGAGAGCACAGCTGGGAAACACCACCCCTTTGCATGTGGAAAAGGAGGAAAGGAGGGGGTTTATCCCTGTTTGTGCTTGAAGGCTCGGGGTGGGCAGAGCTGCTCTGGGAATGCTGAGTGGGCTGAGGACACTCTGTGTCCCTGGGATGTGGCTGAACTGATCCTCTTGCTGTCAGAGAGGTGGAGTTCACTGGACAGGCCAGGCTGGCCTGGATATGGATTGGAAATGTGCTGGGACTGCTGTCAGAGGGGGAGGTGAAGGCTCTGCACCAGCACTGGGGTCAGTGGTTATCTTTGGGGTCCAGGAGGGGACCCCTGGGGTCTCCACAGGGACAGAGTGAGGAGAAAAAAGCTCCTGAGGGGAACAGGACAAAACACGGTATTCCCAGTGTGGGGGTGGCTGCAATCCCTGTGGTGTGATGTTTGGGAAGGGGCTGGATGTGATCTCTGTGTTTGGGAAGGGGATGGATGTGATCTCCGTGTTTGGGAAGGGGATGGATGTGATCTCCGTGTTTGGGAAGGGGATGGATGTGATCTCTGTGTTTGGGAAGGGGCTGGATGTGATCTCTGTGTTTGGGAAGGGGATGGATGTGATCTCCGTGTTTGGGAAGGGGCTGGATGTGATCTCCAGTTTGGGAAGGGGCTGGATGTGATCTCCATGTTTGGGAAGGGGCTGGATGTGATCTCTGTGTTTGGGAAGGGGCTGGATGTGATCTCTGTGTTTGGGAAGGGGCTGGATGTATTCTCCAGATTTGGGATGGATGTGATGTCCATGTTCTGGTCCTGTCCCTGGCACACGGAGCAGCTGAGCCATGGAGGGGGTGGCTGCTGGCTGCATCCATGGTTTTATGACATTAAATGATAAACTAGAGCTGTGCTCCAGCAGACTCTCATCCTGTGCACTCTCACTGGGGTGTTGGTGATGCACAGCTCGGGGTGTGTTTTGGACAGGGTTTGTTTTGCTTTTAACCCTGCTGCAGTTCACAGCCACCCCCAAAATGTGACAATCCCTTTCTCTCAGCGTGTCCCACACGTGTGATCTCCCCAGAGGGTGGGAGAGAGCTGGGTTCTCCCTGCCTGCACAGACCAACCCCGGCAGGTACCAGGCAAAGACTTTTCCAGGTCCCGAGACACTTTTTGTGTGCCTTGCAAGGGGAGGGCAGCCTGTGTGCTGTGGGAGGAGTGTGGAATTCCAGCGTTCCTGCAATACAGAATAGTTTCCACATCCCACGATTACTCCAAGGGCAGCAAACAAGTCTTGGTTCTTGTTGTGAAACCAATGTTGTATTTTATAATTCAGCTAGAAAGAGTTTTCAGCTTTTCTACTGAAAGTACCAGAACTGCCCCATGCCCTGATGGGAGGTGGTGCTTTTCTGCTGGTTCCTCAGAGTGGGATTCTGCATTTGGAACAGCCTGGGACAGGGTCTCCTGGTTTTACCACCTTCAAAGCCTGAGCTGGTTGGAATTTGCTGAGCAGAGCTTTCCTCCTGCTGGGAAGTGTGTGTAGGGCTGCAGGAAGGGGAGGCTGCATCCTCTGCTCTTTTGCACTGGAGGCTGATTTGCTCTGTAGAAGCTGCAGAACTGAGTAATTCCTTATCTCCTGGCTGTTAAAGGTGTTCTCCTCTCCGGTGTCACGTTTCACTGGGTGTAAAGTCCTGCTGGCTGCCTCTCTCACAGCTCTGGAACTGCAGCAGCAGCGGAGCCATCAGGGACTCTCCGTGGGTTTGGGAACATCTTTTGCCTGAGCTTGTATCTTTAGCCCAAACAGCTCATTGTCAGCTGATCCTGGCCAGTTGTAGCTTGTGGTGCCTGGAAAGGGTGGAGAAATTGTATTAATTAATTTATTTTTTGAAGAAACTTTCAGGATCTGCTGCCAACATAGCCCTGGATAGAGCCAGGAGCAGGAGGAACCTGGGGAGAGTGAGGGGGTGCCTGTGCTGGACCCTCTCTGCTCTCTCCATCCCAAAACCGACCTGAGCCCTCTGACATAAAGAAGATATCTTGATTTCCCTGTGAAACGAGTTGGTTAAAAACTGAGCAGATCAAAAAGGATGTTGTGAAGCACAAGGACAGGGGCTCAGCTGTGTGAGGCACCATCTGCCTCCTCCCTTCCTCAGCCTCAGGCTTTGCTTGAGAAAACCCTTCATCCATTAACAATTTCCAAGATCCCTCTGTTTCAGGGGTGCTGAATCTTCCCAGAGGGGTGTTTATGAAGGGCTTTGGGCTCCCCAGACGAGAAACACATTTTGCACACTGAAGATGCTCCGAGTGCCACCTGCTGGAATGTGCTCGAGGGGTGCCAGTGTGACACTGCCTGTCCCGTGGCACTGTTCCCTTTTTAGAGATTTGCATGTAAGCCCTGCTGTGGGGAGCCAGGATCACTGGAGGAGCAGCAGAGTCCTTCCCAGGAGTCACCAGGTTAATTTTACACAGTTTGGTCACCTCTGTGAGTGGGGAGGAATTGCCCCCAGGAGGATGGCAGAGCGTTTCCAGGAGTCAGACTTTTGTTTAAGCCATGTGTGGGGAGACTCCTGATGTTTTCCACACCAGGATGGAGCTGATCATTCCCTTCTTTAGCTGCCTTGGCTGTGTAAGGGTTTGGGCACGAGGGCTTTGATGATTTGGGAATTTGAGGATTTCTGGACACCAGGTTACCCCCAGTGGGCAGAGGCCTGACTGTGTCCTCTGGGTTTCTCCTCGCTCTCCCATTTTTGGTTGGTTTTGTGTTTCAGGAGACCAGTAACAGTCCTTGGGGGTGGTGGGGTGAAACGTGCAGCCCTGCTGCCTGTCAGTAATCCCTTCCTGCAAACCCTGCCAGGAATCTGCCCTGTCCTCATCCCCTCCTTGGCAAGTTCCAGTCCCAGGTCCCCGCTGCTCCCAGGCTGTGTTTGTAGCAGTGACTTTGTGCAGGACTTCCACCTTCAAAGCCACCCCGCGGTGTCCCTTCCTCCTCAGGCCCCAGTGTCCCTGAGGCTTTTGTCTGTCAGCAAACACCCTTGTTCAGTATGAGTTAAAGGGCTGAGGAAGCCTCTCTCCCCCTGCAGATCCTCTAGGATTGCTCCAAGAATCTCCCTCTTCTTTTAAGAGTGTCCGTGGCCCCAAGGCACAGGTACCCCCAGCTGAACCCTTCCCAACCTGGGCCATGTCTCTGCTCAGTGTCCTGCAGGATTTTTCTCAGGCTGGGGGCTCCCAGGAGCACTGAGGAGGATCCACCACAGAAGCACAGTCAAAAGTACCAGGTTCTGGCCAACTCTTTTGTTGCAAATGAGGCCGAGGGCCAGCCCTGCCCAAAAAAGGCCTTTGCAGAAGGGCAGGCAGTGAGTGAGGAGGTTTCTTTACTTTATTTGTTCCCCTTTTTGAGAACCACCACTTGAAAAATGTTCCAGACAGAGCAGCCTTTGCTCTCCACAAACTCCAACCTCGCTTCCTCTGCAGAGCTGCAGCCCCACTGATGCCAGGCTCTCTCCCAAGCAGGAGCTGCTGCTCCACGGGGAGGTTGTTGCTCCATGCAAGGAAAATGGGGAGCCACATGTGCACTCCCAGTTCCCTCAGGAACTGCTGCTTTCAGCTATGGGTTTTACCAGCCTCATTGTAAAACACTTCTTCCCTATATCTGATCTAAATCTCCCCTCTTTTAGCATAAAACCATCACTCCTTGTCCTATCATAACAGGCCTTGCTAAAAACTCTGTCCCCAGCCTTCCTTTAGGTCCTGGCAGGGGCTCTGAGCTCTCCCTAGAGCCTTCTCCTCTCCAGATGAGCACCCCCAGCTCTCCCAGCTTGGCTGCAGAGCAGAGGGGCTCCAGTCCCTGGAATATCTTCATGGCCTTCCCCAGCAGGTCCACCTTGCTCCTGTGCTGATCCAGAAGCTGCTGCTGCCTCCTGGCCCTTTCCCCGGAGAGCTGCAATTCCACTGATCCTACAGGGAGAGCATCCCTGCATTTGTGCTGCTCAGAGCAGGGGCAGAGAAATTTTGAGGAAGAAATTTTGAGACTCTCAGTTGCTCATTGCTGCCTTGTGCAGTGCCTGAAATTGCTCTTTCTGAGCCTGTTTTCGTGTGTGTGACGGGGGGACTGAGCTGATCCTCCTGAAAAGCCCACTGAGATTTGCTGATGGCTCTTTCCATGCCTAAGCACCCGTAAAGCCAGGCAGTGTTCTCGTTTGGCTGCTGCATTGTGCAGCCATGGCCACACAAAGCCATTTCCCCATACGAAACCGCCGTTTCCTTTCAGTAAAACTCCCAAAATACATCCCAGTGACACAACCACGGCACCGGGGCTCGGGCGCCGCTCGGGCTGCGAGCTCAGGAACCAGCTGGGGAAGGATGGCAGGATAGCAGCCCAAAGCTTTGGAGATGCTGAGGCTCCTCTTCCGCAGCAAGCCAAGGATCCAGGAGGCAAGTGTCTGATAAAATACCTGCTCTGCCTGCCGTGCTGGGCTCTGTCTCTTCTGCAGGACACAAGGAATCAGGGAATTCCTGATCCTACAGAGCCAGACCTTATCCAGGTTTAATTAGGCACTCTTTTGGAAAAGGCATTTTGGAGGGTATGACTGCTTTCTAAGAAGTGTCTTTCCTAGGTGCTGCCAGATTTTGGGAGTGTTTTGGGACCAGAGCATGTGTTGAAGCAACAGAAATTAAAACAGCTTCTGGTTAGTTGTTGATGAATAGGAAGCAAAATGCCAAGAGCAGAATCTGTTTCGAGCTTTTGCAGGGTGGTTTTTTTTTCTTGCATTTAGATGTGACGGTCTCAACCAGCAAAGTGACAAAACGCGAGCAAAAACAAACCTGTCTCTTGGCTTCTGGCTTGTAAAATCCTCCCTCACAAAAAAAGGGGGAAAGTAGCAAACAGGACTTGTATTTGGAAGTTGGGAAAACCCCCTGTTCCTCTGTGCACAGCCCCTGCTCTGGGTGACTCAGCCGCCTGTGCCCTGCGAAGGCGGCACAGGGAGGTGCAGGACTTGTCTCCTCCTCTGACTGGAGCAACTTCCTGGGCTTTTATTTTCCAGGAGAAGCCAATCTCATTCCAGCAGTGCAGGAATCTGTGGGAAATGCCTCTGTGGAGGCTGTGGGTGGCAGCAGGTGCTGGGAGCCCCCAGGAGCAGGGAGAGCTGGACCTGCAGAGGTCCGAGCTTGTGGGAATCCAACCCTCCCACCCCAACCCAGGCAGGGGCTGGGGCCTGGTCTGAAGGAGCCAGGATGGAGCTGCTTTCCTGGTGGGTGGGAGGGATCCCTGGGCCAGGATCTGCTGGGGGTCTTGTGATCACTTTTCATTCAGGAAGCTGTGGCTTTGGCAGATTTGTCACCCTGCTGCTCCTGGAGCAGTGGGACAGTCCCCCTCTCCAGATGCTCCCCCTGCAAGGGCACAGCAGTGCAGAGGTGACTGCAGGGGCCCCTTCAATCTGATTTGGTCCTGGAGCTGAAAATCAGTTAATTCTTTGCTCTAATCTCACTGTTCTCACGCAGCTCCTCCCTTCCTCAGGGCTTGCTTTTCCTTCTCTTCTCCCTCTCAGTAGCTCCTGTCCCACCTCCAGGTCACCTGGAGTTTATCAAATCAAATCAATACAAATTTATTTACTGGGACCAAGTGCTGTCCTGGAGCCACCACACGGCTCAGAATCACATCCTGAGGAGCAATGGCTGGTGAGACACCCCCAGTGGCTGTGAACAGCTCACCTGGTCTTACCAAACAAATTCTTTGGGAAAACTTTCGCAGACAATCACAGCCCCTCTGTGCTGACGTTTGTTTGTTGTCCCACAGGCAAAGTCTGACATCACTTGGATAGAGAAAGACCTCGTGGACTCGGCAGACAAGGTAGGAGAGCTGCAGTGGGCACCTCAGGGAGACTCATCTGTTTCATTTGCATTCTGTCCCACACGCGAGGGCGTGAGCAGACTCGCAGGGACCTCTCTGAAAACCAAACCCTTTCCTGCCTGCCTCCCCTGCCAGCCCCTCTCAGCTCTGTGGGACTGCTGTGCAGAGAGCAGCTATTGCTCACTTGCTCATGTGACATCCTGGACTTGATTTCATCCTCCTCCTCCTCCTTCCTCCCCACACCAACCCCCTTTCCGTGCTGCCATTTATGTCTCCTGTGGCTTTCTGATCTTGTCAGTGAGCCAGGACGGGCACTTTTGGTTGCGTGGATGTACAGGGGAGATTTTCTTGCCTTTCTGAGGCTCCTCTCCCACGCTGGTAACACAACATGAAAAATTGTCTGGGTCATAACGAGATTTATCAGCTCCTGCCAGGCCCAGGCACTGGGAGTTTGCTGCTCCCCCACACTGAGAACACGGAGCTGCTGTGGAATGGGTGCTTCTCTTGGGCAGCACGGGGTGGACAGGGTTTCTCCCTCCCTGGGCTGGGTCAGAAGGCAGGAGGTGTTGGTGTGAAGCAGGTCTTGCTGTGCCAGCAGCTGCAGGTGCTTTTCCATGCTCTGGCACCTGCCCCAGCCCCTGGAGCTCAGGGGCACCGTGGTGGGGCTGGGCCCAGCTGCCTCACTGCTGTTCAGTCATTTGTTTCTTTCGTTATCAGTTCTCAAATAGCACGTGGTGGGGGCAGAGGGGGCAAGACAGTCATAATTTCTCTCTGGTTCCATCCTCTGCACTCTCAGGAGAAACTCAGAAATCAGCGCTGACACGGGGCTGTTTCCTTTTGTGTGGGTGCCTTTTGACTCATTTCAAGGGGCTTCTTTCTTACCAGCACCCTCTGGGGTCTTGCTGCAGGAAACATCTGTCTGTCCTGATGGAAAGGTCAAAGGTGAACAGGTTTGGAGGGGGAAGGAGGCAAAATAAGCCCTCTGAATACCTCTGCTCTGTCCTGCCTATAATCTGAGCCATGGTGGGCTCAGAAACAAGAAATGCCCTTAAAAACACCTTGTGGACCTTCAGGGTGGCTCTCAGATAACTCCAGACTCCACAGCAAGAACTCTTGTGCAGCATGAGGCAAGTGAAGGACTGAATGCCAATCTAAACCTTCCTGGAGAGATCCCATCATGGGTGCCCCCTCATCCCTGTGCCAGTGGAGAGCAGAGATGTGCAGCTCTCCAAGGTGTTGTCACACTTCTGGGTGGGCTCCTGTGAGTTTTTCTCTTCTGTTTTAGAGAGGAAAGTGGCTTCTCACGATTTCCCCTGTTGTGGAAATACCCAAAGCTCCCAGCCTGACATGAACTTCAGGCAGCATTAGATGGAAATCACTTTAAGGAGACTCTGTGTGGTTTCTATTGGTGTCTTGTCAGAGCCAGGGAACCCAAACGCCAGCGAGCAGCTGTGAGATTATTATTTTCTTAAAAGCAAACCTGAAAAAAAAAAAAAAAAGCCCCAACCACAAAGTTTTGTTGCTGGGGAGGGGGAGTGTGAACCTCTCGTGCGACCGAGTCTCGTCCCCACTGCGCATCCGCCGCCGGTGCAGCCACCTGCAGCTCCTGCAGCTCCTGCTGCTGCTGCTGCTGCTGCTGCTGCTGCTGCTGCTCCTGCAGAGCCCCGAGCCCGCAGCGGGGCCAGACAATGCTGATCGGGATGGGACAATGGAGAGGGACCCCAAACTTCCCCGTGTGTGGGCGTTCCTGACGCTCTGGCTGCAGAGGAAGCAGCGATCCAAGCCCTGCAGCCTGCAGCTGCCTGCCCCCAGCCAGCTCGCCAGCCCGGTCAGTACCGCTGCCACCTCTGCTGCCACCTCTGCTGCCATCTCCCGCTGCCACCTCCTGCTGCCACCTGCCTCTGCTTCCCTTCCTGCCGCTGGATGTTCAGGGCACTCTGGTTTGCTTTTCTTTCTCTGCCTTCTGGGATGGTTTGTTGTGGGGGCTCTGGAAGAAGCTGACCTCAGTGGCACACTGGTGGTTTTGTGCTGGAGACTTGTGTGTGCTGCCAGCCCAGGCTGTAGGAGCTCGTCACAAGAGTCCTGAGTGTTGAATTCCAAGCTGGTGGATGAGTCCATGAGGGAAAATCCTCCCTTGTGTCAGCAAGATGCCAAATGGCTTCTCAAAGTGTTTCTGTGGTAGGAGGATCACAGGATGGTCTGGGCTGGAGGGGACCTTACAGCCCCTCCAGTGCCACCCCTGCCACAGCAGGGACACCTCCCACTGTCCCAGGTTGTTCCAAGCCCCATCCAGACTGGCCTTGGACACTTCCAGGGATCCAGGGGCAGCCACAGCTTCTCTGAGCACCTTTGCCAGGGACCCTCAAAGGGAAGATTTTCTTCCTAATGTGTCTCTCCCTGCTGTGGGTTCTCTCTCTGGAAAGCTGAGCTGGCAGGAGGAGCTGAACTTGGCCAGCTCCTGCTCCAGCTCTGGAGGTGGGAAGCTGCTCCTCACAGCAGCTGTCTGCAGGGACTAAGCCTCCAGATGGACCCAGAAGTGCAAAGTGGCTGCTTTAAGCTGGGAGATCATCGGGAACACAAGAATGTGTTGTTTAAGGGATTAGGGGATCTTTCTTGCCTGTGATCACCAAGCCCAGGGAAAGGCAGGATAATGCCAGGGAGCTCCTGTGCCCCTGCCCTGAGTGCCTGAGCAGCACAGGAGAGAGCAGAGCTCCCACCATGGAAACAAAGCCACTTCCTAAACTGAGAAAAGCCCAGCCTGAGAGTGGAAGGGGAGGGAGCTCAGTGGGTGGGCAACCACATCCATGGGCACCAGAGGGTGGGAGTGGGCTGGGCAGGACAGGCAGGGCTGGCACCTGCCTCTGGCTGGCTTTAAAACCTGCTTTGATGAGGTGGTTCCAGACCAAGTGTCTGAATAGGTCTAGAAAACAAAGTGTAAGTTTTTTCCCCCACTCTGCAAGGGAAAAAAATGAATTGTAGTTCCAGCTTTCTGCAGCCTCTGCTGGCCACAGCTTCCTCAGGGCTGGGGACAGCAGAGTTTTATGCATTTTTGAACATAATTCCTGTCCTTTGGGTCCAAAAGTTTTGCTGGGAATAGGAGGTGTTTCAGCATCACCTCAGGGTCTGTGGCTGTGCTGGCCCAGATCCCTTGGTGAGTTCATTCTATTTATGCTGATTAAAGCTATTTTTTCTTCTTTATTTTTTTTAAGTAAAATAATGTGTTTTAAACAAAACATGTGCCAGAGACCTTGGCTTCCCCTCAATCTTCTTGAAGGCTGGAGTCTGTTAAAGCATCATCTGTATGTGCTGAAGATGCACTAAGACTTATGTTGCAGAGTTGCTCAGATTGCTGAGCAGATGGGCTCCAACATGTCTGATTTTTGCCAGCCCTGGCCCTGTTTTGACAACAGTGCCGTATTTTTTGTGTTGTGGGATTTTTAGTGGCATAAACACTCCTGTTTTTGCTACCAGTGCCTCAAAAAGGAAGGTGCTTCTCAAGCACTCTTCTGAAATGCAGTTCAAAGCAGCTCCTGTGGTTGGGAGGGAGGGCTCTGTATTTACCTGGTCCTCCCTACCCTGACTTATTGATTGCAGATGCTGATACCTGTGACAAGCACCAGCCTTCATGGTTCTCTCCCCCGTGGCTCCTGTGAGTCTGGAGCTGCAGTCCTTGGCCCATAATCCCTGAAGGCTGCTGGCCCTTGTCAGGAGTCCCTGCCAACCGTGTGCCCTCTGTTTCAGGGGGAAGGTGTCGTGCAGGAAATCAACATCACACACCATGTGAAGGAGGGCTCTGAGAAGGCTGATCCCTCACAGTTTGAGCTGCTGAAGGTGCTGGGACAGGGCTCTTTTGGCAAGGTGAGATCACTTCTTCCTATGTGCCACGCCAGGGAAATTATTCTGGTGACGAAAGGAACCATCCCCAACAAAACCACTTTCCTGACTCCCAGGAATGTTCCTGGGCATGTTCCTCCTTTCTCAGAACTGCTGCTGTGTGCCCCAGGCTGGGTTTGGCCCCTGTTTACGGTCCAGTTCTGTGAAGGAGGAAGGAAGTAGCCTGTAGCTCTTATCTATTTCAATAATCCAGGTCTCTTACAGACCATCTGCTGACACATTAAATCAGCTTGGTGTCAGTCAGTTACCACCTGACAGTGGGGGATTGGACAGGACTGTGTGCTGCTGCCTGAGCAAATGCAGCAGAGGCTTTGTAGAATCAGAGAAAAGCTGAAAAATACTTCTGGGGTCATCCAGTCCAACCAGTAGCACTGCCAAGCCCACCACTTGCAGGTGGTGTCCTTTTGATGCTCCCTAAAACCAGGTAGAATGAGACACCAGGGAAGGGTAGGAGATAAAACTCCAGAGTTGATGTGACTGACAAACCAGGAGGCTTTAGTGGTAAAGTGAAGCCCCAGTGCCTCCAGTCACAGCTCCCAGGCATCAGCCCCAGGGGAGCTGCAGGAGTCAGGAGGAGTGGAAGGCTGGAAAGGAGGAAAGTGCAACATGAAACTGAGGGGTGAGAGGAGTCCACACACAGCACTTCCCTGGAAACTCCATGGGAAAGCTTGAGCTTCTTAGGGACACTCTGGGGTTTGCCAATTTGGGAAACATCCAGCTCCTACTGCCAGTGTTTAGTACTTGGTGAATGTGGTGTTCTTCTGCCTCAGGTTTTCTTGGTGAGAAAAATAACTCCCCCAGACACCAACCACCTCTATGCTATGAAAGTGCTCAAGAAGGCAACACTGAAAGGTAGGAAGGAGACTCCTCCTGCAGTGCTCTGATCCTCTGTGACTTAAAGAGCACTGGGGAAATGTCACTGCTGGCCCTGGGGTGGGCTGGGTGAAAGAGAAACATCTTTATCCCAGCAAAACATCCTCCTTTTCTTTCATCTGTTTAAGAGCATCATGATGGAGGTGGGAAAACACCTGGCTCAAGGAGCCTGGTGCTTTAGGCTGGGATGGGGCTGGACACTGGCCAGGGCCTTTTCCTGTGTCTGAGCTGCTCCTCTCTTCCCACAGTGCGGGACCGACTGAGGACAAAGATAGAAAGGGACATCCTGGCTGATGTCAACCACCCCTTTGTGGTGAAACTCCACTATGGTGAGTGGGCCTCACTGGGCTGCTGCGAGAGGGGCTGCAGCTCCAGCAGACTCTGCCTGCCTTTAAACACAATCCCCTGAACACAAACCCTTTCCTGGAAGGATCTGTGGTCCCACTGCCTGCTCCAGCTAGGGAATGGGGAACTGAGCATGGACTGGGAGAGGAGGTTTAAACATCAAATCCCTGGAATTAAAACATTAAACCACGAGAAACTGAGAAAGCAGAGCTAACTAGCCAAGCTGGAGTTTGGCAGGGTTAATGCTCTGACTCTGGGGAAGGCAAGGACAGCTCTGTTCCTGTAAGGTGACCAGCACCTCTCCTGGGAAAACAGCCCTTTCAGGAGGGTATCACTGGCGGAAAGGGAACCAGACCCCCATAAAATGAGGATTTTCTGCAGTGCCAGAGTGCTGTGGGGAGCTCCCATTTCAGCATCTCCTTTACCCCATCAGCCCTACCTGCATTTGACCCAGGAACCACGCAGGGCATGTGCCCAGCTGGAGCCACTGGGATTTAAGTGATTAATGTAACACCACGGAGCCTTCCCTCAGTGCACGGCTCTGATTCCTGCCCTGGCTTGTATTTCAGCATTCCAGACGGAGGGGAAGCTGTACCTCATCTTGGATTTCCTCAGAGGAGGTGACCTTTTCACTCGGCTTTCCAAAGAGGTGGGTATGCTCTGGCATCTCGGGGGGCTGCTGTGGCTCAGCTCATCTCTGCTTATGGCCTGCAGCAGTAACTGACCCTTGCAGTCCTTGAGAGGGTGAAAACAGCCTCCAGGCTGCTGATAGACCAGAGCTGGCACCAGGAGAGGCTGTTGTGGGAGCCCTGTGCTCCAGCAGAAAAGCAGTAGCACAGGTGGCCACCCCTGCAACAGCTTCAGATGAGCATCTCCTAAAGAACAAGAATGAAAAGAAGGTCATTTTGGATTAGAGTTAAGGAAGAAATTGTTCCCTGTGAGGGTAGGGAGGCCGTGGCACAGGGTGCCCAGAGCAGCTGTGGCTGCCCCTGGATCCCTGGAAGTGTCCCAGGCCAGGCTGGACAGGGTTTGGAGCAGCCTGGGACAGTGGGAGGTGTCCCTGCCATGGCAGGGGTGGCACTGGATCCATTAAGGTCCATTCTGATCCAAACCATGAACGGTGGGTGAAGTCTGGAAAACTTAGAAAGGGCAGGAGGGAGCAACATGGATGGGAAAGGTGCAGGGGAGCTGCTGGCATTGCAACCCAGCCCTTCTCTGCTTTCTCCCCCTGCCTGCAGGTGATGTTCACTGAGGAGGATGTGAAGTTCTACCTGGCAGAGCTGGCACTGGGACTCGACCACTTGCACAGTCTGGGGATCATCTACAGGGACCTCAAGCCAGAGAAGTATGTGTGGCCAGCTGAGGCAGGATCCCAGCCCTGCACCCAGCCCAGCCTGGAGCCAGGGAACAGCTCCTGCCTTCCAGAGGGGGCCCTGGGGCTGGACACGTGGGAGGTGGTGGTGCCAATCCAAGGCTCCTTGGATCAGTGGTTCCAGCCAGGAGCTGTGTGTGCCACAGGCTGAGCAGAGATCTGTGGCAGCCTCCAGGCTCCAGCTTTAGGCAGCTGGGAGCCTTCAGAGGGAGAAGGGACCAGGCTGGGTTCTGCAGAGCCCACTCCAGCTTGGTTATCCTTGCCTGGAGTATGTGGGGGTCTGAGGGAGGTAACCTCTGGGGCCTTTGGTTTGCTGTGTAGCTGAGGGTGTGGAGAGGAGGGAGCTGCTCCTGGTCCCACTCCTATCTTGGAGAAAGGACAGGTAACTTCTCCTTAACAGATAACTTTTCCTTTGGATTCTGGGAGCCAAAGGATGATCTCAGACCATCTCTTGCTGTACTCGTTCTCACCAGCCCTTATCAAAGACAATAACAACTTGTTTTTCCATCCCTGCTGTAGCATCCTCTTGGATGAAGAGGGGCACATCAAACTCACAGGTAAGGGGCTCCACCAAGCCTGGGGCTCCAGCAAGGTTGGTCCCTGAAATACAGAGCTGCTTGAAATGTTTGGAGCAGTGTGCTGACAGCTTTCTCTCGTGCAGATTTTGGTTTGAGTAAGGAGGCCATAGACCACGAGAAGAAAGCCTACTCCTTCTGTGGGACGGTGGAGTACATGGCTCCGGAGGTGGTCAATCGCCAGGGCCACTCGCACAGTGCTGACTGGTGGTCCTACGGGGTCCTCATGGTGGGTACCCTGCCCAGGACTGGGAATGCCAGCTGCCCCTGCCCTGGGACAGCAGACACAGCTCTGTTCCTGCTGGCTGGGGGCTCCCCACACCCCCAAAGAGCCCCAAGGGGGCTGGTCCCCGGAGGCTGCTGTGCCAGGGGGTGCTGGGCTGTGGGGGGGCTGTGGGGTGTGTGGGATGCACGGAGGTCTCTGTGGTGTGTCTGTGGGGTGTGTGGGGGTGTCTGTGTCCACCCCAGCGCCAGGCCCTCGCTGTCAGTGCAGATCTGGTGCCACCGTCTGGCAGCTGCTGGATCCCAGGGCCCCGGCAGGAGCAGGCTCTGGCCTGGACACGTTCCCTGGCAAACCCCGAGAGCCAAGCTGCTGCTGGGAACTCGCCGTGCCTGTGACTCTGTCACAGCCAGGCTTGGGACCCCTCACAAGCAGGAGGGGCAGTGGGATCTGTGCAGCCCTGAGCCTTACTCAGATATGACTCTCCCCTTCTTCTCTTTCCCTCCCAGTTTGAAATGCTTACGGGGGCACTGCCCTTTCAGGGGAAGGACCGTAAGGAGACGATGACCCTCATCCTCAAGTAAGAGTTTCTCCCTCCTGTCTGCACAGTAGGGGTGTTGCAACTGGGGGCTCTTGAAATTCTGTGGCGTTATTTGGCAACTGGTGCCATATCAGCCATGCGTTTAAAGGGTGCAGTGGAAATGCCAGAGAGATGATTGTGCATTTTGGGGGTGGAGGTGCTGCAGTTGCCTTGTGGGTTTTCTTTAAACCTGCAGCTGATTGCATAACTTCCTCCCCAGAGCGAAACTGGGCATGCCACAGTTCCTGAGCGCTGAGGCTCAGAGTCTCCTGCGAGCCCTTTTCAAAAGGAATCCAGCCAACAGATTAGGTAAGACCTTTTTTTTTTTTGTTTTTTCTGAGGTTCTCTGTGACACCTGGCTGTGCTGCCTGCCTGGCTTTGTTGTGGTTCAGTACAACATGACCCTGGTGTCTCTTGCAGGGTCTGGGCCAGATGGGGCAGAGGAGATCAAGCGCCACCCTTTCTACTCCACCATCGACTGGAATGTGAGTATCAGAAAGAGCAAATTTCTGCACCACTCAGCACCACTAACAGAGTTCTGGCAGCAGGAATAGCACTGTCCTGATGCCTGGCCAGCTATGGGAGAGCCACCAGTCCCTGTCCCCATCCATTCCAATAACCCTTTCCAAAACCAAAATTCTCTGTCATACACCTGGGCTGCCTGTCATTCACTGAGCTGTAGCAAAATGCTAAGATACAGAGTTTCACAAAATCTCTTCCTGGCCCTCATTCCTCAGCAGCCTTTGTACCCTTTGGGAGAAGGTGTCTGTGGGAGCACTTCCAAGCTGTTTTTGCAGCTGTTTTTTGGGGTTTGTGTGTTTTGCAGAAGCTGTACCGCAGGGAAATCAAACCCCCTTTCAAGCCTGCAGTGGGCCAGCCAGATGACACGTTTTATTTTGACACAGAGTTCACGTCACGGACACCAAAAGGTTTGTATGACTTGAGGCAAAGCCCAGCTTTCCTGTGAGATGTCACTCTGTGACTTCATACCAGGGAGTATCCGGCACCAGCAGGATAAGGTTTCTGCACATGGAAGGTTTAGGTTGGATATCAGGGAGATTTCTTCTCCCAAAAGGGTTGTCAGTCCCTGGCACAGGCTGCCCAGGGCAGTGGTGGAGTCACCATCCCTGCAGGGGTTTCAAAGTCATGTGAATGTGGCACTTGGGGACATTGGCAGTGCTGGGGGAATTGTTGGACTCGCTGGTCTTAGAGGGCTTTTCCAAGCTGGACAATTCCACGAGTCTCTGTGGGATGTTAGGGGTAAACTCAGTGCTGCTGGTGTGGCTCCTGTCTCAAATGAAGTACAGTATCTCCTGGGAGCACGGGGGAGGCTTCTGCTCCTCAGGCCCTTCTCGAGCTGTCTCTCAACTCCTGCTGCAGATTCCCCGGGTGTGCCCCCGAGTGCAGGGGCCCATCAGCTCTTCCGAGGCTTCAGTTTCGTGGCAACCGGGTTAATGGAGGATGGCAAAGTCCACCCTCCCCAGCCTGCCCTGCATTCAGTTGTGCAGGTAAGGAATGGGGACAGAGGAGCAGCTCTTTGGAGGTGCAGGGATGCTCCAGGTCTGCAGGACCTCTGCACCACCTGGAGCCTGAGGCAGTTCTCTTTGGAATTCTTGCCTCCTGTTCTTTCATCACCACTGACTGTCACATTGTGCACGGGCTGTCAGGGCAGTGTGGGGCTGTGGCTTTCCTGTCCCCAGGTGGATCTGTGCTGGCAGGGGGTCTGTAATGCCATGGGCTGGGCAACCAAAGGCAAAGGCACCATGCTTGGTGGAGGCAGCATTGGCCCACTGACCTATATCTGCCTTGTGCTCCTCTCCTCCTGCTCCCCGCCGGGAGGAGAAGCTGTGGGATGTAGCAGACAGTCTGACAGCTCTCTCTGTGCTGCAGCTAACTCATCATGTTGCACAAACCCTTCCCTGAACCCTCCCAGCTGAGCTGTCCTTTGTGCCCTGGCAGCAGCTTCATGGCAAGAACGTCCAGTTCAGCGACGGGTACGTGGTGAAGGAGGCCATCGGCGTGGGCTCCTACTCCGTCTGCAAACGCTGCATCCACAAGGCCACCAACATGGAGTACGCGGTCAAGGTCCGGCACTGCCCTCCCACATGAGCTCCCCTGCTACATCTTTGCCCACAGCCCCATCCCTGCAAGTGTCCAAGGCCACGTTGGACGAGGCTTGGAGCAACCTGGAATAGTGGAAGGTGTCCCTGGCCCTGGCAGAGAGTGGAACAGGATGAGCTTTAGGCTCATCTAGGATGTAAAAGACAATTTCTGTGCTGCTGTGCAGGTAGCTGCACTTCCCCAGGAATAGCAGGGAAGCAATGTCCTCCTCCCTCAGAGGGGGGAGAGCATCTCATCTTCCTGTGCAGAGCTGTGGCTGCATCAGGTCTTAACAAAAGACATAAAATGTTGTGGGGTGGGGAGACAGAACTGATGAAGCAACTTAAGGATTTCTAGAGCTAAAGAGATGAGGGGACGGAGTGGATATGGCACAGGAGCTCTGCAGGGCTCCAAACTCAGCTCGTGTGCTTTGTCCTGGCCCCTTCCCCACCTGTGGTGGCTGCAGTGTGTCCCTACTCTTGCAGGTGATTGACAAGAGCAAGCGAGACCCTTCTGAGGAGATCGAGATCCTGCTGCGGTACGGGCAGCACCCAAACATCATCACCCTGAAAGATGTGAGTGTGGCCTGAGAGACTTCCCTGTGCTTTGGTTTAGGAAGTGCAGGCTGCTGGGGGCAGGGTTCAGCCCCAGCAGGGGCAGCCCAGCGACACAGCTCCACGTGCTGCTGTTTCTGTCAGGAGAAGGTTCTTCCCCAGAGGGTGCTGGCACTGCCCAGGCTCCCCAGGGAATGGGCATGGCCCCGAGGCTGCCAGAGCTCCAGGGGCCTGTGGACACCCTGCCAGGGATGCCCAGGGTGGGATCATTGGGGTGTCTGGGCACGGCCAGGAGCTGGATCAGTGATCCCTGTGGGTCCCTTCCAGGTTGGGATATTCCATGATTCTGGGGTGGGGAAGCCTGCTGCTGATCCCTGTCTGCTCCTTGGCAATGGGAGTACAAAAGGGAAGCTGTGGAAGCACATTTTGATTTCCCCACCCATGTTTTCCTTGGCAGGTGTACGATGATGGGAAGTACGTGTACCTGGTGACCGAGCTCATGAGGGGAGGGGAGCTGCTGGATAAAATCCTCAGACAGAAATTCTTCTCGGAGAGAGAAGCCAGTTCAGTCCTGCACATGATCTGTAAAACAGTGGAGTATCTGCATTCCCAAGGGGTGAGTGTGGTCACAACTGTTTTCCTGGCAGCTCCCTGGCATTACACTGTGCTCCCTCTCCTCCAGGGTGTAACTCTGCCCATCATAATTATTTCTTGCTGGTGTTGCCCTCTTGGCAAAACAGATGTGGGGCCAGGCAGCTTTCAGACCTTGATCTACGTGGGGTACGAGCACAGCCCTTTCTTGGCTCCACAGGTGGTTCACAGGGACCTGAAGCCCAGCAATATCCTCTACGTGGATAAATCAGGGAACCCCGAGAGCATCCGAATCTGTGACTTTGGCTTTGCCAAGCAGCTCAGGGCTGAGAACGGGCTCCTCATGACCCCCTGTTACACAGCAAACTTCGTGGCACCCGAGGTGAGCACCTTACTGACCTGAGACCCTCCAGTAGTCCCCTCGTCCCTCCCCTAACCTGTGCTCCCACTTGGCACAGTGGGTCTGTCCTGTTCCCATCTCCATCCCACTGCAGAAGAGGCAATTACAAAAATGCCTCTTGTAGTAATAAATCTATTTTGAATCCTGATATTTTAGTCCCAGACTTTGCTGTTGTGTCCAGCTCTGGAAGCTTTGCATACGGACTGCACCCAGGTCAAGCCCTTCTTCTGAAATGAGCTCAACGACAGGAACCAAACAAACTTTTTCCCTTTGTTTGTTGTGCTCAGGTCCTGAAACGCCAAGGCTACGACGAGGGCTGTGACATCTGGAGCCTGGGGGTCCTGCTGTACACGATGCTGGCAGGGTAAGGCAGTGGCTGGGGCTGTGACCCTGTCCCCAGTGTGCTCTGTGGGGACAGCTGTGCCTCTCCTCCTGCCTGGGTCAGTAAATCCAGGGCTCTCTCCTCTCTCCCCAGCTGCACTCCCTTTGCAAATGGTCCCAGTGACACTCCAGAAGAGATCCTGACACGGATAGGAGGGGGGAAGTTCTCCATCAGTGGGGGCAATTGGGACACTATTTCTGACATGGCCAAGGTAGGGTTTGATATTTGTTGGGGTTGGGGTTGCTGTGAGGTAAATTTAGAGCAGGTTGGGGAGGGTGCACACAAGAGAGAGAAGAAAACCAGCACTGCAGCTTCTACCCTACACAAGTCCCTCACAGCAGCTTTGTTTTAGCTCTGGCTGTGATATTTGCAAGGAAAACCAACCTCGTGCTTGACCCATATGGGGTTTGCTCTGTGTTCTACCCCCCAGGCCTGCCAAAAACATATTTCATATAAAAAGACATTCATGTCTGGGGACTTCAAACTTGGCCTCTGCATTTAAATCCTAATCTGGGGGTATACACGGGTGGATATTTTTGCATTTAAATTATGAAATCTTCTAAAGTCTGACTTTCCAAACAATGCCTGTAGGATCTGGTATCAAAGATGCTCCACGTAGATCCTCACCAGCGTCTCACAGCCAAGCAGGTCCTGCAGCATCCTTGGATAACCCAGAAGGACAGTTTACCCCAGAGCCAGCTCAATCACCAGGACATTCAGCTTGTAAAGGTACAAAATCTGGAGTAGGAAAGCAGGAGGGAAGTTTGAAGAGGTGTGAGCCAGGGCAGGCTCACAAGCAGGGGTTTTTGGGAGGAAAGAAAGGGGAGATTCTTTAACAGCATGTCAGTGCAGGAGGGAGACTTAAAGAAACAGGAAAGATGCTGCTGGCTTTGTTTGTGGATGTGGCTCTGGTCCCCTGTCTTGTAAAGCCATGAGTCTGAAGTAGCTCCCCTGCCCCTGAGTGACTCCTCTGTGCCCTCTCCAGGGCGCCATGGCTGCCACGTACTCGGCACTGAACAGCTCCAAGCCAAGCCCTCAGCTGAAGCCCATCGAATCCTCCATCCTGGCACAGAGGCGGGTGAAGAAGCTCCCCTCCACCACCCTGTGAGGCCCCACGGTGCAGAAACAGCCCGGATTTTGCACACCTACAGAAGAGGGGGACAGGGGACGGGCAGGGTCTGCACAGGGGCTCCCCTGGGGACTTGCTCTCAAGAGGCCAAGTGCCTTCCTGCTCCTGAAAGACTGGCTCCTCCTCACGTGGACTGATCTTTGCTGAGAGAACTTCACTGTAAAACTTTTTTGACGTGTAAATTGTCGATTTATAAAGAAATCCATCTGTGTATATGAGAACTAGAATGTATAACTGATGTCAAGTGGCACTAAAAAGCAGCTCTGATTCACCCTTCCCTGTGTAGGACCAGGTAATTGTTGTCGCTACACCATTTCTTGGAACTGATCCTCCCCAGCTCCACAGCAGCTGGAAGGCTGTGTCACACTTGAGGTTTAGGCTTTGGGGCTTTTCCTCCCTCAAACCTTTGAATGCATTTCCCAAAGCCAGCCCTGCAGCCTCCCAGCCAGCAGCACTCCTGTCCATGAAGGACCTCCCTCCCCTCCAAGCCCGGTGTGTTTGTTCCATGTAAGGTGGATTTTGCAGCCTCTGTTTCTCCCTTTCTCCTGTGCTGCCCCAGCCCAGCCAGCAGCTCAGATCTCTGAACAAAACATGCCACGTTTTTTCCAAGCCCTCCTGCAGGACACGTCCTAGGTTTGGCAATTCCTTCCCTCTGCTCTCCCATCTCCGAGTTCTCCATCACTGCCGTTTGTCACCTGTGCAGGGGGGGATGACAACAGAACCTCCTCCCTGGCAAAGCGGAGGCTTTGGGCTGGCTCTGGCTGCTGCTTTTACCATTTGGAGTTTCCCTTCCCCTCAGCAGGAACCTCTGAACCAAACCACCCTTTATTTTTTAATTTAACTTTGTTCTCCAGCCGGTGACTCAGGGTTTCTTTCTGACTCGTACAATAAACATGTCATTCAGGGGCTGTCCCGTTACTGACTGTGAGCTGCAGAACCAGCGACCCCCAGCGATCCCCGGGCATTTCCTGCCATTCCCAGGTTGTTCCTCCGTGCTATGCAGGGACTGTGCTCCTTGTCTGCCTTCTGGAAAAGCTGCAAAGCTTTTGATCAGGCCCTGAAAACCAGCAGTGCTGCTCAGGGCAGCCTCTCGTGCTACCTTCTCTCAGTGGGAGGTGATCAGAACCAGTCCTGGAATGAGGCAAGAACCAACAGGAATGGGGAATTTCTTACTCTCAGGACTCTTCTGTGCTTATAGAAACAACACTTGGAGACAAACTGTGCTAGAAATAAATACCCACCCCAGTCTGAGCTGCAAGGGACTGCCAGAGCTCCGTGGTTCCGTGGTGGCAGTTTTGGGAGCAGCAGGATTGCTACAAGGGCTGCAAACAGAGCTCGAGGATGTGACTGGAGGTTCTCATGTGAATTTCTGCTACTTTTAGCTGATCATGTCACAAGAGAGGAAACTTGCTTTGTTCAGTCCCAGTTGGCTCTAAAATGGAGAATTCCATAAAAATGATTATGTGAGATGCACAGTGCTCTTCTCCTGTAGCCTCATCCAAGCAGGTCCTGTGAGCAGCCAGTGAAAAGCTGAAATAGTCACAATTTCTTTCTCTCTGTATTCCAAGTGCAGCCTGAATGTCCAGTGCTTCTGAGAGGAGGAGGCCAGCTCCAGTCCACAGTGGATCTTCTTACTGGTATTGCCACCAACCTCAGCAGAGACAGATTTAATGTTTTGCTGAGATTTGGAGAGGGGGACACTGCACCATCCAAAATGCCTTCCTTAAAAATACTTATGGCATGAGGTTCCCTACAACTCCACAGTGACTCTTGTGCCAGTGCTGTGCAAATGCTAGGTACCTGCAACCAATGCAATAATCACAAACATTTTTCTGGAGCTGGGCTCAGTCCCTTAGGGTGCTTTTGGGTGTTGCAGGAACCTCCCCAGATTTTCAGAATGTTTCCTCCATTGTGTTTCGAGGGAAGGTCTGGAGTGGTGGATGGGCTTGGATGCCAACCCACCATGGGTGGGTGGAGATCAGTGCTCTTAAACCCTGGGGTTTAGGGGGTCTTAAACCAAATACTTGTCCTGGTTTGGGGGATAACTGGTTATTTATATGAAATTGCAAATGTTTTCAAATATCAGTCAGGAAAAACATTACAGCCCTTGCTAAATGCTCCCTGTCATGTGCTGGTGTGAGGCCAGCAGGGGACAACTCAGGGGTGTGGGGACAACCAGGTGCAGATCAGTGTGGGCAGGGGGAGAGCAGCCCTCAGCTGCTGCAGGTCCTGCAGGGCCAGGAGATGATACCTGGGGTGTCACACCCCAAAACCAGGAGCATCAAACCCCTCTGCCACCCTCAGGTCTTCAATCAGAACTTTGTGCTTGGTGCAGCTAGAGCTTCTGAAACCCCCATCCCCTTGGAAAACAGAGAGAACAAGAATGGCTACACCTTCCTCTCCAGGGGGCTTTTTACCACGTTGTTCCGAGTTATCCATAAGTAAAATGAGTCTTGATTTTTAGTTCCAGATCAACCAAGTGCTGTTACTTTTTAAATTCCAGTGCTCAATAAAATTGGACTTGTGAATTTTCTGTACATGAGAACTGTAGGTGTTTGTGACGGGCTGGGCTCTCCCCTTCCTTTTCTGGTTTTGTCCTGACCTTTGCCAAAGTACTGTTTTCATATTAACTGAAATAGCATTATTTGAGGTGAAAGTTGGGTATCTAATGCCTACTGGTGTGGGTGGTGAGAGACCAAGTGATTTGCTCTTACAGGAGTTTGGGGTCATTCAGCTGTAACTTGGGACAAAGAGGATACAGAGGATATCACAAATTGGCTTGGTTTTAAAAGAGGCAAAAATTGATTGAACTTCCATACATAAGGACATCTTTACAAGGAAAGCTATTTCTGTTAGTTCAGGTATTTAATAGTGGATTTGATCTTTAAGCTTTTGTCCTGAATAGGTCTGAATGAAAGCTCAAGGGAGCAGAAATCCCGGAATCCAGCCTCAAACTGCTGAGTCTACCTGGAAATAACCTCTGCAGGAAAAGCATATTGATCCAAAGTCAAGGAGCCTGAAAATAATGTGGAACAGCTCTATATAATACTGTTTCTGTATAATACAGGTTAAATTTTCCTGGTTTGGGGCATAAATCAGCCATTTTTCTGTTGTAGGGGCTGTCCCAGCTGAGAGGATGTTTCCCTTCCTTCCCACTGTGTAGCTGTGCCCTTCCCTTGCTGACTTCTGTCAAATTCACCAGGACAACAATAAATGTCTTTTAGCCTAGGAAATATTCCCATCAAGATTCAGTTTAAAACTGAAGGCCAGTAGCTTTCCCAGCAATCATCTTCTCTTTCTTTTTCACAGTGAAACTTCACTGAGCAACTGATCTGTGGTTCTAATTTCTTAAACTTTAATGCAAATCTATCTCCAAGTTCCCACCCTTGAGTTAGTCCATGTAATTCTATTTTCAGCATCTCTAGGCAGTGGTGGATGGTGACCTGTGCAGCTGGAGGCCTCCTGGGTGCCACCACCTCCTCGTGGTGGCCACGGCCGGTTCCCAAGGCCGCAGGAGGCTTCGGAAGTGCTCGGTGACTGCGAGCGAGTTCCACGGGATGTGGGGTGGATGCTGCGCTTTCATGGAATATTCAACAATTTAATCCCTCTTTCAAGGCAAAGAAAACATTTAAAATATTTCAAGGTCTTCTTTCGGCAGTACATGGGGGCTCTGAATAAAACCTTCACTCACTCCGGGGAAGCCGCAGGTCTGCTGCCACTCCATTCCTTGCCTCTGGTTATTAAAACATCAAGCTGTCTTAGTGCCTCGGCTCAGCCTCCCTCCCTTTGTGTGCCACTGAACACCTGCCATTAATACTAATTCGACTCCGGAGGGAAACTCCCTTTCAGATATGCTTGTCTGAAAATAAATTGACATGTAAAAGGTCTCTTTTGTCGAAGTGCAGGGAAAGTGCCGGGGTGAGGAGCCGCCTGCTCACAAAAGGAGCCACTGACTTTAAAGGATGTGTGGAGGGGTGAGAAATGCGAGAGGTGGGGGTGATGCTGTAACTGGGCTGATGGGATCAGACTGGAGAAGAATCCCAGAGCTACAACCTCTGTTTGGTGCTAGATTTTAAAGTTTTGGGTGTTTTTTGTCTAAACCCCTGCTTGTCTCAGGGTGAATGGCCAAGGACCCCTCTGGAGAAAAGATTTTTGTTTTAGAAAAATTTGTTATCACAAATATCTGCAACCAAAACTAAGAGCAGTAGTTGTGAGCCCTTCAATTTAAATGTGTAATTAGCTCCTGGGTTCTGTTGTTTTTTCCTGGGACAAAAGTTTGTATCCCTTTCAATTACGAAGCAGCAGAAGAATTCTTGGTTAGAGTGTTTGCTCTGTCCCACAGGCAGCAGTGTGAGCCAGCAAAAGATCAATATTTTTATTTTTAATGGAAAGAATTATTTGCTTTGAGCTCCTCATACCCCAGGGTGACCATGGTTCTCTCCTATGAAAACATTTTTAAGTCAGTTCTTCAGGCCAAGCTTTGGAGAGAGTGACTCTGCTTGAAATTTGTGTTGGTGCTGAAATGACACAGCCTCATGGCTGGGAATGAAAACTGAAGTGTTGTGGACCTGACATTCGGCTGCTGCTCACTGGGATTCTGCTTCCTCTAGCGAAGAAATCACTCACTTCATAATGAAGATCAAGTCAAAATATGTTCAGGGCTTGAAATAAGAAAAAAAAAAAGAATTGTGGCAATTACAGAAACATTCCAGATTCGTTGGTGTCACGTCTGGTTTATCAAACAAGCTCTCAGTGCTGCTGAGCTCCAATGCCATCTTCCTTTTAAACAGCAGATGGTGTTAGAAACCTGTAACAGGTGGAAGCTCTCCAGTTTTATGTGAGAGATCAGAAGTAGCAGCAATTTCTGTTTCCCACGGGGTAGTTCCTTCCTGAGCAGAACAGCAAGCTGACCCTTTGCTTGGCGAATCCTTACAGAGGGGAAAACTTCTGAACTACACACATTCATATGAAAGAAATTGATTCTGATTTCACTTATTCTGGTTATAATAAAAGGAACCTGGTGATGGCCTCCACAACCCTCTGCTAGCAGCTCTAAAAGAGAGATGTAGAGGGGGAAATGGGCTCTGTTTGCTGGTGTGCCTTAAAATCCTGCTCCAATCTGCCAGATCTGTTGGTTCCTTGTCTACAACAGCACTTCGCATGCTTAAAGTGTTTTATAAACATTTAATTACCGCGGCTTTTGACTCAAAGCCAGGAACCTCTCATTCATCTGCTGCTTGAGAGGGTTGTGAAAATGATATTCAAATCATAGAATTACAGGAAGGGCTGAGTTCAAACCCCAGCTACAGCAACCTGCATTGCTGGGATCCGCGAGCGCCGCGCGTCCGCAGGGCCGCGTTTCCAAAGGGAGCGACTCCAGCAGGGGAAATGGAAACGTGGCTCGGAATGCAGAGAGATCTGAGGGGCTGTCAGTACCCCAGGACACAGAGCTGCATTTTAATCATGTTAGGGAAACGAGATGCTAAATTCTGTCAGCTGGTGTGCTGTGAACTTCTGAGGCAGGCGGGGAGTGCGGTTCTGTCTAGACCAGAGCCCTGTTTGATCCCCCAGCCCCAGCGTATTTGTTAAAAGTCACTTTTTTCCCACCCACCAAACCACTTGGAATTTTAACATCTGCTCCACCCCAACTTCCAGCTCTGTTTCTTAAAAGGGGAAGCCCCCAGGAGTCGTGGGGTTTGTGACACCAAGTGGAGGCAGCAACTAAAGATAAAGAATTTGTATGGGATTAATAATTTCCATCCGACCATCTGCCTCTTTCACCAGCTCCCATTCCTGAAGAGCACATTGTACCTGCAGAACCGGGTGTGCAGGAATAGAAATAATTTACTTTCCATGAAAATTGTCTAGAGCACCTGTGGCTGCTCCATCCCTGCAGTACCCTAGGCCAGGTTGGACAGGGCTTAGAGCAGCCTGGGATGGTGGCAGGTGTCCCTGCCCATGGCAGGGGGTGGGACTGAGTGGGTTTTAAGGTCCTTCCAACCCAAACCTTTGTGGGATTCAATAAAAAAAAGAGCCGTTGGCTGGCTCTGTGTCTTTTGGTGGATCCACACAAACAATCACTGATGGGCAGGGCAGAAAACACAGAGAAACTGTTCCTCTCTACAAGCTGACCCTGATCTCACTGGCTCAAGGAGAAACTATCAAGGAGAAAACCTCCATCTGCACCTGCTGACCCCTCCAACCTTCACTGCCGTTCTGAAGGCAGACTGTGAGCCCCTTTAATAAGCTGCTGGCAATCAGCCCCTTTTTAATGAGGCAGATCCCCAGTTTCAAGGCCCTGGATCACTCAGTGCTCGCTTTCTGCTCTGTGAATTGTGAGCACACCACAAGCAGCCACTCTCAAAGTAATCCCGGAGTCCCTTTTCCTGCCCTGTTTAAAGACAGGGTAGGGAGTCCTGTGATGTTTCATTAAAGCTGGCTTTTCTCCTCGTGGCAGAGCAGATTTAATCAGACCTGCCTCCTAGTTCCAGCTGCTGGGTTGGAGCGCTCTGATCTGTGCACTGGGTGCACGTCTAATTATGGAGGCAATTCCCATGGATACCGAGAAGAATTGCCTGTGCTGGCAAAAAATTATCCCAGCTGGGAAAACAGGGAAGGAGAATGTGTTGAAATATTCGGGAAGAGATCTCAAAAGTTTCTGGAAATGTAAATGAAAAACATTTCTGGTTCTTACACCACAATGTGCAAATCTTGATTATTTTAAAACTAAGATATGGGCTGGTTTGTAAGAGATTATCCCAAACTGCTGTTCTGTCGTGCTACTGGAGGACTCACCAGCACCACAAAACTGTATTTCCCCCCTCCTTGTTACCTGCATCCACTCGGGAATGCTTTCCCACCTTTGCTCCTCACCTGTGCAGTGTGTTTGGAGAAAATGTCCGACAGTTTGTTTCCATCAGGGCACACCCTGGGCGAGGCAGAGCAAAGGCTGGTAATTCTGGTTCCTTCTGCAGCGCCGGGTGGGACCGGGGTGAGTTCCTCCTCTTTGTGCCTCATCCTTCTGAAATGTATGAATTTAAATAACTTATTTCTGTATAAATTAGTGTTTGAAAGGTCTGTTAAAGACAAAAGAGCACTCCCTGGTAAAAGGAGAGGGGGAAATACCTGGGTAAGCACTGCTCAGATGTGGAAAATTAAACAAATATGATTTGAAATGATTTTGTAATTGTTCAGCTGCAGGCCCTCATGTTCAAACTGCATGGGAAAAAACAGCTTTCTTAATTTAACTACACAAATTCAAACGTCTTTTTGAGGGTGATTTTTTTTTGCTTTGGGTTTGTTTGGAGATTTTTAGGAACATTCTAATCAACTCCATAATGGTTGTAACTTGTATTTATTCACTAATTTCTCTCCAGCAGGGGCTCAGACACTTTCCATCATGTTGCTGGCTAATGTAAACACACAGAATAAGGAAAGCTGTGGTACTATTAGGGTGTATTTCCATCTCTTTCTCATCCAGGGCACCTGCTCCCCTTCCCCTCCCCTCCTCCCAGTCTTCCCAGCTGTCTGTCTGTCTCATTTATGTCAATTAGAGATTCAATGCTGCCTGATTTAATTGGCCTGACTTTCTCCTCTAACAGAAACCCGAGCGCAGGCCGGGCAGGCAGCAGCTCCTCGGCTCTCCACTGGGGCTGGAGCCGGGAGGGCCAGGGCTTGTTTGCAGCACAGAGCACAATAACCTGTTTGTTACCCTGGCCAGGGAGAGCTTGGTGACCTCCTAACAGGGATGGGACCCAGGCAATGATGTCATTGGAAAGCTTGGGGGGATCTCCGAGTGCTCCAGGAATTTGTGTGATCAGCCCCTCACTGTGGGTTGGCTTTTAGGGAAGAGCTGGAGATCCGTGGAATTGTCCAAGGCCAGGCTGGATGGGACTTGGAGCAACCTGGGACAGTGGAAGGTGTTTCTGCCCATGGCAAGGGGTGGAACGAGATGAGCTTTAGCTCCTTTCGAGCCAAATCAGCCTTTCTATGAGTCTATGATTTGCTGTGTTGCCTCCTGCCAGGAGGTGACTCGGTGTGCCCTGAGGTCATAGTGACAAAACTTCCCCAGGCTGTGGCCACAGAGGGCTCATCCTTCTGCTTGGGATTAACCACGAGTGAGGCTGACCAAAACCCAGCTTTTACAGAGTTTACGTGAGGGCCTGACCCTGTGCCCCTCTGGGCAGCAGACTTCAAAGCAAACCAGCCCTGACAAAATCTTTGCCACCCCTCTGCTCCCCCTCCCGCAGCCCAATCCCAGGAAGCAGCTCTGACCTACTTCTCGGCTCCTCGCTCACAAATTACACAGCCGTCCTTCCCTCCCGACAGAAATGCGAGTTTCCCAAGGAGCTGGCCCGCGGAGGCGTCAATATTGAACAGCAACAGTACCATCTAGTGACTCGGGCTGCCCGGGAGCATCACTTAGCCGGGAAGAGGGAATCTGTGAATCAGGGCGGCCAAGAAGGTCCCGGATTTGCAAACGAGATCCCATCTCGGTTCATTTGGATTAAGGAAACAAATCGTACTGATCTTGCAACAGTCTCGGGATATTTTATCAGAGAGCTGCGTGATGCTTCCTGGGGAGCCGGTCCCGTTTGCAGGCTCCTGACTCCCCGCTGAACCCGGCCCTGCCCCACGCTCCCTCTGCTGGCAACAACTCCTCGATTTCACACGTTCCCAGCTCCTCGCACACCCACTCGCCCGCACAGCACCAAATCCCGGCAAAGGCATCAGAGGAAATTGAGGGCTGTGGTGAGTTCTCGCTCATGATAAATGTGCACGTTCTCACTCTGCCGAGCCACTAGTGAAATCCTGAATTGGATGCGTGAAATAAATAGATACAATTCAATTTAATCAATCAAAAATAGGACCAAACGCAAGCGTAAAGGGCCTGCTCTGCGCAGATCTGAAATTACACACTCGGCAGCTGAAGGGAGGAAATCAAATTAGAGCATTTCTTTCCCCATCAAAGGACATTAGTCCTGATCCAGGTCCATTATGCTCACGGTGTGCAGAGTTATCCCTGTCAGCATCCCGGCTGACCGAGGCACCGTGTGGCAGTACCGGGTTAGTGACGGACTATGGCATGTTCTGTGTTTGAGGTGACAACTTTTCCCAGCTGTTCTGCAGCACGCATGTCCACGTCACCTCCTTCCCAGTGAAAAAGACCACTGTCAGATATGCAAAATGCACTGAAATGGGGAGAGGTGACACAAAAGCTGCACTGCAGAACCTCAGAGCTCAAACACGCTGTGAAATGCCACCGGTACCACAGGAGAAATTGCTGTGCTGGCTAATCAAACACATCCCCTCCTTGCTGCCAATAGTGCAGCACTGCCCTGAGTCCACTCAGCCTTGCTCGTGGGCTGATGAGTGCCTGACAATTTTCTGGTCTCAAATTAAACAGAAAACTAAATTAGCAAATTAATTGTTTGCCATGTTTTTCCTTAGTCCCCATCAGCTGCCTCAGGTTGTGCAGCCAATCCAGAGCCCCTCTCAGCAGTTCCCAGTAGAAGGTGGAGCCCTGCACTGGGTCCTGCTATCTACCAAATGTCAGTCATGTTAATTTTAAATTACTTTTGTACAGCTTGGTGTCAAAACGATTAAAGCATGAAAAGAAAAACTGAACTAGAGGGAGGAAAGAGGGGGGAGAGAGAGAGAATGAATAATTTACCTTGCATTTACAGCAAGGACACTTGGATTTCCTTAATTCTTCAACTCTGAGAAGCCTGAAACTTCTGTTTCTTCAGCTGTCACCTGCTTGGGACTGTACCCAAGGGGGTGCTCTGGATGTGAGACCACGAAGTGATTTGGGTGGGAAGGGCCCTTAAAGCCCATCCCATCTCACCCCTGCCATGGCACAGACACCTTCCACTGTCCCACGCTGCTCCAAGCCCCATCCAACCTGGCCTTGGACATTTCCAGGGATCCAGGGGCAGCTACCCTGTGCTGGGCACCCTGTGCCCAGGGCCTCACCACCTTCTGA
Source organism: Passer montanus (assembly GCF_014805655.1). NCBI lineage: Eukaryota > Metazoa > Chordata > Aves > Passeriformes > Passeridae > Passer > Passer montanus. The sequence goes on from NW_024374256.1 coordinate 1,602,623, forward strand.
GTAAAGAATTTCTTCCTCATGAGGATCCTGCAAGGATTTGGGATCTAGTTATCACCTCATTCGTGGTCTACAGGGAGGTGACAACTGCTCGCAGCACAATGCCGGGATTCATCTCAGTTTCTTTCCAGGAAAGGCTTTTTCCACACTGTATTCCCAGGCTGCTGCAATCACCGGCATGGACAAACCCACCCACCCACGTACAGACCTTTTCTCCCCTTCCCAGTGCTCCACTCCCAACTGGGTTTACTCCATGACTCGCACGTACTGTGCTGGATAATTACATACTCAGAAAATACAGAAATGCCTAATCAGATACAGCCTTAAATGCACAAGAATTAGGGTTGTAGGATTGTGGCGTAGCATCCCTGGAGCTCTCTGCATCTGGCTCACACAACCAGCCCACGTGCACTGTGAAAATGTTGGGTTTGGGGCACAGACTGCTTTTATCTCCCTTATTAACTCCATCCATGGATTCTTTGTCTTGCCAGCTACTGAATGGTGTCATCAGTGGTCTTTGAAATGCCATTCTAAATCTGTTGAGGCCAGGAGAACAGCAAAAAGATTTGTAAGAGGGCAACTCCACAGCACCAGAAAATGTGAATCAAGTTCAGCCACTTCTGTTGATATTTATGCTGCATCTGGCTTATCCATCAATGCATCCTCCATTCATTACAAAGAGTATAAATATTAGGAATTATTGTGTCATGAGGGATGTGCAGTGGAGTGCTTTGGTAGATGATCACTAACAGGGTGACAGAGCTGTTTGGGAAATGAAAGAGGCTCAAGCCCCCAGTGTAATGTATCCTGCAGGATGTGTGTGGGCTTGAACTGATTTGTCAAAAGCAAAGAAAACAATTTTACTAATGGGTGTTTGATGAAAAATGAGCACGATGCCTTGGAAATTTCATTGCTGTCTTGTGCTCTTTCCATGGCAGCCATGAAGAGGAGACACCTCTATCTTCTACCTGCATTTTACTCCTTTGGCCTTAGGACTAACTCAGCCTTGCTGGATGCCAGACAGGTCATGTGGAGGGCTGAGGAGTGTGTTTGAAACACCCTCCTCCTCCAAAAGCACCTGCCTGACTCCTCCGGCGTGTTTGCTTTGGCTGGATAATCTCTGAGGAATCTCCAGCTCACTACGTGGGAGCTGTGACTGGGCAGCAGCGCTGCTGGAGCTTCCACTTGAGCACAGAGGCACAGGAGCGTTTCTGTCCTTAACCGTGGGATTCCCTTCACATGATCACGTTTCCTCAGCCTCTGATTCACAACTGTACTGTTTAAATTACTCTTCTTTCCTTTCCCTTTTAGGAAACTCCTGTAAACTTCCCTCATCCTCTGTCAGAGACCTGGCAGAAGGCTGGGAAGCTGAAAAGCAGGGGCTCCTGCAGTGCCTTCCAGTGATATTTCAGTGACACCACTTCAAATGCAGCGAGTCCCAAGTACTCTGGGCCCATAAACCCAGTTAAAATGTGCTCAGCTTTATAAAACTAACACCTTTTTACTGGATTCTGTTATTCTGGCTTCAGCAGAATGTCTGCTTAGGATTGAGTTACTTGAATAACTTTAAAAATACAAAGTGTTGCCAGCCAGAACATTAAAAATGCAGGTGTAAATACTGCCCTGGATCTAGTAATCATTAAAAAGCAAAACTGCAAACCAAACAGCATTGCCCTTCCACCTGGCACTCAGGAGCCAACACAACTGGGAGGCCGGACAGGGATTTGGATTGGATCTGTTATCAAAAAATCACTCCCAACTGCAAAATCTTTATGTAGCAGTCATTAAATGGTTCCAAATTCTAAACAGTCTGCCAGGCAGGCAATTAACATCATTAACTGAACAAAATTAATCCAGAATAATTAATTTGGACTTAATTGCAGGACCCAAGATATATCTTTACCTTTTGCTGCCGCTCTGAGGATCCTGGTGTTGGGCACATTGTCCCTCACAGTTCTTGGGAATCTGGAAACAATCCACCTCAGCTCAAATTTTTCAAAGGAGTTGTTTTAATTTGCTCCAGAGAAAGCTGCCTGTGTGTAAAGTCACCGATCTGCTGATGAGTAATCGGTGAGCTTTTGTGTTTTAATATTTTGATGTTTAAGGAAAGCAGTGTGAGGCAGACAGAATAAATCCATGTATTTACAAGCGGTTCTGCACTGACTGGGGTACAAAGAGCAAAGGAATAAAAGTTCAACAAAGAGCACATATCTAAAAGATGTTAACACAGCTCATCTTTAACTGAGCGGTGCTGGAGGAGTCTAAAGCCAAGAGATGATTCCTGGTCCAAGAGCTGGAGGCTGTCCTTTCCAGTAGACCCTGAACTACAGAATTTAGAGCTAAAACCCAAGGAGACAGGAGTTCAAAGAGATCCTCCCCCATCAATTTACATTTGGGGTTTAGGTTTGTAAATGAAGCCACGTAGGGATTTAGGAATGGTGTTAAGGAAATGGATAGGAAAGGTGCCGGGCATCTAAAATCAGGAAATTTCTATGGAAATACTTGGCTGCTAACAGGATTTACGGGTATCTCCTTGCTCTAATGGATCTTTCTCTTCCACATAATTTCATTACATGTTGCCTGCCTTTCCTGTGTAGTCCCAGCATCCCTGAAACTTGTGGATTCAGTGGAGGAAGGGGCTTTGGGCGTCAAAGAGTTGCATTGTAATAACAGAGAGGATCAACAGCTCCACATTTAAAGGGTGGCAAACTGGAAACCGGCAGAGCTAGAGAGGAGCTGGTACAAGGCACCAACTGCAGAAGGCAGAGGAAGTGAGAGGCCTTTAACTGCAGGGCAGGATCACCCCAGCCCGTATCTAATGAACCACACGGTATTTACTGCCCGTGTTTGTGTATCACAGGCATTTATCAGCACACTCGCTCTACCCTCCTGTTTTTTCCACTTTTTTTTTTTTTTTTTTTTTTTTTTTTTTTTTTTTTTTTTTTTTTTTTTTTTTTTTTTTTTTTTTTCCTGTGGCTTACATGTGTTAGGCATTTATACTGTTGTGTCATTAAATATTTCAAGTATTAAAGTGCAGACCCCAAAACCCTCTTGGGCTTGGAGACATTCTTCAGCCTAGTCTAACAGAAAGGAGTTTTACCTCTACTGAAGTTGTCTGGAAGTGAGGTGAACAGGAGCACATCCACACATGGGAGAAAGGAAAACTCAGTGCATCCAGAGCCAGGAAAGGTTGGACTCGATGATCTCAGATGTCTTTTCCAACCTAATTGATTCTGTGGAAGCAACACAAGTGTGCGACTTGGCCCGGATTCCTCTGGTTTTTCACTCAGGCAATGTCAGTCCTTCGGCCGGGCTCCCCTGCAGCAGCCTCGGCAGGAAGAGGGCAGCAAAGGAGCCTTTTCACGTTTTTCTTTTTTTTTTTTTTTTTGTTCTCAGCCCGTTGCAGTCGGAGCTTTCCAGCCCCGATTGTGCTAAAACGCTTCTGTACCAGCGTTTTGCATTTCCCAGCCCGGCCTCCCCTCCCCCGCGCCGCCTCAGCCCGCTCCCAGGCCCCCGGATCCAGGGATCGCCCCCATCCCAAGGAACTCGGGGCAAAGGGGCTCTTTTGAGGGGGGTCTCTTCCCCCTGTCCCCCGGCCATGCCGGGCTCTTTTTCCTCATCCCACTCCGTTGCGTTCCCGTGCTCCCCAGTCCTCGGTTTTGGGGGTAGAGGGGCGCTCCCAGCTTGTGAGGGGAAAAAATGGGGCTCTTCCCTTCCACACCTCAGGTTGTGAGGGAAAATGGGGGAGCCAGCTCTTCCAGACCCCAGGTTGTGAGGGGAAAAGGGGAAGTCTGCCTTTTCACCCTCCAGAGTGTGAGGGGAAAAGAGGCTCAGCCCCCATCACCCCGCACGGCGGTTACGAGGGAGTTTATCCCTTACTTCTCCCTGCTCCATCTGCACAGGAAGAGGGGGTGAGTGTCGGTCTGAGGGGTGTCAGCGGGCTCGGGGGGCGTCCGGGCACGGGGAAGGCGCTGTGCCCTGCCCCCTTCCCATTCCCGGCCTGGGACTCTTTCGCTCCCGCCCCCCCTCGCTCCTAAGCGGGAGTTTCCAGGAAGCGCTGAGGAGAGCCGCAGCACCGCACAGCCGCTCGCTCAAGCGCGCTCCTTCCGCCGAGGCCGTGGCAGCAACGCCAAGTAGTCCCAACCGCCTCTTCTCCCCCACTCAGCAGAAGGCTCCGTCCCGCTGTCCCTGTAGCCGGGACCCCGTTACAGGAACAGGGCGGGAGAAGCGTTTCCCTTCCCGCATCCTCGCCGCAACTTCGGGCGGGATAACCGGGATGAAGCGGTGGGGGTGGGGGAGGTGAAAAAGCCCCAGCGCCGGCTGCGGCGGAGGGATCCGGAGGCGCGGAGGAGTGAGGAGGCACGGGGAGCGGGGGGTGAGCGGGAAAACGCGGCGCGGAGCCGGGAACAGCGCCCCCCTCCCCCTGCGGCGGGGGCGGGAACAGCCGCTGAGGGCGGGGGGGGGGGGGGAACCAGCCGGTGCGGGGGGGGGGGGGGGCGCCGTGAGGGGATCGCTGAGGGGGGACGGGGAAGTTTGGGGAAACTTTCCCCTGTTTTGGGGCCGGGATCGCGCCCCAGCCCCGCGCACCCGCTGCGGGCAGGGAGCGCCCTCGGGGCCGCCTGTGCCCCCCTTCCCCGTGTCAGCGCACCTGGGCTCTCCCTCGCTGCCCGCGGAGCCGCGCTCCCTGCGCCCCACAGATAAGGCCCCACCCCGCGGGGCACCCCGGGCTCGCCGCGCTGGATAAGCGGAGCCGCCACGTTGAGGGAAGTTTGCCCCGCGTTTCCCCCCCGCACACCTCGCCCGCGGGTGTTGTGACTCGGCACAGGACCCCGCAAACCCCAGCACACGCTGCCGGTAGCCCTGAGGGGAGCTGCGATCCCCCCCGGCCCTGCCCTTATCCCGGTGACACTCGTGTCCTCCTATTAACCCTGCGGAGAGAGGACAAAAGCTAAACTATGATCCTGCGCTGCTTCACCCCCCCACACACACATCCCGCTGCCGGCTCCATGAGCTTCACATCCTCCTGCTAAGGCTGAAAGGAACAAGAACAAGAGCTGCTGATGGTTGTAAGGCCTCGCTCGGTTCTCCCCACCCCCTCCGCCAGCACCATCCCCCACTGCAGCTCCCATGGACTCGTATCCCTCCCATTAACGCTGGAAGGGGAGGACAGGAGCTCTGGTGGGTTTTTCTCAGGTTTTACTCTGTTTTCTCCCCCCACACACCGACCAGCACCAGCTCCACAGCCCTGCAGAAGTGCAGAGCTGCTTCTGCTACCACATCCATGAATGCCCCTTCCCTCTGAGCTCCAAGGAAAAAGGAAAAAAACCACCCTGATTCCCCTCGTTTTGCTTATTCATTATAAGCGCTTGGCAATGTGCTGTTAAAAACGTGCGATCTCTTGTTTCAGAAGCATCTGTGCTTTAAGAATAAGGTTTTGTCTTCTTGAATGTGGCTCTTCATAATAATCTCTTGAAGTGCTCCATTTTTGTCCTTAAAGTTCTATTTTATTACCTCTTCTGGATCAGCAAAGGTCGGTTTAACCCTTTACAGATGAGAATCGGCAGCCACTTTAGGAAAACGTTGCCCTTCTCTTTATTAATTCATGGTTACAATCATATTTTATGGAGGATTTTCCCCCCAGCTCAGTCCTGCTGCATGCTGAAGGAAGTGTGTGCTTCAGCGCTGATTAAAGTCATGTATGAGTTAATGAGAAGCTTGCGGAGTATGTGAAGCAAGAGAAAATCTTTAACCAGCTCTGCTGTTCCTTCTACATACCATAAACTTGCACGCTGTTACCAGAAGGTGGGTTGAATATGTGTGAAATGCTGCAGTAGGAGACTCTTAAATCGCATCACAGGTGGATGCTCGCTCAATTAATACGTTATCATTTCACAATACCTTGAAGTTAGGTGGGTTTGTTGATTTTTTTTTTTTTAAGTACTTTGAGGCTTCCCATTTCCACATCCATAGAAATGGATGAAAGATGCTGTATGCTCGCAAAGTATTGTTTTGTGGATGGATTTTTTAATTTTGAACAGTCTGTGGTCCCCTGTTCTCACTGCTTCCCGGGTTAATGGATTGATAGCACAGGAGGGACTCTGAGGTGCTGGAGGAACCAGCACTGGTGTCAACATTCCAGTTGTGGGACTTCTAATTTAAGAAACATATTGTCATAAGGAATAAGATCAAGGCTGAATTCTGCTTGCATTTAGGTCCAAATACAAAATAGGCTTTGGAAGGAGTCCCCAGGGAGCACTGAGAGTAATTAAGTAAAAATAAAACCTTTCACTTCAGCCCCCCCCTTCCCCTTTTAACATAGACAAGTCAGTGCAATGCTGGTTTCATTCCACCATTTTCATTATGTGTCCTGATATTTCTTAATTTTGTATTGCGGCTGAAATACTCAGGTGACTTATAATTTCAGTGATTTGGGGGTATTTCTAGACCATACTTTTAAAGAAGTCATCTCACTGTGTCCCAGAAGGAGCCATTGAGCAGTCGTTCTCATAAACAGCACTGAACTTCTTACAGCCTTGCCTTTCCAAACACCTTTTTTTTCCCCCTGTAATTTTCATCCTTAACTGTTGAATTCCCTTTTCTTTACATTAAGTAAATATTTATTAGTACCACTTGGATTTTTTTTTTCATCTTTTTAGAAGAACAGAGCCTTGTCACTGAGACAATCCTTTGGTATTGAGGAGGTGACATAAAAAAGGAGTGAAGGAGAGTTGTCTTGTGCTGGGAAATGCCATTTTTGGAAAACAATACTATAGGAAATGGAAATGAAAAATACATTTTATGCTGGTGGGAACTTGTAATGAGGCTAAGAGAGGATTTAGTGGCTCAGAAAAGCAATGATTACAAGGGGAAAAGTGGGACTTTATTATCCATTTGTAAAAGTTCTCGGGCTGAATATCCTTTTGGGAACCTGAAATTTGGCTCAGTTCTGTTTATGAACATCTGTTGAATGGAATTTTTAAAAGGCACAGATTATAATCTTAGTTTCTGCTGGCTATTTAAGATGATAAAATAAAGCAAAATCAACGTATCTGCAAGTCCATTTTGGGGTTTGTTTTGTTAACGATGAGCTGCATGAATGTTCAGTAGTCTCTACTGCTGATTATTGGGCTCTATATGTGTTCCTGTACATTTTTTCTATTTACATATAAAATATTGCCTCCACCCCTTTCTGTAGCTGTCTAATTCCACTTGAACACTCCTAGAAAGCATTCAGGTTTTTGTAGGGTTTTTTTTTTGTGACAAGAGGCTGTTGGAGTTTGGTGTCTGTGGCATTTCCTTGCCGGGAGCAGGGTGCAGTGTTTGAAGGGGGATGCTGAGAGCTGTTGGGTATTCCCAGAACCGCGGCCGTTTGCTTCGATTCACATCCTGCCCACCTGTCCTGGGCTGTAAATGCAACCACTTTGTGTCCCCTGGCTCAGGATAGCACCACTTCAGCTTCTATTTCTGCAGCCTTTGTGACCTCCTCTTATTCAGGGAGGACTTCACTGTAATTTTCCCTCCTATTATTTTGCCTCTTTTCACAGCCTGATGTTTTTTTGCTGTTGTTTTCTATTCCGAGCGAGGATGCTGTGAGTGCTTCAGCTCAAAATTTAGGTCATCTCCAGTAGAGGAAGGGAGACCTAAAAAGTAAAAATAAGATTTCAATGTGCCTTTAAAAGTGACAACTCTTTGGGGAAAAAATGTACGAGCTCACCTGTATTTTATGGCAGGACAGAAATGGAAGGGGCCTTTCCTGATTCCAGAATGAAAGCTGAGTCTCTCTTTGTGAGTGTGGTTTCTTTTCCCTGTGCTTTCCTGGTCTTTCATTTTCACACCTGATTTGAGCTTTAATCACTCAAATTATTCATAGACTTGCCCTGGAAAAAGAAGACAGTGACCTCTTCCCATCTGGACTAGATGGATTCACCACCAACAATTGCAAATGGATGACTTAATGTTGGGGTTTGCACTTAAAATTTTTAATTCTGTGGTGTCATTGCCTCTCAGGAATTCTGCACATGGTCTTTTCCGAACTGGCACGTTGGAGTTGTACCACAGAGATTTATTTATTGCAGTTTGTCTCTTAGCATTGGGCTGCTGTCTACAAAGAGCTGATGATCCCCTGAGCTGCTGAGTTGCCAGAGCACCTTGCCCAGGACCAGGCCTGTGAGTTATCTTTTTTGTCCGTAATTATATCCAATGTCTTCCATGACAAGGAACCTCAAGACAATTTATGAAATCAAGAGCCACGAAAGCACTGCCCGTTGGAGGTTATGTGATTACAATTTAGCTGTTCCTCAGCCTGAGGGTGCCTGAGGGGACACAGAGCCAACTGCTCCTCAGTTGCTGTGGGTGGCTGGAATCAGCCACTGGAATTGATAGATATCTGTTGCTCTTTCTTTCCTGTTACTTTAGTGGCTTAATTTAAATAATTAAGGAACTTGTGAATATGTTTTTGGTTGGTTTCTGCTCTTCCTAGCAGCTCTCTGCAGTTTTATATGTATTAAAAGTGCTAAGCTTCCTCTGGCCTAGATGTACAATAAATACCTTAGTCAATGCAGTTAAGTCCAGTTTCCTCTATTCACTCAGAAGAGATTTGTTCCTTATCTGAATTGTTCCTCCATTCAGAAGGAGAGAAGCCTTGTGCAGCCAGAGCTCACCTCATCAATCACCCAGACAAATGGAGCTTGGGGCAGAAGAAGATACAAAATGGGAATTGTTGTGATTTAGGCTTCATGAGGTTTGTGGAGTTCTGCTGTGGGAATGTGCTCACCAACCGTTTGAAATACAAATGTTTAGAATGGTCACCATTTTCCAGCTATTCCTTCAGCTGAATTTGCAGTTATCAGCTGGGCCCTGCTCCTCAAGGGTGCCTCCCTTCACCCTTAAACATCCTCTAGTATTTGGTGGCTTCTCTTTAACAGTTATTGGTCTGTTGATACATTTTTTGATCAGAAGGTTAGAAAGGGCTGCTTGGTCTGCACCCCGGCTCTGCTCTGATCCACAGATATGGCACAATCCACTTGCTAATTTCTTTGGCTCTGCCGTGGCAGAGGTGGCTCCCAGCCAGCAATCAGTGCAGCCACAGCAGCTCAGAGACCTGGAGTGCAGCTCCTGGGCCAAACAATGGTAACACACAGGTTACATCCCCTCCCAAGCCCTGGGTCAGCCTGCTTCTGCTGCCCACAACTCTTCTGATGGCTTGCTTTGCTTGGTCTCCTGCCTAACATAAACAATTCATCTCATTTGTCTTCAAAATAAGGTTATTTTCTACTATTAGCTCCTTTATAATGTCTTCATTGCTTACCGTTCTGAAGAGTTGGTATCTTTCCTGTTCCAAGAGTGTTTGATAAATACATTTGTTGGCACCTGTCCTCCCTTCCTCCCTTCCTCCCTTCCTCCCATACTCATCCTAAGGACCCTTCACAACAATCTCACTCAGTTACAAGGGGTCCCTCTGCCAGATTGGAGCTTCCTGTTGGTGTTGTGTCATTTCTGAGCAAGGCAAGGCTGATACCTCTGAGCTCAGTGGTTGCTTCATCTCCTCAGCCCTCCCAGGGGTCTTGCAGGCGCTTTCAGTTCTGCCTCACGTCTTTGATTTGGTGAGGTTCCCTGCTATTTACATTTCTTCACATATATCCTCTTCCTACCATCTGCTACCTTATGTTTTCCTCATCTCTGAAACGTACTGACCATATTTCATTCAATGTTGTTTTACATGATTTTCTTAAAATTTAATTAAAAGGTTCTGAAAGAACAAAGCAAATTAGAATTCACCCATTTTGTGCAGACACTTTATGTGAATGGGAAGCAACTCAATAAAGACTTTCAAATGCCTTGAATGAATTTGTAACCAAAATTCTGTGCAGTGTTTATCCAAAGAGCCTATTATTGAATTCAGGAGGACAGTTTCATTACTGACAAAAGTTAAGGTTGTTATTGAAGAACAGCACCTTCTCTAGAAACTCTCTTTCTTTGGAATTCAGCAATTCTCCTGAGCAGTATTTACTTTGGAGTGAGTGTGTGGCTGTGCCTTGTTAGATAAAAGCTGCAGCACTAAAACTGTTTTACTGAACTTAGCTCCTGACCTGCCTTCTGAGGCCACAGCTACAAAGGGATGATACATCAATCTAGTTTGTTTGATCTAATTACAGCTGTTTAACCATCCTGAGCACAAGTGCACTCACCCCACTTTGTTATGCTGATTTCAGGTATTTTCACTGTTAATCGGGTGCACAGTGCTTGGTTCTTTCTTGTATTAATTTACCTCTCAAGATATTCTGGGCAGTTATCCCACAGAGAGGTGTTCTGCTACTCAGCTGTGTGTTATTTTTCACAATGTGTTGACAGGGAATTCTCAGGAATTTGGGGATTCTGGGGGTCAACCTGAATGACTACTCCTTTTCTCCTGACATCTATTGTTTTTTTCCCTGTGCTTCTTTTCTGAAAGGCTGCAAGGTTCATGATGAAGCAAGTGGTAAATCCATTTAAACATCCCTTAACGTGCAGAAGTCCATTACCACCTGTGGAAGAGCAGATTTCTGATTATTTCTGACTGAAGTCTCTGCGGTTTACGTCAAGAATATTGTCATGGGATCTCTTTTAATGTGTATGTATGATCTTTTGTGCTTGTAAGGTATCCTCTGGTGAGAACACTGAGAAAAACAAAAAGGTAAAGAAAAGAAGGAGGAAACCACCCCAGCTGAAGATGCTTTTTGGCTCCATGCTTGTGTGTGTTACTGTTTATAGGAAGGGGAAGAGGTGGCAGATCCAAGGAAGCTCAGAAGAGTGGGATGGAAAGATCTCCAGTGGGCAGGCATGTGGGACAGAAGATCCCAGAAGGGCAGCCCTGGTTTTTGCTATTTTGCTAAAGCAGGTACATTTTGTGTGGAGAGGAGAAGGGATGTGAGATGAAAGAAACGGGTGGTACATGCTCCTGGTGGTTCCTTATGATGGAAACAGAAAGACTTCAGGAAAACCAGGCCCGTGGTTTGAGCTTTTCTGGTCTTCTGGGAGGTGCAGTCCTCTGGGATTTTGGGTGCTATTCCCTTGGAAATCTCCCTCCTTGAAGAGTTCCCTGCAGAGCAGGGGAGCTGAGGTGACAGTGACAGTGTGAGCAGGCCTGGCCACACAAGGATCAGTGCTGAGTCCTCCAAGCACTGTGTGACCCAGGGAATGTGCTGAGCTGGTGTGAGCTGCAGGCCCACGTTATTCACCCTCTGTTCCGTGGTTCTTCACGCTCCTGTGACCCGGATGAATTTACCAGGGAGCTGAGCAGGGTGTTCAGTTTTCCTGCCTGTGCTTCTTACACTTTTGCCCACCCTAATCCAGTTCTTTGCGCCATGATGCAAACTCTAATTATAAATCAAATCATACAACCTGCCTTCTCAAACTCTTGTCTCATTCAGAGTTTTCTTTTATCCTTGTTATTTGATGTTTGCTTCCATATTTTATTTATTGCATATAATTCAAGTGCTGCAGTAAATACAGAATTGCTAATTGTAATGGATTTTTGTTACACTTATCACTACAGTGTCTGAATACTTTTTAACCACATGAATCTTCACAATATTGCAGAGATTTTCCTCTCATTTCACTGATTAAAAGTGGGGAAAATAATGACAAAACTGTCAAAGTTCTCCACTGGGTCTATGTTCCCCAGAGGAAAGAAGGATTCTTTAAAATCTAGTTTTTCTAATAATAAGGCATCCTATTCTAGCAGTCCTTTTAATTGTACTCAGGCCTTTAGATATGTATTTGTTGCTAAGATAACCCTGGAGTTCAAATACTGACTTGAAGCCATAGTCTGTGTATACAAACTCACCCCATCACCCCTCCCTTGTTGGAGTTTGCTGAAAGGAAGCTTCACTTCTCTCCTGACAGATTCCTTGCTCTTGTAACCAGCTCAGGGAGCTTTCTCTGTGATTATTCCAGTTATCATATGTCATTCTTGAATAGAAACTGTACCCAAAATTCTGTAAGAGAGCTGTTGCCATAACATCTGGATGTGCCTTACCTGGTCGTTAGATCCCATTTGTCATCTTCGTTTCTGTGACTAAATAACACTCCCGAGTCTCCATCCTTCCCTGGCTGTGCTGAATTCCCAGGTTACCAGAGTTTTGGCTGTCAGTCCCCCTGTGAACTGCCTTGTGATTTGCATTAATCTTATTACTGCATTCCACCAGCCCGTTCCTCAGGGTTCCTGTGCTGCTCCAGAACCTCATCCAGGTCTTCATTCAGGATGTTCCAGTCTCCTGCACTGGAGCCCTTGGGTGTTGTCAGTCACCACCTGCATTAACACTCTTTTTCAGTTCCTTGTGCTCACTTCAAGCCCATCAACAGCACCAGTTCTGAGACCAAAGCCTCAGGAGCTTTCCAAGCACTCGCTCTCCAGCCCAAACCTTCCCATTTCAGCACAATCCAGCTCTGGATTTTTAGTCATTTTTTATTTTACCCACAAAACTTCTCTTGCACTGACCTTCATCTTTTCCAATTTGACTGCTATTTTTACGTGATGCACCAAACCAAACATTTTGTTGATTTGGGGATGGGTGAGATCTACTCTGTCTTCCTTTACCCAGGAAAATTTGCTGCCCCATCAAAGAGAGGCATCAGCTTTGGCATTATTGCAACCTTTGTTGTATTTTATCTCTTTACTTTCCTCTACATCTCTTCCCCCTCCTGAGGACGAATAATTTAAGTTTTGCATCTTGCTGAGGTCAGGTTAATTAGCCTCTCGTTGTCTGGACATTACTTTCACCATCTTTGCCTTGATTTTGGGGTGGGTTTTTTCCTTTCTCCCCGTAATAGGATGTCAAATTTAGATTATTTTTGTACCTCTAGAAGTGGTGGAAATTAATTCGCTCATTTGCATCACAACTCAGCTGTAGTGCTTCATGTTTGGGTTGGGTTTTGTTTATTGGTGGGTGTTTTGGTTAGGGTTTTTTTTTTATTTTTATAGAAAGTTGCTGCTGTGCCTATTAAACAGGTTTAAAAAAAAATTTTTTTTGAGTAATTGCAAAGTTCTTTAAAGCATAATGATAATGAGCAGTTTCTTGAGCTGAATCCAGGGCTCCGTTATCCTGTGGGATGCTGATAAGTGCCAGGGGCTCGTTGCAGCCCGTGGCTCATCACTGCCCTGCAGAAGTTCTGCTCCTGGTGCTGCCTCAGCATTATTTACTGCTCTCAGCCCTGTGTTTAAACATCACGAAGCGTGCTGGGCACTCTGCACACATGGATGAGGCAGTCCTGCACAAAACACTCCCTAAAAATAGAGAAGGTAGGTGAGGCAATAGGAAGGCAGTGATTGCAGAGGGTCGGGCTGGGCAGGGAGGGCTGCAGTGCCTGCAGGAACCCGCCACAGGAAAGCCCGAGGGCAGTAACTGTATTTCCTGAAGCTGGGAAAAGTAATTTTTTAAAAACTTTGTTTCATAATACCGTTAATTGCACCTTTTCTGACAGCTGTAATGACTCTGACTCCTCCTGATCACGTTTCACTCAGGATCTAATTCTAAAGATTGGGATGCAAGTAACAACCATTACGTGTTTGGATTTGGAGTGGTTTTTTGGGTTTTTTTGCCAGATATACTCAATACTTTCATAAATACTTGAAAATTATGTCTTTTTTACAATTCTTCAGTGTGTGTGGAGCTCAGTTTTACAGAGGAAGCTCAGGCCAATGCCTTTGTTTTAGTGCAAAATGTGTGTGATATCCCAGCCTGTACCAGCAGTGCTGTTGCTGAGGTGTGATCACGGGCCTCTCTCAAGGCACAGCTAACTGATAGATAAAAATGACCTCATTTCACAGTCCCGCAGCTGAACTCCGAAAGTTCCAGCCAAGCTGGTCAGAATGTGTTTGAATTTTTGTTTGTGAGGAAATGTCACCGAGGTCCCTACTTGTGACGTTCAGAAGGTGACTTTAGGCCACGTGAGCTCGAGGTGGAGGCCTGGAGCAGAAAATCCATCCCCGCACAGGGACCCTGAGTGTGTGGGAAGCCCCAACCCTCCCGGGGGGGGGGCTGATTACAGAATTCAGATTGGAATTACACATTCATGTGAGGCTGCTGAAAGGTAGATAAGGACAATTACTGTTTGACCCTTTCTTGGCCAATGTTTGCAAGCTGCTCAACCCCGTGTTTATGTGGAATGTTGCGATTGTTTTGGGTTATTCATTTTTTCAGCAGTTATTTGTGCCTGCCTTTGTACAGCTGGAGTGAAGGGACGTTACTAAGTGTTCTCCCCATAGCATGAATATTTAATAGTTTGTGTGTTCCTTCTCTGTGTCGTGTGTGTGCCGATATAATACCAACAAAATCTCTTAAAATCAGTTTCTGCAAGAGATTTTCAAAGCACATCATGTAACTGAGTCACAGTGCTGAGTAAACCACTATTGTAGAATTTCACCTAAGGTCTGAATTTGCCAAATGGTGATATTTTGCAAATAAGCACAGATTCTGCTAACTTCCCCTTGAGATTTTATTCCAGTCTGATCCAATTTCCCAGTATGGACGAACTGGTGTCTCTTAGAAAATAAAGGAGAAATGTTTAGCCTATTGAAAAGAGGATTTTCTTTGTTTCTCAGATGTGCAGATACTCATGTCCTGGAGCTCAGAGCTGCTCTGAGTGTGCTGGGCGGATCCTGCAAAGTGCTGAGTGCATGGCTAACTTTAAGGGAGTAGATCCTTAAAATCACCGCGGCTGCTGATGTTTAAAATTACGCAGAGACTTTAAGTACTCTGATGGCCCCCGGCCAGTGGCTTTCACATCTCCTAGGACTGAGCCCTGAGGAGACGCCGTGATCAGCTGCAGCTCAATTTCCTTCTCCCCTTTTAAATATAAGGTTTAAAGCCCAAATTCTGACAGCTGTTTAATTAAAGATACTCATTTTAACCGTGAGGAATGTGATATGCAGCGGCGCTACGCCTGCTTCCTTTCTTTCTGCCTCTCCTGGCATCCCAGCTCACTCCTCTCAGCGTTAGTGCAGGGCTTGCAGTTTTCACTGCTGCTCCGTTCCTGCTTTATCCTCTTCCATCTTTTCCATCTGCTTTATTCTGTTTGGAAAATGGCAATGTAGAATGTGTTTGGTGTAACCTTAATCCTGACCAGCATCTGGGCTCCGTTTGAAAAAAAAAAAGCATCTACTGCAAGGAAGGTTTCTGTATATGTTTCCCCACTTTGCTAAAACAAAGTTGGGGGGCGGGGAGGGGCAGAACCCAAAATAACCATTGCAAAATCATATTAATTTTAATTGACTTGTTAATTAATATGCGGGTTTTAATGTGTTTTCCTGCCTACATGGACAAACCGTGGGGTTTGTGCTCTCACCTCTGTGCGGGTGGGGGTCGAGTCAGAGGTAAACCGGATTTGGACCATTTTGGGAAAGGAGAGAAAGGGGGGAGGGGGGTGGTTATTTAAATCTGCTTTTAACAGCCTCGCCGCTAATTACTCCCAATATGTAAAAGTTAACGCCACCATAAAACACGGGATGCACTGAAATTCCTGCCTGATGCTTCCTGACGTTTCCCTGGTAAACTTTCCCATGCCCGCAGAGGTCCCGGTGCGGGGCGGCCCCGTGGGACACGGCGGGCACCGGGCAGAACCGGCACCGGGCAGGACCGGACCGGGCAGGACCGGACCGGGCAGGGCAGGACCGGACCGGACCGGGCAGGGCAGAACCGGACCGGGCAGGACCGGACCGGGCAGGACCGGGACCGGGCAGGACCGGCACCGGGCAGGACCGGACCGGGCAGGGCAGAACCGGACCGGGCACGGACCGGGCAGGGCAGAACCGGCACCGGGCAGGACCGGACCGGGCAGAACCGGGACAGGGCAGGATGTGCTGGGCGGATCCTGCAAAGTGCTGAGTGCATGGCTAACTTTAAGGGAGTAGATCCTTAAAATCACCGCGGCTGCTGATGTTTAAAATTACGCAGAGACTTAAGTACTCTGATGGCCCCCGGCCAGTGGCTTTCACATCTCCTAGGACTGAGCCCTGAGGAGACGCCGTGATCAGCTGCAGCTCAATTTCCTTCTCCCCTTTTAAATATAAGGTTTAAAGCCCAAATTCTGACAGCTGTTTAATTAAAGATACTCATTTTAACCGTGAGGAATGTGATATGCAGCGGCGCTACGCCTGCTTCCTTTCTTTCTGCCTCTCCTGGCATCCCAGCTCACTCCTCTCAGCGTTAGTGCAGGGCTTGCAGTTTTCACTGCTGCTCCGTTCCTGCTTTATCCTCTTCCATCTTTTCCATCTGCTTTATTCTGTTTGGAAAATGGCAATGTAGAATGTGTTTGGTGTAACCTTAATCCTGACCAGCATCTGGGCTCCGTTTGAAAAAAAAAAAGCATCTACTGCAAGGAAGGTTTCTGTATATGTTTCCCCACTTTGCTAAAACAAAGTTGGGGGGCGGGGAGGGGCAGAACCCAAAATAACCATTGCAAAATCATATTAATTTTAATTGACTTGTTAATTAATATGCGGGTTTTAATGTGTTTTCCTGCCTACATGGACAAACCGTGGGGTTTGTGCTCTCACCTCTGTGCGGGTGGGGGTCGAGTCAGAGGTAAACCGGATTTGGACCATTTTGGGAAAGGAGAGAAAGGGGGGAGGGGGGTGGTTATTTAAATCTGCTTTTAACAGCCTCGCCGCTAATTACTCCCAATATGTAAAAGTTAACGCCACCATAAAACACGGGATGCACTGAAATTCCTGCCTGATGCTTCCTGACGTTTCCCTGGTAAACTTTCCCATGCCTGCAGAGGTCCCGGTGCGGGGCGGCTCCGTGGGACACGGCGGGCACCGGGCAGGACCGGACCGGGCAGGGCAGAACCGGCACCGGGCAGAACCGGACCGGGCAGAACCGGGACAGGGCAGGATCGGACCGGGCAGGGCAGAACCGGACCGGGCGGGGCAGAACCGGCACCGGGCAGGACCGGACCGGGCAGAACCGGGACAGGGCAGGAGCGGACCCGGCAGGAGCGGACCGGGCAGGACCGGACTGGGCAGAACCGGGACAGGGCAGGACCGGGACAGGGCAGGAACACGGGATGCACTGAAATTCCTGCCTGATGCTTCCTGACGTTTCCCTGGTAAACTTTCCCATGCCTGCAGAGGTCCCGGTGCGGGGCGGCTCCGTGGGACACGGCGGGCACCGGGCAGGACCGGACCGGGCAGAACCGGGACAGGGCAGGACCGGGACAGGGCAGGAGCGGACCGGGCAGGACCGGACCGGGCAGAACCGGACCGGGCAGAACCGGGACAGGGCAGGACCGGACCGGGCAGGGCAGAACCGGCACCGGGCAGGACCGGACCGGGCAGAACCGGGACAGGGCAGGACCGGACCGGGCAGAACCGGACCGGGCAGGACCGGGACAGGGCAGGACCGGACCGGGCAGGACCGGACCGGGCAGGACGGGCACGGCCGGTGCCCCGCGGTGCCCCCGGCCCGGGCAGGGCAGGGCAGCTCGGTGCGGCCGGGGCCGCTCCGGGGGCTGCTCGGGGCCGGCCCCGGGGCTCGGTGGCCGCGGACAGCGGCGGGGCCGGGGGCACCGGGAGCGGGCACGGCTCGGGCACCGCGGGGCTCCCACACAGAGCCAGGTCCCATGGGGGGGTGGCACCGCTCCCACCCGGCCCCGCTGCGCTTCCCGGGGGGCCAGCCCCGACCCCCGAGCCCCCTTTTCCATTCCTGCTGCTGTTGGATTTTCCCGAGCCGCATCTGCTCCGCGCTCCCAGCCCGGGGCTCTTGAACTTCAGTCCCCGGCAGCCACAGAGGTCGCTTCTGAGCTCCAAGCGAAGCCTTTTTTTTTTCATTCATTATTTATTTATTTTTCCCCCAACTCAGGCTCTCCCTCCCTCATGGCCGGAGTGGAAAAGCACGTTTAAATCCCGAACTCGGCTTTCCCACGTGGTGTCTCGCTGAGCTGCTGTCACAGCCACGCCGCGCTCTCACAGGGCACCGGAGCTTCTGCCCTGCCCTGCCGGGAAGGCACAAGGTGATGAACATTTTTAATCAAATCGTTTTAATCACTAAACCCCAAACTTGTGCTGAAAAATCCACTCGCCTCGTAATCAGGCGCTTGTTTTTTAATTCCACCTGGACCGAGTGTACAAATAATGAGGGGATTAGTTCTGCTCCCCCTTCCTGGGTGCCTGCTAAAGGGATGGATGTTTGTCAGCGATTTGGGGGTTAATTCAGACAAGTTTATTTCACATTCTAGGTCTGCATACATGCAAAGAGCACGCGTGGTTTGGGGTGAAGGATTAGCGGCGTGTGCAGGGGAACAAAACCAATTGTGGATGTGAATATGGGATGTACTGGATGTGTGTCTAAGCATTAAATCGAGGGGGGGCTGGGTTTTAGGTGACTTTTCACCCCATTCCGGGATCATGGTCACAATGCACCGCGTTTCAACACTCACTGGGCAGAAAGGGACACAGAGGAGAGGCAGGGCAGTACCCCAAATTGCATCTGGGCTTCAGACTGCGCTGCAATCTCTAAGGGAGGGTAAGCCCGACCTTTCATTATTCCGTTTAAACAGGCCTAGAGCACGCCACATTTTTAAGGCCTTTTCCCTGGTGTCTCTAGGAGGCAGCCTTCATCGAGCGAGGAGAGCGAATCTTGGCAAAAAGAGCACCGAAGGATGTGAACCCCTTGGAAAATTCCACTTCCTGCCCAGCACTGCGTGTCCTTGGGTCTCTCACTCATTCCCATGCACTTAACGAGGGATTTCTGCCTCAGGCTACCACACCAACTTTCTAAATAAATGCCGCGCACACCCGAGCGCGGTGCTCTGCAGTTAATCTCAGCCCAGCACCAGCTCTCTCCTCTCTTCCTACTTCCCTCCATTTTATTTCTCCGCTGGTTTTTCTCTCCAGCAGGCTCCAACTCTCTCTCCTGCTGAACTTGCCGGGAACAAAAGGCTCCGTTCCCGATCCAGCCCGCAGTTGCCGTGAGAAACTTCCTCGCCAGCGCTGTCTGTCGCTCCGCTCTCCCTCCCTCGCTCCCTCCCTGCCTCGGGAAAATGGCAGTGCGGGAGCTTGATGAAAAGGGGGAAAAAAAACCTTCTTTCTCAGCGCCTGCCTCTCTGGCAGCATCCCCCCTCCCCAGTCGTGACGCCTGAACTCAAACTTCTCTAAAAATACACTTTAGGAGGGCAGATTTTCACGGGAAGGGATGTGTTTTTTACACCCCACTGAAAAGAGGCGCCGAGGTGGGGGAAAGGCCGAGGGACAGCTTTTTCCAGACAGGAGAACCTGCTGCTGACCCCTCCCGCACGGCATCGCCAGGTCCCAAGGATTTGGAACACAATAAGTTTTCCTTCAGTGGGAAAATCCAGGCCCAGAGTTCAGATCTTTCTCTTTTTGCAGATTTAAAAGCCTTTTTTCCCCCCCTTTTTTAACTCTTCACAGTGGGGTTCACAGCAGAACGCGGTCGCTCTGCCAACCCACCCGAGAGCTCCCAAATCTGGTGGGATCCAGGGAAAACAGAAGGTTGGCTCCGGATCCAGTGCAGGGGTTTTTGCAAACTCCAGTCCACGTTTTGATTTTATTTTTTGCCCTTTTTTTTTTCCTTTTTTTTTTTTTTTTTAGTACATTTACTCTTCCTTCCCCGAGCTCACCGGAGCGCTGCTGTCCGAGGGCAGCCGGGGTGCACCCCCCAGTATACAGAATAAACGGGGTTCATATTTCGTTGCACTTCATTATTGCTTTCCTGCCCTTCCCGATATCCCCCAGTTTTCCCTGGAATTAAATTCCACCCCCACCCTTCCTTTCACTGCGGGCTGAGCGCTGCTGTCCTGGCTCAGCACACACGTGCCCCCCAAACTTGCTCCGTGGCGCTTTTGCCCCGCTGGGGCGGCTCGGTGCGGGCGGGGGGCGCGGGGCACGCGTGGCCCCAGCCCCGGCTGCCCCCGGGGGTCGCGCAGGATGCGCGGGGGCTGCGCTCCCGCGTCCCTTCCCCTCCGCAAACTCCGCTTCGCTTTTTCCCCCTCCTCGCCAGTGCTGCTAAAATAATGCATTTCCTCGAGTCAGGCCGAGTCCACTTTCCTGCCTTAAAATGCATCCAAAGTTTCGCAGATCGCTGTCAGATGTCACCAGCGGGCTCTCGAGCCGGGGCTCGTCCCTGCCCGGGGGAACCTGGCGTGGGAAGCAGCAAAACCCCCGGAAAATCCACGCCTGCCTTGAGCTGCTGCATTCAGCAAAGGGACAGAGTTACCTTCGCCTGGCAGTCACAGCGCTGAGCCATTGTGTCTCCCCAGAAAGCGAGATTATACAATATTTTAGCATTATGTTGAAGTGGATAAGTGAGCCTTGTCTCACACGATGCCCAGCAAACAAATAATTCAAATAATATCAATCTGAGTGGTGATGGAGCCACAAGGAGAGTGCTTAACCCAGATACAACAAACACTGCAAGGGATAGGCTGGGCAAATATAAACACATTGAAAGGAAATGTGATTTTCTTTAGCAAAAAGCCTGTAAGAGAAGCTGAGGTACAGCCAACAACCCTCCCAGCTCCATTCCATCTTTTGCAGGGCGCCCCATGGATGATAATAGATGGGTCTCTTGTTCTCGGGTCCAGCGTGCCCATCCCCGCACGCCGTGCCTCTGGGTGCGGGGGAACAGCATCCTTCCTTCCCCACGCACTGCATCCATCATCCATCCCTGCCCAGCTCCCCTCGCTCTGCCCTGCTCGCGCTCCTCCAGACTTTATCTCGGGAGCTGCAGCCGGCTCCGGCAGCCGGATCCAGTCCGTGTTTGTAGCCAGGGAAAGGCTGGATAATGATAACTTGTGTGTGCGAGCTGAGCCGAGGCAGCGCTGACTTTAGTCCGGTTTCCATGTCAACGATTCAGTCCATATTTGCCATCACACAGTTGGCAGAGCCCGATTTTTTTTTTTTTTCCTGGAGGGGGGAGACACTACTCCTGTTTCTAGTACTCTAATCTAGACCAGGTTTCCTAAACTGCCTTAGTGCTGGGTTAAATGGCACGGCCACCTTCATGAAGGAGACTTCCAGTCAGGAGGAGGCAGCGCGGTGGCGGTGGCCTGCAGTGCCATGTGAGCGCTGCTTCCCAGCCTATCTGAGAGCCAGGAGCCGGGCCGGGCTGAGCGAGGCGTGCTCGGCTCCTGGGGACACGGCCAAGGGAGCACGGCCACCGCTGCTGCCGAGCGGGGACGGCTCCGGCCGGCAAAAGTGAGGATGTGCCGCAGGGAAAAGTCGCTGCTGGTCCCGTGGATGGCCGCGACATCCCGGGACGGAGGGAGGATTTTCAGCTCTTAGGTGGCAATGTTGTTAAGAACTGTGCTGTCATCTGCTTCCCAGTCCTCATGGCTGGGAATTCACTGAATGCCTCAGTATTGAGTAAAGTGCCAGGGCCTCATTGATGAGGCGTATTCCAAAATCTGCTGCAGCTTTCACAAACATTTGGTAAAGTGAGTGTCTCCTCATTGTGTGGGTGGCTGGGGAATCCAGGCTGCTTTTCACATTACTATCAACACCGGGTTTCATAGTCTGACATAGTGCTCCTTGGAGGGGGTTCCAAAAGACGGACTCAGGTAGAGAGGTGTGAGCTCGGGATCTTTGCCTGGATGCAGGCAAGTGCTTCCCAGGCTCCTGGCGTGAAGCGGTTAAACTTTTGGTGATGCTCAGTGAGATGCTGGGGCTTTGCTCCCTGAAGCAGACCTATCTTTGGGGCTGGGGAGGTGGGTGCTTGAATGGTTCTGGGATAAAATGGCAGAATTCTCTCCAGTCTGTGGAGAGAAAGTGCCAATGAAACGCCCAAGGAATGGTGTTTTGGTCCTGTGGGGCACCATGGACATTGACAGAACACTGGGCTTCACTTCTGACAGTCCAGCCTGATACTGGAGGAGTTTTCCCCCTCTTCTCCTTTGTCTTTCCAGAACCCAGGATTTCATCAAATAACTCCTCTGATAAGAGGATGTAGATCAATTTTCATTCTAGTACATTCCAGTTTCCAAACTCTTCTGAAGAAGAACATATTGGTGCTTTTTTCCTTCCCTGTGGTCCACACATCTCACTAAAGCCACAGGGCCTCCCATGTGAGATTTCAGCATTGTAGTGGGGCTCCAACACTCGAGAAGGCCTTGAGTACTATCACAACACCAATATCATCATTTATTACCCATTTTTTCCTAAAAGTTTATTTACAGCGGAGGAGACAGGCTGACCAGGCAATTTGCTGGATGGAATCTGCTCCATATTGCACAGTCAACTGTGCAGGCTGAGAAATGGCAAGGGTGCTTTGTTTGGAGCCTGAGGGGCAGTTTCTTGCTCTAGAAAACACTTAGAATTTTGCTATTTATCACCATATCCCACCTCCCCTCCCACTTTCCAGCTTTGGAATAACCCCTTTGTTCCGCCACCTGCACTCTAGATGATAAATATTTCATATTATAAGTTTTATAATGGGCGTGAGGGCTGAGTTGCTGTCAGTAGACACTGACACCTTCACCTGATCCCCAGCAGGCACACGGTGCTGGCAGGGACCCAGTGCTGCTGCCCAAGGCTTCTCCTCCTGCGCTGGACTCGCGTTTGCTCCCTCCCAGTGGGATTCCTTGCGGTGTGTCCTGCTGGGTGCTGGGCTGGGGCCAAGCCCTGCTTGCTGTCACTGCACAGGGGTCACTTCTGCCACATTATCTGCTCTGTGGTGATGTTCTAAAATGGCAGCTTCAGACCTCAGAAGCTTTTGGCTCCCCACCTACTGTTTTCTGATGTTTTGTCCCATCTTAAAGTCGTATTTACTTCAACTTCACTTTTCTAAGTATTTCCATATTTCCGAAGGACACCAGCACATGGGACTCAGGCCTAACCCACACCATGCCTGCCATTTTCACCAGACATCCAAGTCCTGATTTCTAAGAACTTGGTGTTTATAACCCGAATGACTCATGTTTTTGTCCCTCCCGTGCCCTGCTGCAGCCCTGCACCATCTGAAGTTAAACAGGCAGGTTCAGACCCCGCTGGCAGAGGCCAGGCTATGTCCAGGACAGAGCTCCAGGTACATTGCTCTCCTCCCTCTTCCCGCTCTGCCAAGGCCTCGGGGATCGAGGAGGAGGTGGGAATCTGGGTCTGAAAGGGTTGCAGAAG
This sequence comes from Passer montanus, assembly GCF_014805655.1. Lineage (NCBI taxonomy): Eukaryota > Metazoa > Chordata > Aves > Passeriformes > Passeridae > Passer > Passer montanus. The sequence continues at coordinate 1,625,727 of NW_024374256.1, forward strand.
AGCATGGCCCAGTTCCCAGTTCACCTCTTGACAGCCGGGGAGCTCCAGCACGGCGCTGGGCTCTGACTGCCAGCGCATCCTGTCCCGCTGCCCAGCGTGTTGTGTCTAGATGCGCTCAGGTGGTTTTGGATCTGGGAATTCCTGGTTCCGTGCCCACCGCCCTCGCCTTGGCAGGAGCGGGGAGCCGGACTTTCTTGGATTGTCCGCGCGTGCAGTCACAGCCCTGGCGCGCCGCCAACGCCTTTTCCAGAGGGACACGGCCAAGCGGAGAGGAAATGACAACCGCTAACAGTTCGCAGAGGGCTTAATTCTAAATGGAATTTCTAGGGACAAAGAAGAGGCGCTTCGGTAACCCACGGGCACAAACCCCAGGGCCGGCGGCCGCCGAGCGGCCAGCACGCCCGCGGAGCGCTCGGGCCGCGGGACATCGCCCGCTGCCCCCGGGGATCGCCCCGGGCGGCTCCGGGGGAGCGCTGCCCCCCGGCCCCCGGCTCCGCCGATCCGCCGCGGGTTTTGCGGGCGGCAGCTCCGCGCCGGCGGCGGCCGGGGCCGGCCCGCTCCTCCTTTGTGACGGGGGGGAGGCTCCGCTCCGGGCCGGGCTGCGCTCCGCTCCGGGTTTGGCAGGCGGCCGCGGCGCTGGGTAAAATGGCAGCGCTGAGCCTCGTGTCGGACTGAGCCCGCTCGGCCGAGCAGAGTCGGAGCTCGCCCAGCCCGCCCCCGCCGCCGCTCGGCCCCGCTCCGGGGACGGCGCCCCTTTCTCCGCCGGCTGCAACCGAGGAGGTACAGCGGGGCCAGGCCCCGGGAAGCCCAGCCCAGCGGAGCCCTCCCCGCCTCGCCGAGCAGGCCGGGGGGGAATGAGCCCCCGCTGCCCTGAAGAGCCGCCCGCCGCCGCCTGAGCGGGGAGAGCAGAGCAGCGAGGCCTCACGCCGGCCGGCCAGGCAGGGAGCAGCTCGGGGGGACCGGTCCGGGGGGGTGGCCGGGCGGGGAGGGGGGGGATCATGGCTGCTCAGGTCGCCCCCGCCGCCGCCAGCAGCCTGGGCGCCCCGGCTCCATCCGAGCTGAAGAAAGCGGAGGCGCAGCAGCGGGATTGTCCCCCGGAGGAGGCGGGGGGTGAGGCGGCGGCGGCGGAGCGCGGCGAGAAGCAGGCGGAGAGCGAGGGCCCGTCGGGGAAGGAGCTGCAGGACGGGGCCGAGAGCAACGGAGGGGGCGCAGGGGCCGAGTCCGACCTGAAGAGCTCGAACGGGAACCCGGGCCCCAGGCCCGCCGCCGCCGCCACCCTGAACAATAACCTCCCGGAGCCGCCCGGTGGCGGCGGCGGCGGCGGCAGCGACGGGGTGGGGGCGCCGCAGCCGCCGCCGCAGCAGCAGCCGCCCCCTTCCCACCCGGCCGCCTTGCCCCCGCCAGCCTACGGCTTCGGGCAGCCCTACGGCCGGGGCGCCGCCGCTGCCTTCCACCAACATGGCGGACAACAAAGCCCTGGCATGGCAGCGCTGCAGAGCGGGGGCCTGGAGCAGAACTACCCGGGGCCGGCGGGAGCCCCCGCGGGGCCGCCCCCTCCGCAGAACTCGCACGGCGCCGGGGCCGAGCACGGCTTCCCCAACCACCAGTACAACTCCTACTACGCGGCCGGGCGCAGCGCCGGCTCCTACCCGCCTCCCCCCCAGGCCTACGCCCTGAGCTCCCCCCGGGGCTCCGCGCCGCCGGCCGCCAAGTCCCCCGCGGCCGCCGCCGCCGCCTTCCAGCAGCAGCAGCAGCGCTTCGGGGTCATGGGTCCCTCGGCCGCCGGCGGCGCGGGAGGAGGGGGCACCACCCCGCAGCCCACGGCCACCCCCACCCTCAACCAGCTCCTCACCTCCCCCAGCTCCGCCCGCGCCTACCAGGGGTACCCCGGGGGCGACTATAGCGCCGGGCCGCAGGACGGGGCGGCCGCCGCCAAGGGCGCCGCCGACATGGTCTCGCAGTACGGCGGGGGCAGCGGCCAGGGCTGGGCAGCGGCCGGCGGGGCCCCGCCGAGGAGCCACCACGCGCCCATGAGCCCCGGGAGCAGCGGCGGCGGGGGACAGAGCCTCGGCAGGAGCC
>NW_024374256.1:1627812-1680312 GCF_014805655.1 Passer montanus
CGGGGGGCGCGGGGCTCGGGGGGCTCGGGGTGGCGGCGGCGGCTCTCCCGCGGCTTCCCCCCGCCGGGCCGGCGCTGCCGGGCGCTGCCATTGTCTGTGCTGCTCGCTCGCTCTAAAATGGCTGCCTCGCCGCCTTCCCTTCCTCCTCCTCCCCGGCCTTTGTGCGGGGCTCCCGGGCCGCCGCCGCCGGGCTGCCCGCCGCCCCGGGGGGCTCTGCCGGGGGGCCGCGGGTCGGGGCGGGCGGCGCGGGCNNNNGCCAGGGCCCGGCGGGGCCGCGGGGGCCGCGGGGCGGCAGGAGGGGCCGCGGGCCGGGGCGGGAGCGCTGGCGGGGAGCTGGGCGATGGGAGCAGCGAGTGCGGATGGCTTGGGTTTGGGATTTGAATTATGGAGGTAAAATCCTTCTGTCAAAGCCAGGAGACAGTTGGTCTTAGGTTGACATCCCATCTGTGATCTGATTGGCTCCCCATCCCCTGCTCTTGGCCATTTATAATTGCCTCTGATGTAATGGTACAACCATCCTGATGAGCTCATAAACTTCCACACTCGCCTCCTCCGCCAGCCCCGGGACGGGGCAGCCCCGCGCCCCTCTCCGCATCCCCCGGCGTGACCTTGAGCCCCGCATCCCTCTGCCCCGTGCCCCGCGAGGCCAGGGCACGTTGTTTGTACCTTGGGTTTATTTTCCTTGTGATGCTGGATTCAGGCTGGAATAGAGTCTGTGTTGTCGGAACGGTGGCAGGGCTGCTCCGCACAATGGGCTTGCTGTTTATTTTGGTTATGTGACTTTCCCCTTGGTATAAATGATTTCTTTGATGGATCTGAGGATGCGTTTGTTCCTGCCTGGTTTTGGCCCTTTTCAAAACTGGGGCTGTTTGGGTTCTTTATTAGATGGGAGCATGTGGGGGGTTTTGGGGTGTGTTGCAGGCTGCAGAAGGGAAAAAAACCCCGAACAACCAAACAATCAGAACCAAACTTGTGGCCAAAATGCTGAAATTGGTCGGTTACCAAGAATTACCAATTTACGTTTAGCAGAACTGTGATACAGGACAGGAGTCTCTGGCTCTGTCTTAGGGCACATTTGGACTTGTTTTGAATGAGAACTGATATGTCTCCTTTCCCCCATAAATACAGGCACTTCCTAGAAGCTTCAGGTGCTGGTTGTGGTCAGGCTCAGCAGTGTCACAACTCTTCTGAGGAGTGGAACTAGCAAAAACAAGCCTGAGGATTATCTTTATTGTTGGATGTGTAGAATTCCCTCTTTGCTGGAATAGGAATGGCCAGGAAGCATGCAGAGGAGAAGGCAGTACAGCATCAGACATTTTAGATACGGGGAAAAGAGGTGCTGGTATCTTTATGTGACAGCCTCAATTAAAAGCAGGTTCCTTTCTGTGCTCAGACTCGCATCTCCAAGGCCTGTGGTGGCCTCGTGCAGGACTAAACTTCCCTTTTCATTCTGTGTGCTTTGCTCTGACTTCAGGCCGGGGTTGGAGGTGTTTGGTACCAGGCAGGGTGACCTGCAGCCTCCAGAGCTTCCCTTCTTGCTCAGGACATCTGCACTGATCTGAAAACGGCTCAGTTGTTTGTGCCTTGATCACCAGGGCACCCTCTGCTGCAGCACCTTGGGTGATGGCATTGGCTTTTCTTTCAGGTTGGAGTTGTGCTGTCCCAGAGAGCAGATCTGCTCTCCCAGGGCTGTCAGGGGTGGCTGGCAGTGAGTGTTGGAGCATCCTCAGGGAAGCTTTCAGGGAAAGGGAATATGGCCCTGTGTTCCATGGATGCAAGTACAAAGTGCTCACTTTGTAAATCCTGAAAAATCCCAATTTATATAAAATGTGTACGAAAATATGGAGTCAGGTTGAACTTCTCAGGTGTTTCTCTGCAGTTTACTTCTGTCAGTGTTCTGGTACAAATTTGCAAAAGAGGCTTTTTTTTGTCTTGGTAAATGAATTTCACTTCATTCCACAAGCTGCTGACACAATGAATTAGGAATACCTGAGCAAGTAGTCCCATAAACTGGAATTATTAATGAATAGTTGTTCTGACAATTAGTTTGGCTTGAGGAAGGACAAGTAGTAGATGTAGAAGGTAAATCAGCAACTCCCTCACCTCAAAAACCAAATGACTTTCCTCTCCCAGTCCTTTTTGTTCCCAGGATTGTTGGATTTAAACTGACAATTCCTCTTTTTCTGCTGGAAAAAGAAAAGAGCAGAAGTGTCTAAAGAAAAAAGCTTCCACGTGTCATCTGTGCTGCCCACAAAAGGTTGGTTAATAATAATAATAATACTTCAGCCCTGAACTGCAGCCTCCTGTGCTGTGTACTCCTAAATTCCCTGGATTAGGAGAATTTAGAGCTTTGTGTCTTTCTTTGTCTTGCACAGCAATGAGCAGAGTGGGTGCTTCCCACCCAGCTCCTGAGAAATTCTAGGAGAGCAGAGCAGAGAGGGCAGCTCACCTGCCAGAACCTCCCAGGGAGCATCTGCAGGGCAGGAGGATGTGGGGAGAGCACAGCTGGGAGTGCTGGGCACAGGCAGCTTGGGGTGAGAGGCAGGGTGGTGCCTTTCATCCCTCTCCAGGTGCTTTAGGAATGCCAGTGATGCCATCAGGAGGGTTTTGTCACTGTGCTCCTGGAGAAAAGTAATTTTCTGTGGAAGTTGTTTGGGTGGAGCGCTGCCTGTGTGGTCACACCAGGGTTACACAGGGGTGCCTCCTGTGTGTAACCTTGACGGATCCTTCACCCACAGCCAGGCAACACCAGGATGCTCCGTGTTTTTTGGGGTTTTTCCAGCTGATCTTTCCAGCACTGAGCAGGATCAGGAGATCAGCGTGGCTGATTTGTGGTGTGTGGGATGAGAAATCCAGGCTTTGCTGTGGGAATGACTTGTAGAGAGCCAGGCCATGGGTCCTGCTTTTCAATTTTTCCAGCTCTGCCATGGATTTGTTTCCACTGCTTCCCCTCAGAGCATGTAGCAGCTCTTAGTAATGAGCCAGTTTTCCCAGGGTCTTGGGATTTAAAGGAAACTGCTGAGAGAAAGGACTTCCCTGCCTTTAATAGATGGGCATTTCTCAGGCTTTGGCTACTACGAAGTGTCTCCTGTAATGGGAGAACTCTTAGGATCACATTAAACATTGACATCTTGGATAACCTCCCCATAGGTGCCCTGGCGTCTCAAGGCCTCTGTTATAAGTTCAGTGAAAGCAGTTTAAAAAAATCTTATGTTAATTAAAAAAAAAAGCTTTTGGGCCTGTTGCCATACAATAGCTATTTTTTGTTGACTTTGATTCCGAGTTTAGTAGCGAGTGAGGCATGAAAAACGTTGTTGGAAATATGGTTTTTAAACTAAATTGGCACCAAAAGGCACTGTGCTGCCAGTGAGCTGCGATGTCTTGGAATGGGAAATTGGGACCTGGCTCCTCTTGGCTCGTGGTTTTTCCTTGCTTTGCATTGTGATGTCAGGAGCCCTCGAGTTGTGTGTTGTGCACTGGAGCTTTCCAACAAAAAGGAGAGTGGTACATCTCCTTTCTCTGAATGAGCGATTTTAGGGCTTGGCTGTTTTGGAAAAAGCAGGAAAATTGTGCTGCTTTGATTTTTTTTTTTTTTTTTTTGGATAAAATCTTGTTAATCCTGGTGTGGAGGCTGGAGGTTTTGCTGCTTTATCTTTTTTAAACAGCCTGAAGTCAACCAGGAGTTGTGATTCTCTTAAAATCTCTCATTTCCTGCAGTACCATCTCCCTGATGCCCAGCTTGGAGGTGTCCAGTATTTTCAGGCAGGATGTGTGTGGGATACAGGACAGTAAAACTCAATCCTCACTCTCAGCTGGAGCTTTTATTTTTCCCTGCCCTTATCACCACCAGTTTACAGGGAAACCCAGGACAAACCACTTGAGTGTTGTGGTGAAATGGGGTTAGCAAGGCTTGCCTACTGCTTTTTATGAAGTTTAATTGAGCTGCACTGTGAATCCTTATTTATTATCTGGTCTAGGGGAGGGTTTCCCCTATGGTGTCTCTCTTGTAAGGATGTTGTTGGTTGCAAGATAGAAATTTGTTTTCTGGAAGGTTTTGTGTTTGACTTTTAGGCCTTTTTTGGGGGGGCTAGAATACTTAGTGGTTTCCTGGAACTGCCCAGTTTTATTCCTTTTACCTGCTATAACTTCTGTTTCCTGTTTCTGGAATCAGGAAAACTTCCTGTTTTCCCCTCGACAAGCAGGCAGAATGTCTTCCCTGATCTTAAATAATATTAGAAACTGGACTGGGGGGAGGCAGGACAGTCAAATGTTCTGTTACAAAGCTGTGCCTGACTGTTCTCATAAGCTTGGTGTATTCATAATGCTTTGGGATTTTTCTGTTGTCTCATTTGAGAACTCTGGTCAGTGGTTCTGCTGTTACAGACGTATCACACGTTCCATGAGGGCTGTGCTAAAAATCCCAGCAGCTTTCCTTCAGAGAGAAAATAATGTCTAAAATTAGGCTTAATAGTGCAGCTGTTGGTTTTATCTGTTACCTCATACACGACTTTTCCACCACTTTTCTCCCTTACTCTTTTCAAAGGGACGCCACCAATTGGAAATCCAGCTTTTACCCTCTGCATCTGTGCTCTGGGTAATTAAGATATTAGAGGAGAAAATGCCCTTTCCAGTTCTTACTCTGTGTATTTAAAATTCTCTGGTTAGTGAGTCTGATTTCTTCTTTGAATTGCAACTCCTGTGTGATGGATTGTTCTGGGGAGAAGCTCATCAGCAATGCCACTGCCCAGTTCCTGCTAGGAATGCTGGAAACTCTCAAGGAGCAGCAGCAGCAAAACAGAAACTGAAGGCAGCAAATGTGGTTGGGGGGTTGGAAAAGATAAGCTGGTCAATATTTAGCCACTTGCTTTTTCCCTCTGGAATGGTCCTTAAACCATTAGCAGGGGTGGAAAACAACATGTCCCCTTTTGTTCTGGTGGGAGAGAAAGGAAGGATACCTTCCTGCTGGGAAAAAATGTTTTTAAGACGTCCTACAAAAGTTTTTTTCTGTTGTGTGCTGACTGCAAAAAGTTCAGTCTTTAATTTATGCACAGGCAGTGGGAAAACTGCACTGGATGTCTGTTAGCCAGAGCCATAAATCTCCAGCTGGAAGTGAATGACAAGTGGGATGGGAAGAAAAAAGCAGTTTTTTGGCATAGTGGAGCTGCTTGGGCTGTGTCCAGTCCCTCCTGCCCACCAGCTCCCGGGTGGCACCAGAGGAGCTCTGCTGCCTTTTTGGTTTCCCTGGGAAAGCAGGGGAGTTCCTCACCTGGAGACAAAGCACACGTCCTTTTGGGGGCTCAGGAGGACCACGCTGTGCCCATCGGTCACGTCCAGGAAAATTCCAGTCCCAAATTCAACATCCTCTCTGCTGTCTGGAGATGCTGCTTTTGGTTCTTCAGGGTTCTGAAGTTCTGCAGGAGCTGGGTTTCTTTAGGGTTCTTTGGTTCTGGAGTTCTGCAGGAGCTGGGTTTCTTTAGGGTTCTTTGGCTCTGGAGTTCTGCAGGAGCTGGGTTTCTTTAGGGTTCTGAAGTTCTGCAGGAGCTGGGTTTCTTTAGGGTTCTGAAGTTCTGCAGGAGCTGGGTTTCAGGCAGCCTTTTGTTTCTCCCTGTTAAGCTGGAACGTGGGGTCTGGATTCCCTCAGTGGCTGTTCCTCAGCAGCTGAGCTGCTGCTGTGGGAACTTTGGGAAGGGCTGAGGCTCCAGGGCTGGGAAGGGGAGTGTGAATCCTCTGAATCCCATCCTGTGCTGTGTGACCCCAGCCTCCACTGAGACCCTTTGGATGGAGCTCTGTGCTTAAAGCAGAGCCCAGGGCTGCAGCAGGAGGAGCTGCTTCTGCCAGGACTCGGCTCCTGTACGTGTCTTACCATCCCATGTCCTAATCAGACATGGATTAATCATGTATTAGCACATGGCTGAGGGAGGGGTTCACACTCCTGGCTCTTCCCTGCACCTGAGCTCCGGTGTTGTAAGCCAGCAGGTCGCTCCTGCAGCTGGGGCATTTCTGAGGGCTCTGCACCACATCAAGGAGAGCATTTCCAGGTTAGCCACAGTGTCTTTCTGGAGTGCTTCTGAGTCTTGTGTGACAGCTCAGTGAGTATTTACACAACGTGGGCATGAGTTCTCTGGAGTGAAACGAAAAGGATGCTGCATAATGACAGGTAAACTTAATAAAAGCTGCCTCACAATTCCTCAGCAAGTATTTCTTTTTGCTTTAGGGGTTAAGAGTAAAATGTAGCTGGAGTCTAATTTCTAATCATGTTCTTTATATTTTTTTCTGGGAGAAAAAAGGGAAAAAAGTGTATAGGCTCAAATAGGGGGATTGGTTAATTCTATTAATAGGGTAAAGAAATATCTTTATGAGAGAGTGGAGATAGTGTTTATGTCTTAATTCCTATGAAATTCCCATGAAAAATCAGTTTGTGTAAATAACTCCAAAAAAACTGCTGCTCCATTACAGTTATTGGCATTTCATGTGATAACCAGCATGTCATTATTTCCTTAAGCCAACTCTGGTAATTGAAACTCTTTGAAGGACAAATTCAATTGCTATTAACTTTCTTTTTCTATTTTTTTTTTTTTAACTTGAGTAACTTTTTCTCTCTCCTGGATAATTAACATTAAGCCTAAGTTGGTCCAAGAAGCTCTGGGTTAGACGTGGGCAGTGGTTTTTGGGAGCCCTGATGCAGCTGGTGGAGCAGAGCCTGCTCCTTGTCCTGGTTTTGTGGGTGCTTGGCCATGTGGGGAGCCAGGGGGGACCAGAGGTGGCTTTGTTTTGGTGGGATGTGATGGGAACATCTTGGAGGTGGCTGTGAGGAGGCTGAGGCCAAAGGTGGCCCTGACTTTCTTCCACTTACAACTTTCCACCCTTAGAGATTCTGTGACTCTTTTCTCACAGAGAAGTTCTTGAAGCTGGGAGGGCTCTGGATTTTCCCACCCGGGGAGGATGAATGGGTTAAAGAAGTACTTTCCTCCCCTCCACTCACTTGTGAAATTTCATTCAGGTTTGACTAAGAGAAACCCTGAAAATTACCATTTCCCTTCTGATGTCAGCACGTCCTGGCACCCTGCCTGTGAGCAGCCAGCAGGAATGTTTGAAAACCTGGGCCCAGCCCCAGCTCCAGCTGCACCTCCAGGCTCTGGGAAAGGCTCTGCTGGGGCAGCAGCTCGGCATGGCCAGGGCTCCCCATCCCTGCCCAGGGCTCCCCATCCCTGCCCAGGGCTGCCCATCCCTGCCCAGGACAGGGCACAGGCAGGGAGGGAGGCAGGATGCTGCTCTGGAAATGGCCATTCTGCTCTGGGTTTCGGTGCTGCATTGGATCATTTTGGTGAGGAGAACAGGCTGTGCTGCCTGGATCTCGCTGTGGGTTCCTCGCCTGCGTTGTCTGTTTGGTGAGGATGTTTTGCTTGTTCAGCAGAGGTCTGGAGGTGAGCTGCGGAGGTCACCAAGCCCCCCTGTCCTGCTCCAGAGCAGGACCAGCCACACCTGAGCACAGACAGTGGAGCTGCCCCCATGTCTCAGTGCTTTGCTGCCTGTTGGACATTAGGAAAAACACTCCAGCTCAAATCACCTTAATTGTCTCATGTCCTGTCTCTCCAGGTGTGGAGAGCAGAGGCAAAGGTGCACACACAATAACCTGCTCTTAAACCTGTGCCTTTGTGCCTGTCCCCTGTTTCCTTGAGAGAAACTCTCTGGTTGTGTTGCAGAATGTCTCCCTTTGCTTCCAGGTTACTGTGGGAATTCTCTGGGAGGGGTTGGACTGTCCTGCTTTGCCACCTGAACTCTGCCAGGGTCCTGGGCTCACTGCTCTCTCTGGGATCCTTCCTGGAGGCCTGTTTGCAGTTTTGTACTTCATAACCAAGGGTGGATTTAAAGTCCAAATGACTGTAGGACTATGCACCCTGTGCGAGTTTAGGAGGAGAGTCTGGTACTCATTAACTCTGTGTAAATAATTAAACCAGTGCCAGGCTAGAGGTGGTCTCCCCTCAGCCCTGCTCCTTGTGGAAGGCTTTCAACAAGAATTCTTACCTCTGTGCAGGAGAGCCACTGAAACGGTGGAAGTGCTTGAATTAGATAAAACTTGATTTTCTTTTCTCTCTAAATTATCTTTGACTTTGGGGTTTGCATGGCTAATCAAGGAAAAGACTTCCCATTCAAGGCCAGTTTCCTGGGTGTGATCACGTGTTCCAGAAACTGCCTTTATGTGCTGTGGCTGCACGTGTTGTCTCTGTTCTGGGGAGTCCTGCAGCCCTGCCCCTCGGACTGCGTGGGTGGGGAGGGGTATTTTTTATTATAAAAAACCCCAAACTCATTTACTTACTGTTCTGTGGGCCACTTGTGGTGATTGCAGTGCTTTGGATCCCGTGGGAAGGTCCTGGGGCAGCTGCTGCATGCAGACAAGTTGAACATTAATTTGAAAAATAGATATATGTGGATAATTGGACAGTGTTTTGAGAGGAGACATTTAAGTATTGAAGTATCTCAGGGTTTTTCAGGTTATTGTGACAGATCAGTGAGTCTTGAAGGAGGAGTTTTCCATGTTTTGGAAGCTTCCCCTGGCTCTGCACCCTGCAGGTGGCAGAGAGGTGCTCTGAACCATGGCTCAGAATCCAGGCTGATGCCCTCACTGCTGGATCAGAATTTCTCTCTGGGCATGGGGTTACACCTGGAACAGTTTTCACAGGATCACAGCTTGGGAGGGACCTCTGGAGATGCCCCAGCCCCAGCCCTGCCCAGGCAGGGGCACCTGGAGCAGGTGGCACAGGGACACGTCCAGGTGGGTTTGGGATGTCCCCACAGAGGGAGGCTCCAGCCCTCCCTGGGCAGCTGTTCCAGGGCTCTGCCACCCTCGTGGAAAGAAGTCCTCCCTCATGTTGGGGTGGAACTTGTGTTTTATTTTATGGCCATTGCTCCTTGTCCTGTTACTGTCACCACTGAACAGAGTCTGGCACCATCCTCTTGAGAATTTTCTTTGGTTTAAGGAAAAATCTTCCTGATGGAAATATGGTTTCCAGCAGCCTGTGGGCAGAATGTGGCTCCTCTGGAACAGGGCACACTGCTGGGGAAGAGCCTTTCAGGAGGGAGTGAGAGAGATGGCATAAAACCCACCCTGACTCAGGTCATGCACTGGAGGAGAAACAAAAAGCTGGACTGGCTGCAGTGCAGGAGACACGGACAGAGCAGTCCTGTCCCAAATTATCCTGTCTGCCTGTACTTGAAAGATGTTTCTGAGCCCCTTCCCTGTCCTTCCTGCTCGGTTCACAGGCCGTGGTGGCGTTGCAAAAGCTGCTTTCCATGTTAATTGTGATTGATTACCTTGCAATCTGGGACAAGATTTCCTTTGAAAAGCTATATGCTGATTTGGTGTCAGGAATTAAAATCAGATGAAATGATTAGTGTTGTATGAAACATCCCAGAGCAGTGAGTGCTCCTTGGTTTTCAGCTGTGTGCTGGCCCTTAACCCTTCCCTGCCCTCTCCTTGGAACGAGGTGCTAAATCTGCAGCCCCTGCTCAGGTGAATAACTCAGCTGGGGTGTTGGGGACCCTGGAGCGATGCTGGGGACCCAGCAGGGGCAGGTGCCATGTGCTGCTGAGCCCCTGAGCAGGGATTTTCTGTCTGCAGTGAGGACTGTGAGCGTGCTGGAAGTGCAGGGTGCTGCTCCCAGGGAACAGGGGCAGGAATTGAGGAGAGCTTTGTGTCTGATCGCTCTGTAAATGGCAATAAACTGTTCAGAGGTGTCACTGCTGTCAAGGTACAGTCATGGCTCATCTTCCTTTCCTCATATGAGTTGTGTTACAGTTTCTTGTTATACCTGTTCCTGGAACCAGTGGAGACTCTGCAGCGTTGGCTGTTCCTCCTGCCCCCATGGCATTGGCACAGTTGGGAATTCTTGTATCCTCTCCCCAACTGCCAGCACACGCTCCTCTTACCTTGCTAAGCAACTCCCCACGTTGTTCATTCTGCCTGGAAAGAAATCTGGATTATTTCTGGATGGAAATTAAATAAAAGCCCAAGGACAGAAGTGAGCGTGGGGCAACAGAACCAGGCTTCAAAAATTACTGTAAGCCTGTTGGGATTTAAAAAAAAAAAATTAGTATTTTTAAGTAAGAAGGACCTTGTGTCACTCAGGATGTGTCTGTAGTGAACCTGAATCACAGCAGCCCTGGCTTGGTGAAGGCTCCAGGAGTGTCTTCCCTGCTGTCTGGAGCTGCCTTGGCTGCAGCTCCAAGTTTCTTGCCCACGTAGACTTTCCATCTCCCCCAGCAGCCCTGCTTTGCTGGATGCAAATAGCTCGTTTGGGTGTAAATACTGGAGATTGGTTGTGGCTTTGCTGTAAAGTTACAGAGCCCATCCTCAGTAAATGCAGATGGTAACTTGTCATTACTGCAATTTTAAATATTTTTGGTTCCGTGGAGCTGAAGTGGAGGCTTGAAGGTTGAATTTTAAGGCTAAAATAAGAGAAGGCTCACTAAAAGCCACAAAAATAGCGCCCAAATTTGTCAGCTGCTGTAACGACAAGGGAAATATGTAACTTTTCTGTTTTCTATTAACAAAACAAAGCTTTGCTACCTTGTTTCGGGTTGGATATAAAACACAGCCGGATCAGGAGGGGGTTTGGGGTTTACTGAGTTACTTCCTAACAGGGGTGTTGGTGGCACAGAGTGTGGTGACAGCTCCTGTACCCCAGGTGTGTTTGAGGGACTCTGGGGTAATCAGTGATGATTATTCCAACCTCCTGGCTGGGCTGGGGCTGTGCCTTGGGGCTGTGAGAGCTGCCTGGCCCGTGTTACCCCATCCCAAGGCTGGGGTGATGTCCACTGTGGAGCTGTGAGAGCGTGGTGCAGCACGGAGGGCTGTGTTGGCACAGACTGGGGTTGCCTGTCTTCCACAGATTCATCCCCAGCCTCAGACTTCTTGGATGATTTTTAATGCACTTTTGACTGAGTTCAGCCATTCTGCAGGAGCAGGGGAGAGGCTGAGCCGTGGCTTGGAGCAGCTGCATGCCCCAGCACGCAGCTCCTGTGGGTAAGATGGAGCTCTGGGATGAGGCACCTCCAAGAGCTGCAGCTCTCCAGGGATCAGGGTGGCTGTGTCCTCCTCCCTCCAGGTGCTGTGTGTGGTAGGAGAGGTGGGGCTCTGGGGACCTGGGGTTGTTCAGAGCCCTGAGCTGATCCCAGAGGCTCCCCAGGAATGCCCATCCCGGCGTGGGAAGGGGTCATGCGAGTCTGCCTGTCCAGTTCAGTCTGTTCAGCCACTGTTTATTCTGGTGTAAAATGAGATGAATTTGCAAAGTGATGAGATATTCAAATACAGATGGAGCTTTCAGACACACAAGTGGGTAGAAACCTGTGCTGCTGCATTTTACAGATGAAGATTTATCAGGAAAGTGTTCTTAGAAAGGGATCCCAGGAGGCTGTGCTGGAGGTGTCTTATCAACTCCAGAATGTGCACCAGCACCCTCAGATTTCTGTGCAGAAAAGGCTTTTAATGAATTGATAAAACTACCTTTATTCTAGAAAGCAAACTCCAGTGAGCCCTTGCGTTGGCTCTTCCTTCAGACCTCCAGTTTTGGGAAACATCCCTCGTGTCCAGTAGCAAAAGACATCTGTCCCTGAGATCAGCAGGGCTTGTTTTAGAGGAAGCAGGGGTTACAGGGAATCAGCTGGATGACTGAAGTCTGCCACAGGTTGCAGTGTCTGAATGTATTTACGGGGCATCTGGAGCCTTGCAGGTTTCCAGCGCTGTTTGGAGCGAATATCTCGGGACTCCCTCGCTGGTGATGGGGAACAGCTGCTCTCGTGCTCCTTGGAGTGAGATCACTTAAGCAGTGGTGACACGGAGTGTAATTCTGCTCTTCCACCCCAGCCCTTCCTCCTCCTGCTTGTTTTATGGCTTGCTCTTGGCCCGGTCCCATCGCTGTGGTACAACAGGAGCTCCTTCCAGCCGGGCTGGAGCTGGAGCGAGACATTCGAGCGGCTTTTTGTTGACTTGCCTCCAGTTCATTAGAGCAGGAGTAGGAGGCTGGCTAAACTTAAAGCCTGGTTTAATATTCAGGAAGGAAGTTTCTTTCCATCTTAAAAGGAACAGCACCTCATTACAAGGATCACATGTTCCTTGGGATCATCTCCCATGGAGCTCAGGCGCAGTTTCCTTTACATCTTGGTGTTGCTTGGATTTTTGGGTGGAGCCAGCAGCGGCACTTGGGGAGTCCTGGGGCGAGCTGGGTGAATAATGTGCTTGTAAAGTGAATTGAAGCCTGACAGTCAGGGATAGATAGCTTGTTACTTAGTTCTCTGGATAGAAGGAAAATTGTATTTTAAGTGTAAGTTGAAATTATAAATTGTATGGGGATCACGCAGTCTGAGTAACAAACTTCATCATCTGACCCCGACTGCCTGGGAAATGCCTGAAATTTTCACTGGTCATCAGCTATTGCACAGTAATCCTAATCTTTTGTTAATTTTGACTGCCTTTAAATCAGTAAATGGTGTTATCAGAATGACCTACCGTGGTGTAAGTAGTTGAGGTGGAGGGACAGGGAATGAGTCCTCTGGCTGTTGCTGATTTCCAGGTGGTGGGGGATCCCTTGTGCTGTTCCCATGGGGATGTGCTCTGAGCCTGCAGGCAGGAGAGGTGTCCATGAGGCACCATCGTGGTGCTTGTGGCAGACCTGGCACCTTCCCACCCTCCAGTTTTTAATAAATTAACAAATAACTCTGCTGTTTCTTGGGCATGAACACTATGCTGCTGTCAGGTTGTTTCCAGTGAGGCTTTGAGGGGCGACTCTCATTTCACTTCCCCACCACATCACCTTCTGCTGATTGACTTCTTTCAGGAATGAGATGTTCCATAATGATACATCTTGTAATCAAAACTCTGGTCAGTTTTAATCAATTAGGAGAATCTTAGTAAGAGCTGTGCTTTGGAAAGTCCTCCGAGATGTGTGGACTGGGCTCTTGCTGAGAAACGTTAATGGGTAATTACTGGATTGTGTTTAGCAGGGAGATGCAGGTCACAGGATGGCTGCTGGGAGAAGCTCACTCATCTTCCTTCCACTGGTACAGCTCAGGATCTGGATTTACAGCAGATCTCCCCAAAGAAAGTGGTGTAATAAATGATCAGGAGGGGTTAAACATTGAGCAGGGCAGATTTTAGGTTTGTAGGAGCTCCAGATAGAAGCAGGTGGCTGAAGTAATGCAGCAGGAGTCCTGTTCTCCTGTTCTCCTTGGTGTCGTGAGCTTGTTCTGAGGTCGGGGGTGTTAGCAGAGGTTTAGAGGAATAGAAAGTGTCTGGGGTCAAACTCTGACCTACTGGGAAAAGTCAGAAGAAAAACCAGGCTCTTTCTGGTTGCAGAACTGAAACTGTGGAGCAGAGGTCATTTGTTTTGACAGCCAAACTCTCATCTGCATTGGCCATTGATAATGAGATGATGATACATCACCTCCTGGTTATGTGTCCGAATCCAAGTCAGATTCTGGGATTTGTGGGGGCGAGGGAGGAGTTTTATTTTTCTGTAGCTTAATGTAAAAATGGATTTGTCCTGCACGTCTCCAAGGGATGAGCATTTGTAACCCTGGACTGTATTCCAGAAGTCAGGTTTTGGCACTCCAGGCTTATGAGTGTGAGTCTGAGCATCCCAACTGCTTCCTGAAGGGAGTGGGGTTCCCAGAGGGATGGGGCTGCCCTGGGGGAAGGCAAGGAGAGTCCCTGGTGGGAGCTGAGCAGGGCCAGCATGGGCTTGGTGTCTGCCCTGTGTGTGCTGAGGGACTGAAGGAAGTTGGTGGATTTCTCAAGTTTAAAAAGGGAGGGGAAAAGTAAAAAAGGAACTGTGCATTTCTGTGATGATATTCTCGGAGAAACAGGCTCGTTGTTGAGACTGTCCCAGTGAGGTGGTGGGTACATGGGTTTTCTAGGTGTTTTCTTTTGGGGGCATCTTCCCGTCCTGCTGGAGGATCTTTATTTTAACCTCAGCTTTCCTGAGCCTCTTCTGTCCCCCTTTAAAAGCAGACCTCCATGGGAAGAGAGGCATTGGAGCATGACCCGGGCTATAAAAGGCAGCGAGTTCAGGTCGGGGTGTTGACCTCAGCACAGCCAGTTGCACCTTAAATAGAGCAGATGAAAGAGTTCCCCACTGGAAGGTGAGCCGTGTTTGCTCCTGAACGAGGATGGTTGTTGGTTTGTGATCGTTCCTCCGGTGGTGGAGGAGTTGGCGTCGCCTTTGGGGGGGATTTTGGAAGGCACAGATGGGTGTGAGCCTGTCTGATGTGCAAACACGAGTGACCAGCTCAAACTGGGGTTTGCTGGAGGCTCCTGTGCTGCCCCTTGGGTGCTGCTGTGTCGCTGTCCCCATGAGTCCTGTTCTTGTGGGTCAGCCGTGGTTGTGTTGTCGCGGGAGAGGAGCTGCTGCTCTCAGCTGTGGAATCACCACAGCCTGCCTGGTTTTGGTGGATGCCCAGGGCTTGGTGCCAGCTCTGGGCAATGCCTCCCTGTGTTCCACGTTGTTCATGAGCCCTGTGCTTTGTGAGCTGGTCCCATCACACGGAACATGGGGTTTGTCTTGCTCGGGCCTTGGTGCTGCAGCAGCGTAACTCTCACGGCGCCCTTGGAACGTGGACAAGGGGAGGGTTTAAAGGTGGGAGGTCAAATCCCTCACCCCTCTTCTACAACACCCACTTGCTTCACTCCAGAGATCCCCTGGGGAGGTGAGCAGTTTGTCCCTGAGCCTGTGGTGTGTGTCACCATCCCTGGTGCTGCTCAGCATCGTCTCAGCCCGGCCGCTTCCACTCTGCCGATCCCCGGCCAAGCTGGGGTGGCCAGGGAGCAGCTGGCACCTCGCTCTGGGTCCTGCAGGCTCTTCTTTGTACCAGTGCTCAGCAGCCAGACAATGCCTGGTGCTGCCGGGGTCCCCCCCATCTGTTCTGGGCCCTTGCTGGGATTCCCGGCGCGGGTCCAAGCCCTCGCAGGGCCGGGGATTCCGAGCTCCAACCTTGCTGGCAGGAGTGGCGTGGCTTTGCTTTTATGCAGATCAGCCATGTGCTTCTCACTTGAAGGCGTTCCACAGGAAAAGACGTTTCCTGTGTTTGGTTCTGGGTGGGCGGCTCCGGCTCGGGGCTGAGCTGGGCTTGGGAGAGGGATTACGGAGAGAGGCCCCCCCGTCCCCTCCACCTCCAGCGCTACGTCACCACAACACAACCACACGCGCTCATACTGGTGGTGTCATTCATTCAGTGCCAAGATTGCTTTAAAAAATTCCCTTGGCCCCAGTTCAAACAGGAGTACAGCTGGGATGTGTTAGATTTTAGGCAGTCTGCCCTCAATTTGAGATGAGTTATAAATAGCAGTGCCGACTTCCTTAACTACCACTCTCCGAGGTAAAATGCAGGTTAATGACTGTGGGAATCAATTAGGGCTTCTCTCGGTTAAACAGCCAGGAATGCTTTTTATTATTTTTTTATCACAAATAACGGACAACAAAGCTGGTCAGGAAAAGATTTCAAAGCCAAGGTGGGAGCTGAGGGCTTTTTTCTTATTTTGTCAACCTTCTTCTTTTTTTGAGGGGGTCAGGGGGGGCAGCTGAAGAAGCCAGTTGTGGCCAACACCCATGTTTGCCAATAATTGAATGACGCTGATTTGAAACTGGAGAGTTCAGTAAATCACTCTCCTTCTATTTCTTCCTCTGGCCCAATAAAACACAAATATGTAATAAGGTAATGGGGAAGGTCAGAATTCCATTTTTCTGTACAGCTGAGGAGAGTTTGGCTCTTGCTTCCGAAGTGGGATTTGCCTCTTCCCTTTACTCATTTTCCTGACAGGACCAATAGCATGTCCTCTCCAATTTAACCAAGCTATTCATTCAAGAGGCCAAATTTCTCTTCCACCGGACAAAATCTGAAAAGAATTGTTCATGGAATCCTCTTGTCTGCTTCAAGCTTTTTTGTTTCTTAGGGAAAGCCCTGGTGTTGTTTGGAAGAAGAGCTGGTTTCACCGCGCTGCCTCATTATAGGGGCCTGACACCCTTCACATCACACAGAGTGATTTGAAGAGCTTTTGAACTCGGCAATTTTAAGCTCTCTCTGGGCTTGCTGTTACAAACTCTTAGTCTAGAAATATCTTAAATTACCCCAAAAGCTCCGCAGTTTCTCTGGAGCACGGGCTTCCGGTTGCTCTCTTTACTCCCCAAACCACACAGCTTTGTTTTTGGGAGTTTGACTGGTGGCAGGACAATGTTTTGTGGAGTTTTGGTACTTACTGGTGTTACACAACAGCAGAGATAGTGGGATTGAGGGAGAATAGAAGCAATTTCTATGAATGCAGGGAGGTGTAAGCAGGGGGTCTGGACTTCAGTGATCAAGGAGCAACACTTTCTCTCAATTATGTCTCTCTGTGGCAGGGCCTTTGCTTTTGAAGTGTAATCACAGTAATCTACTCCTGTGGTTTCCTATTGAAAGGATTTCCCATGTATCAGCCCAGAGAAGAATTTCCAGCCTTTTGCAGTCAGGGTTTGGTATTTCCCTATTTCCCCTGCCCATCTCTGTGACACAGGAGTGCAGAGGGGCTGTGCAGCCTCTGCTCCTCCCAGCACCCCACACCAGCCCTTGCATCAATCCCTGTGTTCCAGCTTGGCTCTTTTCTTGAGGCACATAAACTCCCTAAAAGGGTTTTGGGGCAGCAGGTTCAAGGAAGCTTCCTGATGGCTGACTCTTTGAGCCAGAGCAACAACACCAGGTCCAGAGGAGTTAAAGCCCCGTCACTGACAGAGATGTGTGGGATATTCTGAATTAATGGGATATTTTGAAGGAAGAAACAACACGTGGCAGCATCTGAGATGTACAGGGCAACCCCAGGGAGCACGAATTAGCCTTGCTATGAGTCAGGAGTGTGTGTATGAAATAGTTCCTTCATTAGGGATTAATTGGCATTTACATTCCTCCTGGTGATAGAATTTTATCCATAAGGCTGCAGTCTAGATGCTCTTGGTGCTTGTTTTTAGCACCCTCTCTGTGCCAGGGCCTGGTGGAAGGGTGGCAGCTTGAGGCACATCGTGTCCTCCTACGCTG
Source organism: Passer montanus (assembly GCF_014805655.1). Lineage (NCBI taxonomy): Eukaryota > Metazoa > Chordata > Aves > Passeriformes > Passeridae > Passer > Passer montanus. The sequence goes on from NW_024374256.1 coordinate 1,644,868, forward strand.
AGCAGTCAAGGTGACGACTTGGTCACATCCTGGAAAGACGTTTGGGGTTTCTGTTTTGGGTGTTTCTTTTTTTTCTCTCTCTCTCGCTCTCTCTCTTGTTTTTTTATTTTTTACATGGCTGCATAAACAGTTGGCAAATGTTTCTTGGAAGTTTTTTAGTAGTTGTCATGCTTCCTGTAGGAGTCGTGGAAAAGTGAATCTTCACCTTGTTTTCTCCTCCCTGAAGAGATGGTTGGTCTTGTGGGTGACCACAGACAAGACAATCAGTGCAGGGGTGGCAGCATGTGGTGTGAGTGTATTTAGGGGGGGAAAAAAAAAGTTTGAAAAAAACCCGAAAAAGAATGTATTTGAGAAGCTGCCTTGGGTAGAGGGCTGCAAAGGTGAGTTACAAGCAGGAGGAAGCAAGCAGCAAATGGAAAAGATGTTGAAATATTTAGTCAGTAACCCCAAAGTTGCATTTGTCAGGTGGAAGGAAGGATGTGAGTGCTTGGGGGTGGTGAGAGCAGGCTGAAGTCAAAAGCCAGGGGCTAGGAAAGCTCCTGGTGGCCCCGTTTTTACATACCAAAGGAGATAATGTGGGCAGGGAGAGGATGTCAGTAATGCAAGGGGATACCCACAAGGCAAGACCTGGGAAGCACCAGGGACAATTGCTGAGAAGATGTAAACACAATTTGCATCTTTTAAGGTGTATGGGAGCTCCACATGGGTGCTCCATTCAGGACTGGGGCCCTGAAGCTCACCAGAGCCTTCAAAGATCTCTTTTTTTCTGCCCCCATGAATGGAAGCTGCTTTTCCCAGCTGGCACAGACCCCGTGTGGGTGCCTGGCATTCCCTGGCAGGGACCTGGGGCTGCCTTGCAGCTCTGCCCTTGTCACTCCCCAGCAGCAGCATCTGTGAGAGCTTGGACATAAAACATGGAACAAAACTTGTTCAGGATTGGTTTGGTGTCACTGTGGATGAGAATGGGAACATCCAGCACAGCTGAGTGTGGGAGAACATCCAAAATGTGCCTCTGCAGGGCTGGGCACTGGCTGGGGGCAGCTGGCACAGGATGGCAAAGGCTGTGCTCACACAGGGCAGGCTTTCTGGAGCCTGCCAGAGCTGCAGGAGCAGCTGGGAAACGCTCTCAGGCACAGGGTGTCACTCTGGGGGTGTCCTGTGCAGAGCTGAGCTGGATCCTGGGGGTCCCTTCCAGCTTGGCAGGGTCCATGGGTGCCCTGAGCTGCAGAGAGCACCTGGACTCAGCTCTGCATCCATTTGTGCCATATTGACACCAATTGTTGTGAGAGTTTCCAGTTCCTGTTGAGCCAGCAGCCTTTCCCTTCCCACAGTGGGGCTTTTCCTGCCATCCCACTCCATGCCAGCCCCTGGTGCCCAGCAGAGCCCCACGAGCTGTCCCTGTGCTCACTGCTGGCTCGGGGCTGAGCCTCCCTGGCAGCCACCCTGCACTGACAGCTGGCCACACAAATGTGTGCTGGGGCTCCAAGCTGTGCTGGCTGCTGGGGAAGGCTTCTCTCCAGTGCAGCATACTGCAAGGGCTTCCCTTCCCCCTGAGAGGAGAGGGTGGGTTCTACAGACCCCACTGAAATCCTGCTCTGGTCTCCAGCATTCTGTGGGGTTTTCTGCAAACACCACTGAAATCCTGCTCTGGTCTCCAGCGTTCCGGGGGGTTTCCTGCAGACCCCACTGAAATCCTGCTCTGGTCTCCAGCATTCTGTGGGGTTTTCTGCAAACACCACTGAAATCCTGCTCTGGTCTCCAGCATTCTGTGGGGTTTCCTGCAGACCCCACTGAAATCCTGCTCTGGTCTCCAGCGTTCTGTGGGGTTTTCTGCAAACACCACTGAAATCCTGCTCTGGTCTCCAGCGTTCTGTGGGTTTTCCAGTGTGATGTTTGCTTGTGCAGACCTGTAGGGCCACTCCTCAAGCACCTGAGCTCAGCCAGAGAGGGTGGATCTGTACAAACACCACCCCGGGGCTGGTGGCAGGAAGGGATGGTGTAATAGAGTCCATTGTCATGGTGATCTGTGGAAAACATCTAATTGGGATTAGTTAGGTCACCAGGAGCTCAGGGAAGGATTCCCATTCAGTCCAAGGAATGGGGGTTAAGGATTGTGCTGGGATTCATTTAGAGGTCACCACGCCAGAACAGCCCTTGCTTTAGTGGGGGAATAGCTCCAAGCTGAAAAGCCGTTTTGAGGTCTGTAGTGTTGAGGTTTATAGTGTTTTCAGGAAATCTGATTGAGTATTCTTAAATCTTAACTCCAGGCAGGGGTAGCACAGATGAAGTCCAAGGAAAGTTGCATTTCTTCACTCATTCTCTTTGCTCTAAAGCTCAGGGACCTGACTTTCGAGGCTGACAAAGTTTTTTACATGCATCTGTATAAATTTGACTTAGAAACTCTTTATTCTCCAAAAGGCAGCAGACACAAAGCACATGTAAAAAAACCAAAAATTCAAAAATGAAGCTGCAGTCTTGAGGACTGTGGATGTCAGCAGCACTGCCCAGTGTTACTACATCAATGTGCATTAATTGAAATGCATAAGTGTAAATTAACAGCCTGTAGTGTTTTGGGAGACCTTGTTATACGTGAAAGAAGCAGTGTTTCTTGTGAATATTTAAATTTCAAGCCTAAATTTAACTTGTTGTGGAGTATCTGGACATTAAAGTACTACCTACAATGGGGAAAAACCACTTCCACTGATAATTGATTTTTCTTGATGATCCTTCTTCCCTGTCTTGCCACGGGAGAGATGTCAGCATTAAATGACTTCTCACTGGGCTTGTTCTTGGTGGAGTGCTGGGTTTGGGAGGGCAGCAGGAATCCTGCTGTAATTCCACATGTCACTTTGGGGTTTGGCCCCTGGCAGGAGGCAGACGAGCTTCTCCTTGGCGCCGAATTGCCGAATTTCTGCCGGGTTTTTTGGGAAGCTGCAGTGTTTGAACGAACAGTTCCTGTGTCTGGGTGTGCCTGACGTGTCCCGTGTTGCCTTGCAGCCGGCGAGCCCGATGGATCAGATGGGGAAGATGAGGCCTCAGCCCTACGGAGGGAACAACCCCTACACGCAGCAGCAGGGGCCGCAGGCGGGGCCGCAGCAGGGCCACGGCTACCCCGGGCAGCCCTACGGGCCACAGGCCCCCCAGAGATACCCCATGGCCATGCAGAGCAGGACGCAGAGCGCCATGGGCAGCATCTCCTATGCACAGCAGGTACGGCCCCCGGGCTGCCACGGCCCGGCACGCGCGGCTGGGCGGGCAGGGACACTCTGCCAGGCGGGGACACGCTGCCACGCTGGCTTCTTCGGGGCAAATGGCATTTCTGCAGGCTGGGTTTTGTGCCACGCCTGCGTCCAGGTGGGATTGGTAGCCTGGGGAATCCTTGTCTCCAAGAGAGGCGGTGGCAGAGCAGTGAATCTAGCAAGGGAAAAATAAATAGCAGGGGAGGGAGATCCTCTTTCTGCTGTGCTGTGTTAGAGACACAGCTGTTCTTTGCACAAGAAATGACTCCAGGTCAGTTTTGGCTCATTACATGATCCAAGTGGCGCCTGCTGGACTGTTTGCAGGATTCAAAAGGCAATTTATTTTTTTTTTATGTTTGGAGCAAGCAGTCCTTCCTTTCAATGTTACTTTTGTTGAAGGGTGGTCAGATGGGGATCCCTAAAAACTTAGCTATGACGCCTGTTACAACTTGGTTACTGTCACACGCACACGAGTGACTTTCTACTGTTTTCTGGGAAGTATCTAGGTAGCGACACAATTCCAGTGCATTTACTGCTCTGAATTTCTGCTTCTGGAGCAGAATCTGTGCGTGTGTGTGTGAGAAACACCCTTGTGACCGCTGCACCTCCATCTCTCTCCACGCAGATGCCTCCGTACGGGCAGCAGGGCCCCAGCGCGTACGGGCAGCAGAGCCAGAGCCCCTACTACAACCAGCAGAGCCCTCACCCGCAGCAGCAGCAGCAGCAGCAGCCTCCCTACTCGCAGCAGCCCCCGTCGCAGCCCTCTCACCCTCAGCCCTCATACCAGCAGCAGCAGCAGCAGCAGGCGCAGCCCCCGGCCGCGGCGCAGCCGCCCTACTCGCAGCCGCCGGCGCAGCCGCCCCATCAGCAGCCCCCCAGCCCGTACCCGCAGCAGCCGCCGGCCCCGCAGCACCCCCAGGGCCAGCCCCCCTACTCGCAGCAGCAGTCCCAGTCGCCGTACCAGCAGCAGCAGGCGCAGCAGCAGCAGCAGCAGGCGCAGCCCTCCTCGTCGTACCCGCCGGCGCAGCCGCCGCAGCAGCCCTCGGCCTACTCGCAGCAGCGCTTCCCCCCGCCTCAGGTAGGCTGAGCCCCGCTCTGCCCCTGCTCAGGGTCACTCTGTCACAGCCAGGGCCGTCACACTCCTGTTCTCTGCGTTGGAACGGGGTGAATGTGCGCAGAGAGCTGGCTGGCACAGCGTGGGCACGGCTGGTGGCTGCTCCTGTGGCTCACGGAGGTGTGGTGGCCAGCAAAAGTAAAACTTGGCTTTGGGGAGGAGAAACAGAACTTGGGGCTCTCAGCAAGCACTGCAGCTCATCCTGAGCAGCCCTTGAGAAGTGGAAGGGTTGAATTGACTGGCCTTGTTTTGTAGAGAGGTGTTTGGAGGGAGGGTGAGGTGGCGAAGGTGAGGAAGCAGAGATCCAGGACAGCCTGTGATGAGGGAAAGCTGGGAATGGCTGTTCTGTCATGGCCCTGGGCCTGTGCTCCCAGCCCTAAGCAGTGTTTGTGTGTGCTGGCTTTCAGTCCTGGCTCTCACCTCCTCTTCTGGGAAAGTGTCACCAAGGGGACAAAAATCTGCCACAATGTGGGAATATCCCAGAGTGATTCCAACAGAGGCTTTATTGTATTCCCGTTGGTGACTTTTTTTGTGTGTGTTGGTTGATGTTTCAGGAGTTATCTCAAGACTCGTTTGGGTCCCAGGCATCCTCTGCTCCCTCAATGGCTTCCAGTAAAGGGCAAGAAGACATGAACTTGAATCTTCAGTCCAGACCTTCCAGCCTGCCGGTGAGTGGGGCCTGGCCTGAGGGCAATCAGCAGCACAGCAGGAAAATGAGCACTGGGGCTGTTCCTCGTGGAAATGGCAACCATGGAGGCTGCCTGTGCTTTTTACCAAGTCATTAGCTTCTGGCTTCCCACTGGAGGGTGAATGTAATTTACAAAAGTAATGGATTTGAGAGGGAAGTTTAACCCTGAGTGCTCTGGTCTGCAGGTTCTGCCTAAAGCAGTTAATTCTGTGAGCACTGTGTGCAGTGTCTGAAGTACCTGACTGCTGTCAGAGTAGGCCCTGATCTCCAGGGAAAATCCTCATTTTTACCTTATTTTCTTGTTCCTTGGCCCACTGTGGCACTGCTGACTGGCACTGGAGCATCAGTGGGCTTCTCTGGTCCAGTCTGACTGACCAGTTGGTGAAAAAGACAAATTCATTGGTATCTGGAGTGAGAAAGATCAGTCTCACATAGCTCCTGCCTTGGCAGATGGAAGGATTGTATTTTCTTTGGCATCCTAAATCTGAATGTGCAGTGACCAGTTAGGGTTGAGGTTAGTGCCCAGTGTTCCAGCAGGTTTTGGGCCAGAGTAGTTTAATTTTGTGTTAAAACATCAAGAAAACAGAGAAGGGTTGAAAGTTTAGGTTAGCTTGCACAAGTTGGTCTGTGCCTCTGGCTTGGAAGAAAAGTTTGGAGCTGTTGAGTTCCAGTTTTGCTGGTAACTTTTGTTCTAACCAGTAGGAAGTGAGTGAAGTTTTATTTTTTTCTTTAGCCACTAGCTAAGTCAGTGCTGGGAGCTGCAGCTGGATTGGCCAGAGGAGTGAGCTGTGTGTAGAACTGAGTTATTTTTGCTCCCAGCAATGAGAACAGCTTTGTTACCAGCCCCTTGAAATAATGCATTCGGATCATGGGTACAAATTGTCACCCAAAATATAAAGTGATTCTAGTTCTGACCACCTAATGGGAGTAGTTGTGGGTTGTTGCTTTTTCTTCCCTTTTTATTTTTTTTTTTTGCCTTTTGGACCCTGATTACAAAGATTTAATTTGTTCTGAGGCCTGGGGGGAAAAAAAAAATCTTTTTAAATAGCATGTTTCTTTCCACTCTGCCTCTCCACAAGTTCTTCCATGTGACCCATCTTCTGGCAGGAGCACAGGAGAAGTGAAGCCACTGAAGTAATTGAAGAAATTGCTGTGGCTCAGAACGGTGGGAAGTCCTTTCAGAGGCACAGCTGATGGAGCCTTCCTGAATCCCACTGATCCCTCTGCCTTGGATTATAGGAATTAGGAACGAGGCTTTGCAGAAGTGGCTCCTTCTCAGCACCAAGTGGGAGTTTGTGTTATACCTTGTGGTTAAATATATTTGGCCCTTTTCAAGTTGTCCCTTCTCCTGAGTAGTCTAAGAAAAGAAATGCATCCCAGCTGCAAGAGTGGAGGAACCTACAAATAAGGGAATATCTGGTTTTCCTGCCTTTACCACCAAATAATTTGCATTTAAGAAATCAAGCAGCCTTTAGCTTACCCAACCCTGGTGGGGTTTTGGCCTTTCTCTTCCTTGGCAGGCAAAAAATCAGGAAAAGGAGACTCACTTGTACATCTTTCATCATTCCTTGTTGTCTCTTTGGGATCCTGTAGGACAAGAGCAGCACCAGCTGAGAAGGGCTTCAGACAGGATGCTGTGGGCTGTTGAAAGGCATCTCTGGGATGCTGGCAGCCAAATCCTTCTTTCAGTTTGCAGTGATCAATCTCCTGCTCAGAGTTTGGCCTGGGGATGCTCAGGAACACAAGATCTCCATGGAAGGGCACTATCAATTTCTTTTTATCTTCCTGATACTGCTCAGTCTGTCTAGTTGAGAAAGTTTTATCCTGCTCAGGAGGATTCCCAGATCCCTGTTTTGCCGTTATGGATGACTTAGAGGAGCAGAGTTTGTTTGTGGGCTTTTAATTTCATTACAGAGTCCTGAGCCCTTTCCCAGGCCTGGTGGGTGCTGTGGAAAAGCTCTCTGGGTATCCTGGAACTGGGGCAAATCATGCCATGCATCATCTTTAATTAAACACAGATCAGCCCCAGCAGGAAAAGGAGGTTCCTGCTTTTTAGGTTCTTGGGAAATGTTGAATTTATGTGCCCAGTGCCTTTACAAGTCTTGGCCTTTACACGTGGATATTGTTCACCAGTGTTCATGCTGGAATTGTAAGCAGTAAAGGGGAATATTCCTCTGGCTGGAGCATCACCCTTCAGGAGGTGCTGCTCTCCTGGCAGGGACATTGCCAGGTTTTGTTCAGCTCCTGTGGCTGTTTGGGATCTGCCTGAGGAATGTCCTGTGGATCCTTCTGGGTGGGGCCTTCCCAGTCATGAATGTTGTGTCATTAACTAAACTTTCTCCTGAGCTAAGTGGGGCTCCCTGGTGCCTTTTAAAGAGCCCTACCTCCCTGTGAGTGTCCTGGCTGCTCTCCCTTCCTGCAGCAGGCAAGCTGAGGAATTTCTCTGTAAAATTCACTCCTTCCCTAGGGAGTCTCCATCAGGATTGCAGCCAAACTAAACTTAGATTGCAATTGCACAGGAGAAGTGAAGTAGAGTCTTCTGTGTCTGGGTGTAATAGAGGAATAATAATCCTTGGGATAGATCTGTTTCTCCCAAGAGATTCCCTACTTTCTTCTCCTTAGCAAAAAATTCTTCCTGGAGAGTTGTATCCAGTTTATTCCGTGCTAACTTGAACTTCTGAGTCTTGGATTTTGAGGCTGAAGGAATCACACATTTCCAGGTAAAAACTTCCTTCTGTGTAGCCATGGCAGCTGCTGGTGGCAGCTCAGGGGAAGCAGGTTGGGTGCTGGGTCATCCATTGGCTCTGCTGCAGAGCTCTTTGGAGTTTTAGCTTTGTTGAGAGGGATTTTCTCTCTCATTATGGGACTGGTTTTACCTTGCCCCAGTCTCATGGGCTGCCTTGAAGGAGTTCCTGATGTCTTTGGGAAGGATGTGGACGTGAGGCAGGGGTTCCACCAGGCTGGTCATTCCTTCCCAGCCACAGAAGTTGGCATCTCTGGTGCTGGAGCTCCCAGGTTGGCCCCAAAAGCTGTTAATAAACTAGGAGGACAGATTCTGGCAGGGTTTTGGAGGTCCTGACACAGCAAAGTTAAGTTTGAATTTTTGTGGCAGCAAACTGGGCAGCTGGGGCAAAAATTTTGGAATTCCTACCCCAGAATGTTCAGTGTAGTGGTGAGCCTGAGGGAGAAATCTGCTCTCTGTCCTGGACAGTTTATTTTCATCTTGTTGTAGAGTGGGAATAGTTTTAACCTCAGTATTTTGCTATTTTGCTCTATTGGGAAACCATTTTGTTTATTTAGTGATGTTTCACTCTGGTTCATCTATGAATTTTGATCTGAAAAGTGTCTTATCAGTGGCAGAAAGTATTTTAACCAACTGCAAATATTCCTGATCCGTGGTTAATTTCTGGGTGTGGGTTCTGGCCTTGGGTCTTTGCAGTGTGGATTGAAGAAAATTAGGTTTTTTTGGGTGGGGAGAGGAATGAGGCTTTGGCAGAAAAATCTTGTCAGTGAATGTCCCCAGCAGTTGTGGGGTGGTTTTGGTTTGATTCTCCCTCAGTGGAGCAGTTGCTGGGCTGGGGCACTGGAGGCTGTCAGGAAGCACTGCTTGGATTCTCCATTCTTTCCAACTGGTCATTTCAGCTGCTCTGGGAGTGCTTGAAGTGGAATAAAGTTGAGCTCTGTCAGCTGCATCCCCTGACCTGGAAATAATCCATGCAACAGGCTGAAATGCAGCAAAAAAACTGTCAGAGCTGCCATGGAGGGAGGCAGGCAGCCTGCTTCCTTAAAATTTCAGTTTAAAATGAATATTTTTGACAACTTTTCAGGGGGCAGGGAGAAAGAATCTTTTATAGTTGAATCTGCTGGTCACTTCAAACCCTTTTTTTTTTCCCCCTCTCCTTTTTTCTCTTTCCATGTGGGACTTCCTGCTTCTGTTTGGTTTGTGTTTGGCCTTTTGAGCTTGTCTTATTGCTTGCCTTAGGAGAGGGATTAGCAGTGTGTGCATTTCAAAGCAGGGCAGCACAGTGGATATGCAGATAAAGCCACCAGCACCCCAGGCTTCCCCCAGGAGCACCTGAAGCTCTGGCAGTGCAGATCCCTGCCTTCCAGTGTGTGCATCTGAAGGGTTTTATCCCAGGCTGTGGTGAAAGGTAAAAATGTATTTTTCCTTGTTCGGTGCTCCTCTGCCCAAGGTTTTCTTGTTGTGTGACTGTGCCCACCATTTCTGCACGGTTCCTTGAGAATGCTCTGCCTTTTCCCCCAAATTTTTATATTTTGTTAACTGTGGAGAGCATCTCCAGAGCCACCCCGACCTTCAGCCAGTCTGGTGACACCTCTGGCACCCAGGGCAGCTTTGCTGTGTGCCAGCTCTCTCTGCTGCCACCCCTTCCTCAGGGTTTGAGGGGAGCTGGTCCCCCTGAGTGCTGGGGGGCTCCCCACCCTGGGGCTCTCCCCAGAGCATCCCTGGGGAGCTGCAGCAGGAGCTGCTCGAGCTGTGCTGCTGCCGGGCTCGTTTCCTGTTTCTATTCTGGTCAGAGCAGCTCAGCTCAGCTTCCTGCCTGTGCCTCGCTCACATTCCCCAAAGCCCAGCCCTTCCTCGCTGCTCTGCCTGGACCAGGGGCAGCAGAGCTGGGACCCCCCCGGGCCAGAGCCCCCCGGGATGGGCCCAGCCTCGTGCTGAGGGGGTCACTGCTGGAGCAGCAGGGTGGGCAGCCCTGGGCAGGGGTCCTGGGGGTGCTCCGTGCTCTGCTGCTCACACCTGGGCAGGGGGAGCCCTCCCTGGGCAGGGGGAGCCCCTGTTCTCTCTCCCCCCCCAGCCCCTGCTCTGTGTGTCCCCCCCAGCCCCTGCTCTCTGGGGCTGCAGGCCAGGCAGGTCAGGCTTTCACTTCCCTTCTGCTGCTGCCTCAGCTCACTGCGTGCTCTTTAAAAGGTGCAGAAGCCTCTTGTGAGTCTGACGTTGGATGTTTGATGCTCACCCTGTCCCTGTGCATGCAAAGAGCCCTGCCAGAGGGGGAGCCCACCGTGCTGGGAGGAAGGGGCTGTGCTGGTGGGACCTTCCTCTGGATTGTGGGGTGTTCAACCATGGCGTGCTTCAAACACCACCACACCTAAGCCTCGCTCCACAGGAGTCATTTCCCTCTTGCTGTGCTTCTGGCACGCTGGATTGACTTGTCTTGGAGACGTGTGGGATCATAAATGCCATGGGGAAAACTCTTCCCACGTGGTGCCCACGTGTGGGGCATGGCTGGGGCCCAAGGCTTGGGATGCTCCCATGGGCTGGGATGGGTCACACCAGGATCCCAGTCAGCCCTGCTAACTGGAGGGCTTGTGTGATTGGTTTTTATTACAGTTTTGAATCTGGAAAGAAGAAGCTTCTATTAAGGGAAAGGAAAAAAAAAAAAGGTTTAATTTCCTGAAAGTACAAGAAGTGACATCTCCAGGCATGGACTGTTCTGGCACCCTGACCCCGAGGGCAGCCTGGCCTGGGCCAGGTTTCCATGGATATGGTACCTCTTCCTGTGCCTGCTCACTGCTCGGAGCCAGGAGCAGTTCCCTGACTCTCTCCAAACGTGTCTCCAGTCTCCCCATCCCACCCTGGGACTGGGTGCCACTGCAGACACCTCTGGATGGAAGTGGTTGCTCTGGAGATGCCCCAGTGCCCAGGGGCCAAACCCTTCCCACAGGTACCAGGGAGTCTGGGAAGGAGCTGCCAGCTTCCAGCTGTCTCAGAATCAGCCCAGGGTCACAGACTGGGTTGGGTTGGAAAGGACCCTGAAGATCATCCAGTTCCAACCCCCTGCCACGGGCAGGGACAACTTCCAGGGCAATAACCACTGGATTCACCACACTCGCAAATGCCTGAGACCTTAGAAATCTTATTCTGTCCTAAAATCTTTCTCCTGCTTTTTTAGAAATTGATTCTGTCACTGTTAATTGTTTCAGAGGCTGATGAGAATACTAAAAGCTGATTTATCTTAAAGTCCGAAGCATTGCCTGAACAGGGGCCTTTTAAATTTTGTAATAATTTCAGCCTCTTGCCTTTGCTGCTTCCCTTGGCCCACCCTGGCTGGGGAGGCTGGCGTGGTGGCACAGTCACATGCTGGGATGACTAAATGCTTTGGAGTCTCAGTGTGTGGAACATGAGCCTGGAAAGCCTTGCAGAGAAGCTGGGGAATGGGAATATCCTCGTGTCTGGCAGTGCAAGGGGAGCTTCCTGCCTCCCCCGTGCTCCTGTGTCTTGTGTGAGCTGGGGAGATGTAAATCCTGTGGAAGGAAAGAAGCTCTGTGGATAAGCAGGTCTGTCAGCTAAGGCCTGCACTCATTTCCCTCCTGCACCTGCCTTCCCAAGGCCAACCTTTCCCACTGAGGACTCTGCATGCCCACACCTTCCAGAATCAGTGAGAGCATCCCCTGGTGCTGCTGCCATGTTGCTTCTTCCTGTGCCCAGGATCCTCCTGCCTCTTCCCCACAGCTTGTTTGGGGTCAGTGTTGCTGTGGGAGCTGGAGGTGTCACCCTGCTGTGCTGGGTGGACAGGACAGCTTCTGGGACAGCTGAAGTGACTCTGCCATGGCTGGAAAAATTCAGCATTTTCATTCTGCATTGGATGTTTGATGTTTTACCAACCTTTGTGTAAAGCTGGGAGTACTTTTTATCAGCTGAGCAGCCTCCAAAGGGTTAAATGGGGAGCTCCTGTGTGGGGTTTTGCTGTGGCATCTCCCAGGGTCCTGTGGAAGAGCCCAGCAGTTCCCAGGTGGGAATGCTGCCCTTCCACGTGGCAGGTTCTCCCTCCAGCGACATCTTGTTCTGTGGATGAATCATGGTGCTCCTTCTCCACTTTGTGCTGCAGCTACAGCCCTGAATCTCTGCTCTCCAAAGACAGAGAAGATGAGATTTGCTCGTCTGCTCCATGCTCGGAGGGGGAGGAAAGGCCCCTCGCCCTCCCCCCCCCTTTTTTTTTTAATATATTTTATTTTATTTTATTTGGAGGGGGGAAGAGAAGGAGGGGTGGCACAGGGTAGGAGCAGGAGATGTGATTAAAGCTCCTGCCGAGGAGATCTGTGGGAGTGGAGTATCGACCTCTGAAAAATCAATGGCTGCTGCGGTAGCTGTTCCGCAAGGCTCCGGCGCAGGAATGTGGCACAGCCAGCAGCACTTCCCTCTGTCCTCCTCCCTGCTCCATCCCCAGCCTGCTCCCTGCCAGCCCACCACGCTCACCTACATCTACTGAGCTGCAATTAGAGCAGCAGCTTGTTTTTGCAATCAGAGTGAAATTCCTCGCGTGGCACCGAGCCCCTCCTCCTGCCAGCCTCCTCTCCGAGGGCTCCCTTCCCTGCAGTGCAGCTCCAGCCAGCAGCTTCTCCCAGTTTGTCTGAAGCCAGCCTGGAAGAATGAGCTTTTCAGCTTCTTTTTTGAGCAAGGAAACTGCACGAATCTCTCTGGCATGTTCCAGTCCCCATCTTAGGTTTGTAATTGCCAGCGCTGCTGCCTGAGAGGAGCTGAAACTCCTTGGAAGGGAAGGGAATATGGACTCTGTAGCAGAGGCTGGAGCCTTGCTGATGTTTGCTTTAGTGGGCAGGTGTTTTCCCCTTGAAGTGGAGAAGTCTAGCACTTCCTTCCTCTCTGTAAGGACTGCAGGGATGAGTGAGTGGCACGTGAGGACTCCCAGGTCCTTGAGGCACACTCAGTTTGCCACCAGGACCTCGATGTTTTTTTTCCTCTCGCTGAACTCATTCTTGTTGCTCTCATGTCATCCCTGCACAGATCAGAGGTGAAGCTTCCAGGGACATATCCAAGGGGCCAACCCCAGTGGTTTCATTGCCAGTAAATCTCTTTGTTCCTTCTGACTGCTGGTCTTGTCCCATTTTGAAGGAGGGTGTCCCCTTTGTGTCTTGTCCAGCCCATACCCACCCCAGGAAGGATCCTGAAGGTGCTTTTGGTGCTGGAGAGATGGACTTGTGTTCCCTCCACAATGACTGGTGGTAGAAGAGCAGGGTAAGGGCATGATGGCCATCCTGGGCACAAGCTGTATGTTTTTGGGGTAGGACAGGACTTGGAAAATCTCTGTTCTCACTCTTGATTTGTCAGCTTTGGGAACACTGGATGATAATCTCTCTGGATGAAAAGCATCAGCTGGGTTTCCACTGGAGTTGAACTTGTTCCCAAGCTCCAGCTTCTGGTTTCTGCTTGGACCAACCTGGAAGAGGCACAGCAGGAAGGCACTGGGGCTGCAGGGCCTCTCCAGACCCTCCTGTCACATGTGTGAAAACCTCAGGTTCCTTTGTGGGGGTGCTGTGAGTGGAGCATGGGGAAGTCTCCGGGAGAAAGTGTTCTGTGGAGCATGAGAGGCAGGATTTATCTGTGCTGCCAAAGGAGGAACAAGTCTATCCATGTCCCCAAAATAGCAGGGAGATCCTGCCAGTCAGCTGTGTGATTGTTGTGATAGAGAGGATTGAGGTATTTTGGGTGTGGAAATAAAGGGGAAGGAAAGGACAAGCTTGTGATTTTTAAATGTTGGTAGTTCTTGAGTAAGTGGAAAAGCAACTGCACAGAAAAAGAGCATGTAATAGAAAGTGAGTATTTCAATCAGAAGGAAGGAAGAGCCTTTTTCCCTTTCAGAAAGAACTGGGGAATAAATTTAGCCATTGTTCTCTGGTCTTGCTTGTGAGCATCTTATGGAAACAACTGGCCTTACAGAATTTATAAACCCCAGCACATGCTCGTCTTAGACCATCATTTCCTTGAATGCTGTCTGGTGATCTGCTCGTGTGAGATCATTCCCTGTTCCCCCACGTGGAAGGGGATGGGCAGGGGAGGCTGCAGTCCCTGCTCAGGAATTCCATTTGTTTTCTGGTCAGTCTTCCTGCTCTTCCAGACCAGTGGGATGGGCCGGAGCAGAGCCTCGAGTCTCTCTGCTCCTCTGGGGTTTGGTTACCTTGATCTTAAGCATTTCTCGCTGTTTCATCCCTCTGTTTGTTTAACAAACGAGCTGGATCAGATAGAGGGGTGCAGATTCCTGCTGCCAGATAAAAGAACCCCGGCTGTTTCCAGCACAAACCACGAGCTCCTTGTGCTGCTCCTGGTGGGACTCGCAGCCTTTCCGAGCAGGGCCGAGCTCCCCTGGCCCCTCCTGCGGGTAGCAGGCTGTGTGCTGCCCTTGCAGGGCTGCAGGCAGGGTTTGTTGTGCTCGGAGGAGGAGGTGCTGTGTGCCAGCAGCGCTGCCAGCCCCGCGCTGGCACCGGCCCTGCTCGGGCATCCTCTCGCAGCTGGAACCGCTCCGCTCCAGGGTCCCCGTGGGCTTCCGCTATCAGGTCACATCCCAAAATAACACTGGGCAGTGTTTCAAGTGAAGAAACTCAGGCTTTGGGGCTGCAGCCAGCCTGGAGTGTGAGATTCTGTGTGAAATAGTTGGAATCCCTCCAGCGTTTTTGATCTGCATGGCAGATGAGCAATAAAATGCATAAAAAACACATTGGAAACACGTGAGGAAATTCTCCAGACCCTGACGTTTCCTTGAGTTGGCAGAGCTGCTGCTGCCTCACCTCCTGTCTCGGCTCCCTGGCTGTGCTGGCGGGAGAGGGAAGGGGAGAGCCCTTCTCCTGCTGCTGCCTGCCTTTCCAGGTCTCCTCCTGGTGCTCCGTGGGAGGCAAATAAAACCTCCCAGGCCCTCTGCTCTTGGGCCTCGTCCAGAACCCCCTGACGGCAGCAGGGCTCCATTATTTCCATCAGGTTTTATTGTTTTTAAAGGTTCTCTGCTCCAGCTGCCCTGAAAACAAGCTGTAGGGAGATGCAGGGATTTCCTTTTCCCCTGCTCTGGAGGTGGCAGAGCTGGAGGTGTCTTTTAGGTTTAATTAACCCGTGGTGCCCTGGTGCTTGACATCCTGAGAGAGAATTTGATGGGAGGACACCGGCTCCCCACTGAGAGCTGCTGGGGCTCAGACATTCCAGTCCATGTTTTCTCCTTCCCCTTGCAGGAGTTTCCCTTCTGAGCAGCTCAGTCCTGCTGAATAACACACTCAGAAAATGCTGCTGTGCTGGCAGAACCCTTCTTTGCTGGGAAATGACTTTATTGTTGGAATTCATAAAACTTTTACATATGTTTGGAGGTGAAAGTCACTTCAGGAGTTACTCGATTTTCACGGTCCTGTTTCAACTCATGTCCCAACAGCTGGGAAAGGGGGATTGTAATTCACTTCCAACTCATTTAAATGGATAATCTGGGAGCCTGATGCACAGCTGAAGCTCTGCTGTTCCTCTGGGGGTCCCTCCTGGTGTGTCAGCAATGGGCACAGCCACCCAGGATCCACCTGCTTCATTAAAATGGGATGTTTTTAAATGCCTTGAGTACTAAAGCATTGATGCAGAGGCAAGGTGGAAGGTACGAGCTCTGGAGATTGTTATCTGCTTCTTAGGAGTTAATTTTCAAACCGTTTTTAACGTTCCTTCATTTTATGTCTTGCAGATATTTGGTGATTCAAACTAAAACTGCCTTCATGTATTGAAGGGACATGCCAGTATTTCCATCCAGTTGTGGGCTGGACTGAACTGGTTTCTGGACATTCTGATCCCTTCATGGGCTCTGGGGGGAATAATCTCTTTGTGTGTCTTGTATCAGTGGCTGCAGTTGGGTGCAGTAAATCTCGGTGAGAGGAGTGTTTTGCTCTTGATTGTTTGTGTTGGTTGATGCTTTTTAATGCAAAATGTTGGAAATAATGTCTCTTTACTCCCACTTCAGATGGTTTCTGCAGTAGGAATGTGGGATTTGTCAAAGTTGTCCAGGGAAAAATACCCAAATAGCTGCATAAAGGAGCAATGCTTTTGATGTTACAATAGGAAAGTAGTGAAAATTGCAAGAGATCTCAGACACTATTTTTAGGCTTTTTCTGCAGTTTTTTAGCTTTCATTGAAATAAAACAAAGCTTTTTTTTTTTTTTGTCCCTCAGGAAGATAATACTTGAGCAGTAAGCAAATACACCTCAGAGACTGTGGTGCAGGAAATGAGCTCTCCAACAGGAGCAGTAATGGAAGGGGAGGGAGGACACGCTCTGCACTAAATCATCCCACCAAGTGTCTGGGCTTTGCAGCTCCAAAGTAACACTTGGCAGCATTTGTTAGAAGCATTTTGTTCAAATTCCATTAAAACAGAGGAGATTGCTGTGCTGGAGCAGCTGAACGTGGTGCTGAGGCCCAGCTCTGCCCTCTGAGTGTCCCAGTCCCACAGGGGTGATGAGTGTCACTGTGTTGGCTTTTACTCCTCCATAATTCCACTTCTCCCTGACTTCCATGTCCTGGAGGTGCTGTCAGAGCCTTTGCACATCCCCTGGCAGGCAGGGTTGGGTGTGGGGGCTCCCCAGGGCTGGTGAGTTGCAGTGGCTGCTGTTCCAGGTGCATGGGAGAGCACTCCCTGCACTGCTGCTGCAGCAGGAGCTGTGCTGCCAGTGCAGCCAGGGTGTCCAGGTGATTTATCAGCTGGCTCGGCCTTTCTCTGTGGGTTTAAATGAGGTTGGCTCTTCCTGTGCTGTTCAGCTGAGTTCTGTGCAGGGAAAATGACCTGGGATTCCCTCAGGGCTCACCCAGAACCCTTCTCATCCAGAGCTGATTGCTCTGGAAGACTTAGGAAGTCCTGGTAAGCTTTGGCCTCCACTTCTTCACCTGCCGTGATCCTTTGAACCTCTGGCAGAGATTTTATCTAATCCCTGGAATAGTTACAACTTCCCAGCTTTCTGTTCAAATAGGCTGCCACTTCCTCTGGCTGGGGCTGCTCCTGCCTCGTTGAGTGGAGGCCAAGGCTGAGCAGCTGATGCACCTTGTCACCAGCCAGGCAGCACAATTGGCCATGCTGGATCTGCACATCAGCTCCTTGGAATTAGCCCCATTTTCACACTTGCCAGCTGTCACTGTGCTGCTGTGGCAATTGGAGGTTTCAGCTCTCTCAGGCTTTTTGTGTTTTTCTTCTCCAAGGTGAATGCATGCAGGAGGAAGGGGGTTTTCTAGCCTTGCCTTCGAGAAAAGCTAAACTTTACAGGTTGATGCAGTAACTGCTAATTTTTGCTGTCTTTGAAGAAAGGGAAGTGGGAACCCTGAAGAGTATTTTATGGTTTTCTTTTAAATCTCTGTTTAGTTTGTTTTTATCCATCTCAAGTGAGTAGTTTCCCAGCTCATAGGAGGTTTATGAATTAATTATGGTGAGGCAGGAGTTTTCTGTCTTTCAGAGGCTGAGCCACGTTTCCCTTCCAAGCCATGATCACATGGACTGTCTCCTGTGTTTGCAGTTTTATGTGTGCTGTTGATGCATTCTTTAACTTCCCACCTCTGGACTGAATTAAAAGGAGAATTAGCCAGTTGTTTGGGCCAGCAGCAAACCAGCTCAGGAGCTCCTGGGTTCAGACTGGCAGCGGGATAAGACACGTCTGGCAGCTGCCTCAGTCTGCAGCAGCCTTTGGTACCAGCAGTAAACAGAGTCCACTGCCTCCTGTGTGCAGCATGCCCAGGGCCAAATGCTGCTCCTGAGCGCTGTGTGAGAGAGCAGCCCCCTGGCTCTGTGGTTTCTGATGTGTTTCTGTGCCCTGCAGGACCTGTCTGGTTCCATAGATGACTTGCCCATGGGGACCGAAGGAGCCCTGAGCCCTGGAGTAAGCACATCAGGGATTTCCAGCAGCCAAGGAGAGCAGAGTAACCCAGCTCAGTCTCCTTTCTCGCCACATACCTCTCCTCACCTGCCAGGCATCAGAGGACCCTCCCCCTCCCCAGTTGGATCTCCAGCCAGCGTTGCTCAGTCCCGCTCCGGTCCCCTGTCCCCTGCTGCAGTCCCAGGTAACCTCTCACCCCGGGCTCTGCTGGGGCTGAGCTGTGCTGCCCAGGGGGAGGAGTGCCCAGAGCCTGCCCTGTGTGCTTGCTGAGTGCTCTGAGCTCGTTTGTGTGTGTGTGTGTGTGAGAGGTCTGCAGCCTCCTGGGGTGGGCGAGCCAGCAGTGCCCTCGCACCGGCCTGAGTGACCACTTGCTGCTGTTCTTCCTTGCCATGGCCAACATCCCCCTTGTCCTGGGCTTGTCTGGGGTTCTGGGGGGTGGCTGCAGCCTGCTGGGTGTGTGGGGAGCAGCTGCTGATGGCGTGTGTCCTTTGTGTGGCCCAGGCAATCAGATGCCCCCCCGGCCGCCCAGTGGCCAGTCGGACTCAATCCTGCACCCCTCCATGAACCAGTCGAGCATGGCACAGGACCGAGGTGGGTCACACCAGGGTTTGCTTCCATCACCTGGCCTGGGCACGTGGCTCCTGGGGGACTCGGCACAGGAAAGCTGCCCCAGGATT
Source organism: Passer montanus (assembly GCF_014805655.1). NCBI lineage: Eukaryota > Metazoa > Chordata > Aves > Passeriformes > Passeridae > Passer > Passer montanus. Next base: position 1,663,213 of record NW_024374256.1, read on the forward strand.
ACAGGCTGAAGTGTTGAGGCACCTTGAAGTAAATTCAGCTGTTGGTGGCTGTTTGGCCTCTCTAAATGTTCCATCCAAACTGGTGCTTTGGCTTCTAAGATGTTTTCTCTGGCTTCTTAACATGCTTTAAGCTTCAAAACAAGGGGTGCTCACAACAATATTGTGTGCCTTTCTTTCCCCTTTGAGAGAGTAAGAATTTGGGGGGAAAAATGCATGTAAAATTTCAGCTCTCCTGGCTGAAGGTATAGAGTTGTCACCCTGAGAAAACAAACAAATGAACAAAAGCCAAGAAGCCCCAAGGATTTGCAGAGCTGTACTGGCTTCTGCTGTGACACTAAGGGGTTTTTTTTTCCTGACTAAAACAGGAAATTGGATCTGTTATCTGCTCAGATAACACCAGCTCCTTAATGCAGCCACTAAAATGTGTCCAGGCTGTTGCTGGAAGGATTTTGTCGGTGCTGGGTTGCCTGGAACACGTGTGTGCAGTGGCAGCTCGGCATGCTTTACTAACCATTTGCTCCCTCCTGTGCAGGGTACATGCAGAGGAACCCCCAGATGCCCCAGTACAGCTCCCCCCAGCCCGGCTCAGCCTTATCCCCCCGGCAGTCCTCGGGAGCACAGATGCACGCCGCCATGGGGCCCTACCAGCAGAACTCCATGGGGAGCTACGGACCCCAGGGCGGCCAGTACGGACCTCAAGGTGGGAACTGAGCCAGCCAAGGCCTCTCTCTGTCCTCGTGTCTTCCCGGGGCTCCAGGCTGCCCAGAGGAGCTGTGGCTGCCCCATCCCTGCAGGTTGGAGCAGGCTGGGATAGTGGAAGGTGTCCCTGCCCAAGGTCCCTTCCAAACCACTCCGTGATTCCATGATAAATGTTTTGAATTGTCCCCTCTTAATCCGTGGGTGATACCAACCAGAGCTTTGCTCCTGTTGAGATTGATGGAATATGTTGCTTTCAGGGATAGCTGTACTTCTAAAAGTAGGATTCTTCCTCCTTGTTTAGGAATAAGCAGGTTGTGCCTCCCATGTAATTGTGACAAAGGGATGGCTCTCTTTGGAGGGGAAGATGATGAAGTGGTGCCTGTTTTGGGAAGGGTTAATGTGGGATTTTCCATCCTGTCCTGGGCCATTTAGCTCTGTGTGCTGGGTTGAGGTTTGGGAGAGTTTCAGGCAGCTTCTGAATCGATGTTGTTACTTGGCTGTGTCAAAACACATTTTACATGGCTTATATCCAAGTACTTTGACTTTGTGTTGAGGTGTGAACACTCCCCCTCATCTCCGTTAGCGATCTTTAAATATTTGCCGATAGAAGAATCTCGTGGTGATTCATGAACCCAACGCTGTGCTCCCCTGTGCTCCTCTCCCCAGGAGGTTACCCCAGGCAGCCAAACTACAACGCCATGTCCAACGCCAACTACCCCAGCCCGGGCATGGGCGGCAGCATGAACCCCATGGGCGCCGGCAGCCAGATGCACGGGCAGAGCGGGGTGCCCCCGTACAGCGGGCTGCCCCCGGGCAGGATGGGCCACGCGGCCATGGGCAGCCGGCCCTACGGCCCCAACATGGCCAACATGCCCCCCCAGGTGGGCAGCGGCATGTGCCCCCCGCCCGCCGGCATGAACCGCAAGGCGCAGGAGGCCGCCGCCGCCGCCATGCACGCCGCCGCCAACTCCATCCAGAACAGGTAGGGAGGCATCCAGAACGGGCACCGCACCCGGCACCGCGCGGCACGGGGCTGGGGGTGAGCCGCGCTGGGGGACGTCACACGGGGGCTTCTGGGGAGGTCTGTCCTCTGTGGTCTGTCCTCTGTGGTCTGTCCTCTGGGGGGGGTCTCTCCTCCATGGAAGTCTCTCCTTCATGGTGATCTGTTCTCTGTGGAGGTCTCTCCTCCATGGGGATGGACCCCATGGGGGTCTCTCCTCCATGGGGGTCTCTCTTTCATGGGAATCTGTCCTCTTTGGAGGTCTGTCCTCTGAGGTCTGTCCTCTGAGGTCTCTCTGCCATGGGGATCTGCCCTCCATGGGGGTCTCTCCTCCATGGGGGTCTCTCCTCCATGGGGGTCTCTCCTTCATGGGGATCTCTCCTCCGTGGAGGTCTGCCCTCCATTGGGGGTCTGTCCTTCATGGAGGTCTCTCCTCCATGGGGGTCTCGCCTCCATGGGGGTCTCTCCTCCAGGGAGGTCTCTCCTCCATGGGGGTCTCGCCTCCATGGGGGTCTCTCCTCCAGGGAGGTCTCTCCTCCATGGGGGTCTCGCCTCCATGGGGGTCTCTCCTCCAGGGAGGTCTCTCCTCCATGGGGGTCTCGCCTCCATGGGGGTCTCTCCTCCAGGGAGGTCTCTCCTCCATGGGGGTCTCGCCTCCATGGGGGTCTCTCCTCCATGGGGGTCTGTCCTTCATGGATGTCTCTCCTCCGTGGGGGTCTCTCCTCCGTGGAGGTCTCTCCTTCGTGGGGGTGTCTCCTCCATGGGGATCTGTCCTCCGTGGAGGTCTCTCCTCCGTGGAGGTCTCTCCTCCGTGGAGGTCTCTCCTCCGTGGAGGTCTCTCCTCCGTGGAGGTCTCTCCTCCGTGGAGGTCTCTCCTCCGTGGAGGTCTCTCCTCCGTGGAGGTCTCTCCTCCGTGGAGGTCTCTCCTCCGTGGAGGTCTCTCCTCCGTGGAGGTCTCTCCTCCGTGGAGGTCTCTCCTCCGTGGAGGTCTCTCCTCCGTGGAGGTCTCTCCTTCGTGGGGGGGTCTCCTCCATGGGGATCTGTCCTCCGTGGAGGTCTCTCCTCCATGGGGGTCTGTCCTTCATGGAGGTCTCTTCCCCATGGAGGTCTCTCCTCCGTGGGGGTCTCTCCTTCATGGGAATCTGTCCTCTTTGGAGGTCTGTCCTCTGAGGTTTCTCCTCCATGGGGATCTGTCCTCTTTGAAGGTCTGTCCTCTGAGGTCTCTCCTTCGTGGGGATCTGTCCTCTGTGGAGGTCTCTCTTCCGTGGAGGTCTGTCCTCCATGGAGGTCTCTCCTCTGTGGAGGTTTGATTCTCAAGTGAAGTGGTAAAAAGAAGAAAGTAAGGCCTGCAGGAGCTGTGTGTTGGGATGCCCAGGGCAGCTGTGGTTCCCCCATCCCAGGCCAGGTTGGACACAGCTTGGAGCAGCCTGGGACAGTGGAAGGTGTTCCCTGCCCATGGAGAGGGTTAACCAGGGGATGATCTTTGGGTCTGTCCAGCCCAAACCATTCCAGCACTCTATACATCATTTATGACATACTTGGGGAGTTTTTAATGTTCACAGGTGAAATTATTTAACGCTGAGATCCCTTCAGTTGTTTTTGCATTTTGCTTTCTGCTGTTTTCTGTTCCCTGGGTGACTTGGAGATGCTCCCCTGTGCTGCAGCCCCCAAAGCCAGCAGCCACCCAGCTGTGTGTGATCCAAGGCATTGCTTGTCCAGCGTGAGGAACTTCTTCCTTTTAGGGCCTTGATGAGCAGCTGTGGGAAAGGAGCTGGAATTCAGCTCTGAGCTTTGCACTGCTTTCTGTGGTGGTTTTCTCCTTTATTGCCCATTTCAGAGTAGGTGTGTGTGGCTTACCAGGCTGCTGTGGGAGCCATGAACGTGCTCTGAAATTGGGTTCCCCCAGAACTGGTGGATGTGTTTGTTGTCTGACTGGACACTGCTCTTTATCCTCACCTGAGGGCTGCTCCTGCAACCTCCTGCCTTTACCTGTGGCTGCCAAGGCTCAAGTTCCCAAACCCCAATAAAGGCACCCAGGCCTGTCCCTTTGAGGAAGAAGTTTGAGCCACAGTTGTGTGGGAGGTTTGTGATACATGGAAAACAATGCTCCAGCCCAGGACATTCCACGATTCTAAACCCTGTATTCTCACTTCACTGCCCAGGCTGCAGAGTCTGCAGCTTAAAGGCAATTTAACAATTGAAATGAGGCTCAGTTTGTGGATGTGGGAGAACAAGATGAAGGGTGAAAATGTTCAGAGCTCAAGTCCCACTTTCCAAAGGGTTTGCATCCCCTTTTCTCCTGAGAAAGTGACTTGGGCCCTGGGTACTGAGCTTTACAAGAGCACCTGATCTTTGTTCTTCTCTTGGAAAAATGGTTTGGGGCGAGTCACTTCTCCATGTCCTTTTTAGGTTTCTTTTAGCAAAGCTGCTTCCTCAGAAGGCAATATCCTAGTGCCTAAAATGTGGAGTAATTGTGTGTTTCTTCCTCCTCTAGGCCTCCTGGTTATCCCAACATGAACCAGGGGGGCATGATGGGCACTGGGCCTCCCTATGGGCAGGGAATTAACAGCATGGCTGGCATGATAAACCCCCAGGGCCCCCCCTACCCCATGGGGGGCAACATGGCCAACAACTCTGCAGGTAAGCCAGAGCTTTAGGACTCCACTGGATGCATTGCCCTGGAAGGAAAATCAGTGTTAAAGATTCCTTTAACTTCCCAGGGATGGCAGCAAGCCCTGAAATGATGGGACTCGGGGATGTCAAATTAACACCTGCAACTAAAATGAACAACAAGGCAGATGGGACGCCCAAAGCAGAATCCAAGTCAAAGGTAAAATGTTCTGGGTTTTGTTTTTATTGACTCCCATCCTCTTCAGCATCCAGGGAAATAAAGCCATGTGTTGAATTGGATTGAACAGTGTGAGAAATGGAGGGGAGCGTTTCCCAGTCCTATGGGAGACATGGATTTCACCTGGAAAACAAATTCAGCATTAGGAATTATTACCTGCCACAGTGAAACTGCCAAAAGCAGCATAAACAAACCTGAGTTTGTTGGTGGAGTGGGCCTGGAGCGAGTCAGCTCTCAGCTGGGACGTGGTAACTAAAGTGCTGCAGTTGTTTCACAAACAAACCTCTCACTAATCCTGTATCAAAGCCAGAAGAGGGAGGCAAACAAGTTCTTCAGGGAGTGTTTTTCTTTGCATTGCTGCTACCAGTTTCAAAAGAACCACCAAAAAAGCAGTTTCTGAGCCCCTGGTCTCCTCCTTTGCTACCTGAAGGTAAACAAATGCTCAGCAGGTTTGATCCCTGTGCCAGCAGCAAGAAGATCCAGGAGATCTCTCACTTCTGCTCCTGTGTTCTGGCATCTGCCTCTCTTATTTATGGCAAAAGAGAACTTGAATGCTCTTGGCCACAAATCAGGGCTGCTCTCTCCTGGTGTGTGCTGTGGAAGGGATCTCATGTGCCATGAACACACTCAGTTGTGGGTCTGGGGTTCACCTGGAACATCATCAGGTTTGAGGAACACCTCCAGTTCGAGAGCTATTTTTAAGTAGGGATTTGGAGTGCCAAAGCCATCTCTGCCTCCACTCCAGGTGCTGAAGGACACAGGAGACAGGGACAGCATGAGGAGACTGGGGGGGAGCAGGGCCAGGATGCCCCTGGGACCTGGAGGAGCTGCTGTTGTGCTGCTCAGTCCTGATCTCTCTTTCCTTCTCCTAGAAGTCCAGCTCCTCTACCACGACCAACGAGAAGATCACCAAGCTGTACGAGCTGGGTGGGGAGCCCGAGAGGAAGCTGTGGGTGGATCGTTACCTGGCCTTCACTGAGGAGAAGGCCATGGGCATGACCAACCTGCCAGCCGTGGGCAGGAAGCCCCTGGACCTGTACAGGCTCTACATCTCTGTCAAGGAGATCGGGGGATTGACTCAGGTCAGTGAGCCCAGCCAGGGCACAGAGATCAGCTTTGTGGCCAGATGTGAGCCATGAATTCCCATTTAGCCACATTTTATCTGTTTTATTTCTGTAAATAAAACCCAGCACTCTTTAAGTGAGCCAGATGTCTGCTCTCCCTTTGTCTGGGTGAGAACAGTCTGTGGCCAGATCCAATCCAAGCCCTTTTTCCTGCTTTGCCCAGTGCAGAGATTGGTGACACTGTCTTTGTCTCTGCATCTGGCTGTCAGGTGACCTCGTGACTAATTTGATTTGCAGTCTGTCCCTGTGAATCTGAAAAGTTTTCTGTAGGTGAAGAAGGGAGTTCAGCAGTTTTGGGGTTGCTCTGCTCAGTGCACCCTTTGTGTGAGCTGGGGAGGGTTGATTGCTCCTCTTGGAGGAGGCACAGCTGGGATTTGGAGTTTACAAGCCTCCTGTTTGGTTGTGCAGGTCAACAAAAACAAGAAGTGGCGTGAGCTGGCCACCAACCTGAACGTGGGCACGTCGAGCAGTGCAGCCAGCTCCCTGAAGAAGCAGTACATCCAGTGTCTGTACGCCTTCGAGTGCAAGATCGAGCGCGGCGAGGACCCCCCTCCAGACATCTTTGCAGCTGCTGACTCCAAGAAATCCCAGACCAAGATCCAGCCTCCATCTCCAGGTGAGGCCAGGCCCTGGTTTCAGCAGTGGAGGGTCCCTGGCACTGTGCTGTGGGCCAGGCTGGTCCAAACTGCCAAAAAGCCCTCCCTGTTCTCTGGCTGTGCAGGATAAAAATGCTTTGGTAAAGTGGGAGTGGACGAGACTGGGAGTGAGTTGAGCCTCTTGGGATAGTTCAGTCTTGTGTGTCCAAGCTGTGGATTAAGCTTGAGTGAAAGTAAAACCTAAAAATACACACAGACACCTCTGTGCTTGCTGCTGCATCTCTGCCTGGTGAGATTCTGGTGGAGAGAGAGCTCTGGGGTTTCCCTGCAGGGTGACTCCAAGAGCAGCCCTTGTTACTGCTGGTGTTGGGAACCCACTGCAAAAGCTGAGCTGGTTTGGACTGTGCCAGTGATACCTTCTGGGAGGAGAGGCTGCATGTGGGTGTGCACTCACCCTCCTCAGGAATTCTGCTCTCAGCCCTCAGCAGGAGCCAGGGAGGACATTCTGAGGCTCTGCTCAGAGCACTGGAGGCCTACAACAGGCTGAGTGCTCTAGGAATCTTTAAAATGCACCTTTGCTGTTGTTTCAGATTTGATGGGGTGCTCCTGTTTTTGAATATTTAAGCATAATGCTCAATTCAGATTTGTTAAACAAAAAAAAGAAAAGACAAGCAGGCCAGCCGTGCACGTTGTACTCTGTAGTCTTTGGAAAGTCTGATCCTTTCTGTCTCATTTGCATTGAGTTCATTGCTTGAATTGCTGCTGAATTTGCCAACTCTTCTTTAAGCTTGAGTTTTCCACTTTGTCTTATAACTAAAAAACTTCAGATGCTTTTTCTGGTCAGGAGCCTGCTCTTGTAGGTGAAATAAAAACTTGGTCTGCTTTGAAGTTCCCATAATGTTTGCAGAAAAATGCCTTTTTGGTTCTGAAACCTGGCACCATCTTCGTCTGGCTCCTGAGGAGCAGAATAATGAACCTCTTCTGCCTGCAGTGCAGTGGTGTCCCAGCCCTGCTGAACCCTTCAGGGACAGTGGAATTGTCCCAGTGCTCTGCTGGGCACCACATTGCTCCTTCCAGCTACAGGGGGGATTGTAAAGAACTAAATCATGTCTTGTCACTGCTCAGGAAACCTGCCCCAGTAGGTTTCAGCCTTGGTGTGTTCTGCGAGATAAAGTAACTTCTGTGCCATCAGACTGAACCTCTGTCCAAAGTGGGGCTGAGTTCTGCCCCAACTAGACCACAAATCCCATCCCACTTTATTTCCAAACCTCTTTCTTGCCCCCAGAGACAGTGGAACAAAGATGTTGAGAGCATTTGGAGTTGATTTGGAGAGAGCTGAGATTTTTAGGAAGCCACTCTAGATTTGTTGTAGCTCTAGGTGTGTGTCAGAGTGGATTGGGTGCTGCAACAGATTTTGTTTTGTTTTAGCTCACGTGGTGTTTGTGAAGGGCCTGGCTCTGCCTGGGCTGAGCTCTTGCTTCAGCACATCAACAGAAGGAATTGCAGGGCTCTGACCCTCAACTCTGCACGTTTGGGTCCTGCTCTGACAGGACTCTGCTGCGTTTCCAGTTCAAACCCTTCTCTCAGGGCACCTTGCTCCAGACTTCCACAAACAGGAGCAGAGGCAGCACTGCAGCTGGCTGGTGGCTCTGATCCTTTCTGCTGAATCACTCAGCGTGTCCCTGCTCCTCTTTCACTTTCCTTTTCTCCCTCTCAGGGCCTGGGGGTGTAGGGCAGGACAGAAAATGCTCTGTCAGCCCAGCTCCAGGCAGAGCCCTGGGGCAGTGTGGAGCCCTGGTGGATGCTGCTCTTCCAGGGCCCCACACGGTCCTGTCCCCCAGGGAATCACCTGCATGAGAATAAATTCCCTGTTTGGGAACCTGTGGACAACAGGGGGATGTTTTGAAGCCGTTTCATCATTTGGCTGAAGGGCTCTGCTGTCCCACACACGTGGTTTGCTCTCCCTGCAGACCTCACAGCCTGTTGGCATTGGCTTGCTCTCCATTTCAGCCTGTTGTGCCAAATTAACTCCTGCAGAACTTTGGGAATGGTGAGGGTTGCACTGTGCTGCTCTCCATTAACCCCTTCCTGAGGCTGCAGAGGTGGAATTCCTGCTGCCAGAGCTCTTCCATGCCGTGCCCATCACACCCTCAGCAGCCAGAAGTGTCCCAGAGACAGTGGCCAGAGGGAGCTGGGAATTCCCTCGTGGGCACTGGGAGTTTCCTGGAAGCCCTGCAGGTTCCCTCTGGCAGAGTCCCCGGGGAGGCACCTTGGCTTGGAATTCCCAGAGCATGGAGCTGGCCCTGCTCCAGCTCCATGTGAGTTTGTGAGTGGGAGGGACAGCGGGAGCTGGGGACAAACACCAAATGGCAGCGAGGCAGGGACTGCCTTGGGAATGTCTTGGGAACGTCTCAGGGAATGTCTCAGGGCCTCCTCCAGAGCCAGTTCTGGGGGAAGCAGCAGGGCTGGGCTGCCAGGGAGGGGCTGTGAGTGAAACTCCCCAGGAGCTGCTGCTGCCCTTCCTGCCCCAGCCCTCCCTGGCCAGAGGAGTCGCAGAGCGGAGGACAGGGTGCCAGGAAGGTGGGGTGTAAACAAACATGGCCTGGACGTGACCTCGGAGGATTTTAATGAATAGCTGAAATGACTCATCAGCCAGCAGGGCTGAAGCTGAGGGATATCGGGTGCTGGGGACGGAACTAATGGAAACATTAATTAAGAGTTCAGCTCTTGCCAGCTGCGAGGAGAGGCTGAACCTGAGCTGATGCTGTCACAGCGATCCCGGGCCAGGGGAGAGCTGCTGGAGCTCCAGCACAGCTGGATTACTGGATTACACAGGGGGGTTTGGTCAAGGCTCAGTGGAGCAGAAAGCTGGGACGTGCAGGGAACCTGCTGGACGGGTTTAGTCCTCCAGTGAAAGATCCGGCATTCCCTGTTCCAGGAATCCTTGGGAGTGGTGCTTCACCGGTGAATTCACTGCTCTGGAAGGGCAGAGCAGACAGAGGAGCCTCCTTCAGGGTTACCTGGTGGCTTCAGCTGAGGTTTCCATCAGTGGGGAGATCCTGAGACTCCCAGGACAGGGTTCCAGCCCCCACGCTCCTGGCTGGGGGGCTGTGAAGGTGACAGGCACATCCGTGGTTGTCACTTGGCAGGAGCCCCACGTTCCTGCCACGTGGTGCCCTCCAGAGCTTCAGCTCTGACAGGAGAACGTGGGAAGCACCACACAGGGCCAAGGTGTGGAAAAGGGAGCGGGGTGAAGAGGAGCAGAGACACAACCTCTCAGCTTTAGGTTCTTGTGGGGAGCCTGGCCCAGCCTGTCCTTGAACTGTTGAGCTCCTCGTGCTTTCCTGGCCATATTTCATCTGTCTCTTCCTCAAAGGACTCTCTGTTCTCGAGGCTCTGGGAGGTTCAAGGTTGCACCCATAGGGTGCAAAGCTGCTCACCCCACGTTCCTCCTCTTGCAGCGGGTTCAGGCTCCATGCAGGGCCCTCAGACACCTCAGTCCACCAGCAGCTCCATGGCAGAAGGAGGAGACTTGAAGCCACCAACTCCAGCGTCGACGCCTCACAGTCAGATGCCCCCTTTGCCAGGCATCAGGTATGGCACCACTGCTGGGGGTGGGTCACCTCTGGGTCATTGCTGCAGATGTTGGGGCCTTGGGTGCTTGTTTAGGTGGGACTCCACAGCTTGGCTCCTTCCTTCATGGCTGACAGCAACATCGTGTGTGAATATTCTTTAATTTTGGGGTTGGGTCTGAGGACAGCGTTGTGGAAGGGCAGTTCCTCTTAGCTCTGGCCCTTGGAGGGGATGGCAACATCTGAGAGGAGCATGTGAGGAAGAGTATCCTGAGGACCATCATGGACCTCTGTAATGTGGTCTTTGTGGGGCTTTTTTGGAACAGGAGTAACTCGGTGGGCCTTCAGGATGCCTTTGCAGACGGCAGTGATCCTACGTTCCAGAAACGGAACTCCATGACTCCAAATCCAGGGTACCAGCCCAGCATGAATACCTCTGACATGATGGGTCGCATGTCTTACGAGCCAAATAAAGATCCCTACAGCAGTATGAGGAAAGGTGAGGGATCATCTTCTCCTGGAGCCTCATCCCTGTCTGCCTAGGTGCTGGGAACGCTGCAGGACACCCCCTGCTCGCCCTTCCTGCCCAGAACCTCACAAGTCTTCTCCTGAGGCAGAGGCAGGTGTGATCAGTGGTTCTTGTTCTCTTCCAGCTCCAGGAAGCGACCCCTTCATGTCCTCAGGGCAGGGTCCCAACAGTGGCATGGGTGACCCTTACAACCGCGCCGCCGGCCCCGGCATGGGCAACATGGCCATGGGCCAGCGGCAGCACTACTCCTACGGAGCCCCCTACGACAGGGTCAGGTGGGTGCTGCCCTGCCCTGCCCTGCTCTGCCCTCCTGGGGCCCCTCTGCTCGCTGCCACGAGCTGAGCAGCCCGTGCCACGCGGGGTGCTGAGTGCCCGTGGGTTTGTGTCTCTCTCCCTGCAGGACGGAGCCGGGGCTGGGGCCCGAGGGCAGCCTGGGCAGCGGCACCCCCCAGCCCAGCATCCTGCCCGCCGCGCCCGAGTCGGGCATGTACTCGCCCAGCCGCTACCCCCAGCAGCAGCAGCAGCAGCAAAGGTGTGTGCCAGGGGCTGCCGACCCCAGCCAGGGGCTGCCGACCCCAGCCAGGGGCTGCCGACCCCAGCCAGGGGCTGCTGACCCCAGCCAGGCTTTGCTGGACCCAGCCAGGGGCTGCTGGCCCCAGCCAGGGGCTGCCAGCCTGTCACAGTGACACTGACACATCTCTCTCTCCTCCAGACATGATTCCTATGGCAATCAATTCTCCACTCAAGGCACATCCTCGGGCAGCCCCTTCCCCAGCCAGCAAACCACCATGTATCAGCAGCAGCAGCAGGTGGGTGATCCAGAGATCCTGGCTGGCTCAACTGAGAGTTTTACCTGTGCTCTTTGTGAAGAGGGGAAGATGAAAACTCTCTGGGCTGTGCATTTGTTTTGTGAATGTGAAGAATTAGGTACCTCATCACAGAATCACAGTGGCTTGAGTGAAGGGACCTTAAAGCCCATCCAGTGCCACCCCCTGCCATGGGCATGGAGAACTTCCCAGGGTGCACCAAACCCTGTCCAACCTGGTTTTATGCTTTGGGAGACTTTTCTCCCATTTAAAAACAATACAAAAAAGTTTTAATTAACATTCCCAGTGCTAACAAAACAGTGTTCTGAGAATGGAGGTTGTGTGGTTTGCATGCTGTGGTCAGGTAGCAGAAGATTGGGAAACTTTATTGGGCTTCTCTTTCCCTCTGGAACTTTCTGAATCCTTTTCTGTAACACTTTTGGTCCAAGTGATGACTTTCTTTGGAGTAAGTCCTGGATCATTCAGGAGAGCTGTTTCAGGTGGATTCTTCTGCACAAACCAGGGAATTGTTTTTGGTCTTTCCCCTTCTCATTCTGCAGCCAGAGGCTTCAGACTCCATGGCCCTGCTGCCTCCTCTCCTTGCAGTTCCCAAACCCATCAGGTTTGTTTCAGGACAGTTTGAATGAACGTGTAGCCCTTTCCATAATCCTCACATACGACTTGCTCTTTGTATCCATGCCAGGACCCATAATGTTTTCCTGATAATTTTAAGTCCTATGGTTTAGGAGAGTATAGAGAGGGCACTCACTGAGCTGTGCTAAGAATAATTCCAACTGCTCTGCAGTTTGGCTCTGCAACCAGAGCCACGGGGCTCGGAGCCAAGAGTTCGAGTTACTCTGGAACTTGTCATCTTTGAAGCCCTAGAGCTCCATCTGAAGCCAGTTATGACCGTGGAGTGTCTGAATAGCCTCCACAGCAGCTACAGCTCAGACCTTGGAGGCAAGAGAGAGCCTGGATTTTAATTTGGGCAGCAGTTGGCTGTTTTCTCCGTTCGCACTTAAAAGAATTAGGGGTGAGAAGCCTTCTTGCTCCTTTCAGCAACATGTTTTGAAATCCACAGGAAAGGAGGAAGCAGGAAATACAACAGTTTTTAATACATTTTGTCTGATACTCGAGCAGAAACCTGGGAAATGAGAGAAATAGGGTCTGATAAGATTCCTGGATGTGGAAGGAAGTAAGTGCCAGTGTCTGGTCTGGTTTGTGGTTAATGCAGAGTAGAGCTGAGCCTTTTCTGCAGGAAAGTCCTTTCTGTGGGCAGACTCGTGCCCCCGAGGCATCCTTGTGGAATCCACAGGGAACCTCCCCAGGCAGCCACAAGGAATTGTGGCCATGGCTTGTGAAAGGGAACAACTGATCCAACTTTCACATTGGGTAGAGCCAACAAGGAGACAGAGCCTGTCCCAGGCCATGCCGTGGGGCAGATCTTCTGGCTCTGGGGACTCTGCCCAGAGGTTTGGCTCCTTTGTTTCATGGAATCAGTGAGGTTGGGAAAGACCTCTGGGATCAGTGAGTCCAACGTGTGACCGAGCACCACCTCACACCGAGGGCAGAGCGCCGAGAGCCACGTTCAGGCGTTTCTTGGAGAGCTCCAGGGATGCTGACTCCACCACCTCCCTGTACCCCTTCCAACGCTTAAAACCCTTCTAGAAAAACAATCCCAAACCCCCACTCACCCGCCTCACCTGTGCCTTCCTCCCGCAGAACTACAAGCGGCCGATGGACGGCAGCTACGGCCTCCCCGCCAAGCGGCACGAGGGCGAGCTCTACAACGTTCCCTACAGCTCGGGGCAGGCCCAGCCGCAGCAGCAGCTGCCCCCGGCGCAGCCGCAGCAGCCCAGCCAGCAGCCGCCGGCGCAGCCCTCGCCGCAGCAGGACCTGTACAACCAGTACGGCAGCACGTACCCGGCCGAGCGCCGCGCCGGCCAGAGCCAGTTCCCCTTCCAGTTCGGCAGGGACAGGGTCTCGGCCGCCCCCGGCTCCGGCGCCCAGCAGAACATCCCCCCGCAGATGATGGGGGGCCCCATCCAGCCGGCCCCCGAGGGTCCCCAGCAAGGGGCCCTGTGGCAGGGCAGGAACGAGCTGGGCTACGGCAGTTACCCCAACCGGCAGAGCTCGGGCGCGGCGCCCCAGGGCCCCGCCTACCACGGGGTCACTCGAACGGATGAAATCCTGCATTCAGACCAGAGGGTCAACCACGAGGGACCATGGCCTTCCCACGGGAACAGGCAACCTCCCTACGGCCCCCCCCCCCCCCCCCCCCCCCCCACCAGGCCCCCCCAGTCCAACTACCAGACCCCCCCCAGCATGCAGAATCACATTCCTCAGGTATCCAGCCCAGCACCTCTGCCCAGACCTCTGGAGAACCGCACTTCTCCCAGTAAATCCCCGTTCCTGCACTCGGGGATGAAGATGCAGAAGGCAGGGCCGCCCGTGCCTGCCTCGCACATCACACCAGCAGCTGTGCAGCCTCCCATGATCCGACGGGACATCACCTTCCCGCCGGGCTCGGTGGAGGCCACGCAACCTGTGCTGAAGCAGAGGAGGCGGCTGACGGCAAAAGATATCGGTAAGAGGGAACTCCTGCCTTTCTGCTGGAGCCTTCTGAGGGATTGGTGAGGCCTTGGCCCTTCGGTGCAATCCTGCCAAGCAGAGGGCTCTGCTGGCTTTGAAAAAAAGAGGCATTTTTATAGGTTAATTGTGTTCTGAACCCTTATTCTGGCATTGCCTGCGGGCAGGTTGGTGGTAGACACAGCCTGTACATCACCTTAACCAGGCTCTGCTCTTCACAGGTCCAAATCAGTATAAAGTGTCTCCTTTTTGTTTTGAAACTCCAGGAGCTGGAAGTATCATGTGTTTATGTTACAGGAACTCCTGAAGCCTGGAGAGTGATGATGTCTCTGAAGTCAGGGCTGCTGGCTGAAAGTACGTGGGCCTTAGATACCATAAACATCCTGCTCTATGATGACAACAGCATAATGACCTTCAACCTCAGCCAGGTGGGTGCAGATGCTCTCTGGGACAGGTCTTTGAAGTGCTGATGCTGCAGGGGTTTCTGTCAGCCAGGTGGCAGCCAGCAGCTCCTGCAGCCTCTGTACCTGGAGCGTGGGGTGGGGGCAGCTGTGAGTGGTCACTCCCTGGCCTGAGTGATCTGTGTGTTTGCAAAGGCCTTCCCTGGGAATTAACCAGGGGGGAGACACAACTGGGGGTGTGCAGGGGGGGCAATTTGGATGCTGACAGCCACTGTCTGCTTTTGTCCCTTTTCTCAGAGGACAAAAACCTTTCTTCTGCACCATTTATTGCCAGAACGAGAAGTACCGTTAATTGCTAGCACTGCTTAAACTCTCTGCTCTGCGTGCATTGGCCGGAGTTGTTTTCTGATTGCTGTTCCTTCCTCCCCTCCTGTTTTTCTGCCCCCCTGTAGCTGCCAGGCTTGCTGGAGCTCTTGGTGGAATATTTCCGGCGCTGCCTGATTGAGATCTTTGGAATCCTGAAGGAATACGAGGTAGGAGACCCAGGGCAAAGAACACTATTAGATCCTGAAAGGTTCTGCAAATCTTCAGCTTCCTCCCCTGAAGAAGGGGAGGAGGACGATGAGCCACGGAGCCTGAACTGTGAGGAGGGAGAGGAGGATGAGGAAGAGGAGGAGGCTGCGTTTTCGAGCAAGGACAAAGTACCTCTAGAGAGCAGCGAGGAGAAGCTAGTGAGTAAATTTGACAAGCTTCCAGTGAAGGTGGTGCAGAAGAACGACCCCTTCGTGGTGGATTACTCGGACAAGCTGGGCCGGGTGCAGGAGTTCGACAGCGGGCTCCTGCACTGGCGCATCGGCGGCGGGGACACCACCGAGCACATCCAGACACACTTCGAGAGCAAGACTGAGCTGCCCTTGCCTCACAAACGAGCTTCCTGCTCCTCTGCCTTGAGGAAACGCTCAGCAGCCGAGAGCAACCCGAGCCCCAGGGAAGGGGAGGCTCCTGCGCCCGACGGCTCCTCGGAGAAGAGGATAACTGCCACCATGGACGACATGCTCTCGGCACGCCCGGGCTCCCTGGCAGGGGAGGAGGAAGAGGTCAAAGCTTCGGAAACGGCGAAGGAGAGCAGCAAGTTTCCCTTCGTCATCAGTCCAGCTCAGAGCCACAGAAATATAAAAATCCTGGAGGATGAGCCCCACAGTAAGGACGAGACACCGCTCTGCACCCTCCTGGACTGGCAGGACTCTCTGGCCAAGCGCTGCATCTGCGTCTCCAACATCATCAGGAGTTTATCGTTTGTGCCAGGCAATGACTTTGAAATGTCCAAACACCCTGGGCTGCTGCTGATTCTAGGGAAACTGATCCTCCTACACCACAAGCATCCAGAACGCAAACAGGCGCCCCTGACCTACGAGAAAGAGGAGGAGCAGGACCAAGGGGTGAGCTGCAACAAGGTGGAGTGGTGGTGGGACTGTTTGGAGATGCTGCGTGAAAACACACTGGTCACGTTGGCCAACATTTCTGGGCAGCTGGACCTCTCCCCTTACCCAGAAAGCATCTGTTTGCCTATCCTGGATGGACTCCTCCACTGGGCAGTGTGTCCCTCAGCAGAGGCCCAGGATCCCTTTCCGACACTGGGACCCAACGCTGTCCTCTCTCCTCAGAGACTGGTTTTGGAAACACTCAGCAAACTCAGCATCCAGGACAACAACGTGGATTTGATCCTCGCCACGCCGCCGTTCAGCCGCTTGGAGAAGCTGTACAGCACCATGGTGCGGTTCCTCAGTGACAGAAAGAACCCGGTGTGCCGGGAGATGGCCGTGGTGCTGCTGGCCAACCTGGCCCAGGGGGACAGCCTGGCCGCCAGAGCCATTGCTGTGCAGAAGGGCAGCATCGGCAACCTGCTGGGCTTCCTGGAGGACAGCCTGGCCGCCACGCAGTTCCAGCAGAGCCAGGCGGGGCTGATGCACATGCAGAGCCCGCCCTTCGAGGCCACCAGCGTGGACATGATGCGCCGCGCCGCCCGCGCGCTGCTGGCCCTGGCCAAGGTGGACGAGAACCACTCGGAGTTCACCTTGTACGAGTCGCGGCTCTTGGACATCTCCGTGTCGCCTTTGATGAACTCTTTGGTTTCACAAGTTATTTGTGATGTACTGTTTTTAATTGGCCAGTCATGACAGCTGTGGGATCCGAGACCCCGTGTGCGTGTGCGTGAGTGGAGAACTTAGAAACTGACTGTTGCCCTTTATTTATGCAAAACCACCTCAGAATCCACTGTCTGCCCTGCGCTGTCCTGCTTCTCCCTCGGGGAAAGATCTCCCCGGCCCCTCTCCCCCTTCCCTGCCCCTCAGATTTGTCCCGAACCCCTTATTAAAGGAGACAAAGTTCTGTCTACATAGAAGACTTTTTTTATTTTAACCAAAGTTACTGTCGTTTACAGTGAGTTTGGGGAAAGACGATTTGCCGTGTTATCCCATTGACAGGCACCACTTTCATAACTGTTTTTAATGGTAAACTCTGAAGGACAAAAAGTGACTGCTGAACTCTGTGTGGTTTATCGTTGTACATTCACAATCTTGCAGGAACCAAGAAGTTACCAGTTGTGAACAGACCTTGTCCAAGGGAGGCCTGTGCAGTAGCGTGTAGAACTCCATGTACTGTACACCTTAAACTGTAAACATACTGTAATAATGTCTCACATGGATAAAAAAAAAGAAAAAAACGCTGGATCAGCAGCAAGCTGTAGTTTTTAAAAATGTTTTTAGTTAATGTTGAGGAGAAAAAAAGGCTTTTCCCCCAAAGTATAATGTGTGAACCTACAACACCCTGACCTCTTTCTCTCTTCCTCCTTGATTGTATGAATAACCCTGAGATCACCTCTTAGAACTGGTTTTAACCTTTAGCTGCAGCCCAGCGCTGCCACGTGTGTATATATA
>NW_024374256.1:1682812-1722870 GCF_014805655.1 Passer montanus
ATCGGCACCCGGCTGGGTGGGGAGCCAGGAGCTCCCCGGGACTGGAGCCGGGATATCCCCGCCGCCCTCGGCCCGGGAGCCGCACGGTGAGGCCTGAGGGGCCCAGCCGGGCGGGCCGGGCCAGGCGCGGGCTCGGGCGGGGTTCGTGTCCCCGGGCAGCGGCTGGAGGCAGCCGGGAGCGCCCCGTGGGCCCCTCCGTGCCCGGCCGCCGCTCCCGGAGCCGCCCGGGACCGCAGAGGAGAGCGGCGGAACCGGCCCCGGGCTGCCCGGTGCCCGTGCCCTGCCGGAGCCGCAGCCCGGCCCAGCCGGGTTCCGATCCCGAGCAGGTGCGCTTCACCCCCGTGGGCTTTGAACACCCCTCTGGGTTTTGTCAGAACCGCTCCCGCCGGGATCCGGAGCCGCGGGAAGCACTGCCGCAACCGCGGCCTCCGGAGCAGCACCGGGCAGGAGGGATGGCCGGGAGCGCCCGCGGGAACAAACAGCATTTCCAAAATCCTGCCGCGGTCCTTTGGCATCCTGGTTAGAAGGGCTTTTAAAACGTGTCTGGAGCGTCTCACGGCGGGCTGGAGAGGCCAGACCCTGCTGGGACGCAGGCTGGAGCAGCACCCTGAGCTGCCGGCCGTGGCGGGGGTGTTGTGGCGAGCGGCTGCTGCCACCGGCTGGTCCCTGCCCTGCACTGCCGCTCCCGTCCTCCTTCACCAGCCTCTGCCCCGTCCCTGCCCGCGTCCCGCTCTCAGCGCCGCTTCCAAACTGTGATTCACAGCTGAGAGCCGAGGGAAGCGCAGAACACAGAGAGGAAAGCGTCTTTAATTCAGACTTCGCGTCTTTTCCTGCTGGAATGTTTTCAACGCCCTTCTCCCTCTCCTTTTTGTGTTCGTGCAGGTGCTCTTTCCCACAGGATTTTTGGGGCTGAGCCATTCCCGACGCTGCCTTCTGGATCCAAACGGGGCTTGTGGGCTGCAGCTCTTTTGAAGGCTTTGCTCTGTCACAAGGTGTGCTGCGTCGTGACAGGAGCAGGCTTTTTAAAGCTGTTTGCTTTGAGCTCTCTTGGCACATCCAGGCGAGGCTTTTTCTCTGCTTTTTGAAAAAAAACTATATTTAAAGTGCCAGGACAATTTTTGCCGCTGTGCTTTAATAGGATTTGCAGCTGTGAATGTGCTTTAAAAGAGTTTACAGCTGGGTTGAAGTGTCCCCTTGCTTAAAATAACGTCACAGCTTCGTGGTGCAGGAGAATGTGCCTCCCACCAGTTACTTTGGGAGTGCTGGGGAGCACAAGGAGAATAGGAGCAACCCCAAAACTTTTATTTGTGGTTAAATAGGAAGCATAGCCCTGTGGCTGGGGATTGAACTTGTCAGTGAGCCAGTCTGGATCTTGGTTTTTGCCTTGCTGATGATATGCTCTCTGCCCTCTGGTGCAGTTTCAGCCTGGCAGGGTTTTTTCTGCACAATGGCACAGTGATTTTAGGTTGTGGAGCGATGGATTTGGGGATCTCTGCGTGTTACAGAGTGCTGGAGCAGACAGAAGGGCAGGATGTGGTGTCACTGGGACCCAGCGAGAGCTGTGGGCTGTGTGTTTCTCTAACTGAAAAGCAGTTGGTGGCTGGGGAACCAACGGAAGAAATGTTTTATCTTCAAGAGCTGCACAGCAGATCCTGCCTGCCTGCTGTGGCTCGGGGCCAGGGGATCAGAGCTGGGCACCACAGCCCTCAGGACATGAACTGGGGAGGCTCCAAAAGAGGCTGAAATCCCTCAGGAGAGGTTTGCAGGGAGGAGGTGGACGGGTGGATTCAGAACGTGCCCGGCAGGCAGGTGCCAGGAGCTTTGCCAAAATACTGGAGAATTGCAGGTGTTGAGGGTGGAGTGGCACAGAGTTTGTGTCCTGCCTGTGCTGTGTGCCTGACTTCCACCCTGCTCTGGCAGGAGCCAGCTGAGTAAATCCATTCCTGGCTTCCCAGGGGCAAACACAGAACAGGAGAGAGGAGGGAGCTCCTGGCAGCCCCTCTCAGCAACTGCTTACACGGGGGTTAGGCTCAGAGTCCACAGGAATTCTGTCTCCATTCCAAGAAAAAGAGGCTTTGATCCCATTCACGGCGTTGGCACTGGATGTGTGTGAGGATGCTTGGCTCCAGCTGCTGGAGCTCCTGCTGAGGCAGCCGAGCAGCCTGTCTGCTCCAGGGATTTACCCTGCCCAGGGAGGGGGGGCAGAGAACCATAGCCTCTCTCCCTCAGTGTCTTGGCCAAGGTTAACGAGTCAGGGATTTTTTTTTTAGGAACAGTATCACAGAGGTTTCTGCATCATCTCCCAGATCCGTGATCTGTTCCATAAGCCACTTTCTTGTTCACACAGACTTGCACCTTTCAAGTGCCTGACAGTAAATAAAGGCGTAAAATTCACAAATGAGGCTGAAGCCCGAAATCCCTTTCTTTGTCCTCTGTGTTTGCCAACCCAGGTTTCCCAAAGTGGAAGGAGAATTCCCCTGGCACCGGCGATCTCCTGAGGCAGTTGCTGGGTGTGGGATGGAGCTGTGGAGCAGGGCAGACCCCCAGCTCCGAGAGGTCGTGTGCTTTGCCCTGCGCTGCCGGGCCCTGGCGCTGCTGCTGCAGGCAAGTCTGGGGGCCAGGGAGGCTCTGCTGGGTTTTGCTGCTCCCACTACCCCTGAGATCCATGAGCTGGTTCTGCACGATGGGGAAATCATCCTCTCTGGAGAGCCAACAGACCGTCTGCAGCCAGGGGTTTTACTTACAGGTTGCTGTTAAGTAAAATTGCTTTAATTTCCTTGTGACTTGTTGTGTTTTCACGCGGCTGCTGCAAGAGGCTGCTTTGGCACAAAGTGTGTTTATTCACAGAAAAGGAACAATAATCTCCTCCTGTATGTTCCTCCCAAGCCTTATTTCCAGAGACATCCTGCTCTGAGCATGGGAGAGCTTGGCTGTGGCAGCCAGCACAGAGCCCAGTCACAGCCATGAGCAGCTTTCCCTGGCCAGTTCTGCAGGGATCCATGCTGGATCCCAGGGCGTTAAATACCCCAAAAGGTTGCGTCTGCACCTTTTCACAGCCTCGTGGGCATCTTGGGCTCCGGCCTCGGTGCCACCCTCACCCCTTGCTGGAGCTCTGGGTACCGGAGCATCTCCGCCAGCCTGCAGCCCTCTCTTGTTTTACAGGCCGTGTTTAACCTGCTGATCCCGGACCACGCCGCCGACGCCTTCTCCCCGCCGCGCTCGGGCCCGCGGGGCCCGTGGGACGCGCTGGTGGAGCGGCTGCTGGGCGGGCTGGGCCGCTGGGACGCCGAGCACTTCCTCTTCATCGCCGAGCGCGGCTACCTGCTGGAGCACAACTGCGCCTTCCTGCCGCTCTTCCCGCTGGCGCTGCGGCTGCTGGCCGCGCTGCTGCCGTGGCCGCTGCAGCTGCAGCCCCGCAGCCGGCTGCTGCTGGCGGCCGCGCTGCTGAACGCGCTGCTGTCGGCGCTGGCGGCCGCGGCGCTGCTGGCGCTGGGCCGGGCCGTGCTGCGCCGGCCTCGCCAGGCCTTCGTGGCTGCGCTGCTCTTCTCCGTCAGCCCGGCCGGCGTCTTCATGGCCGCGGCCTACTCGGAGAGCGCCTTCGCCCTGCTGGCCTTCAGCGCCATGTGGCAGCTGGAGAAGGGGCACGGCCGGCTCAGCGGGCTGCTCTTCGGGCTGGCGGCCGGGGCGCGGGCCAACGGGCTGCTCAACGCCGGCTTCTTCCTCTACGCGCGCGGCAGGCGCTTCGCGCTGCAGCTGCAGGGCACGGCGGCGTCCCCCTGCAAGCTGCCCTGCTTGTGGAAGCGAGCGCTCGGCCTGGTGACTTCGGCAGTGCTGACGTGTGCCGGGATTTGCCTGCCTTTTGCCTTGTTTCAGTACTACGCCTACCTGAGGTTCTGCCAGCCTGGCACGGGTCTGGGCCAGAGCGTTCCCGAGCCGCTGCTGCAGCTGGCACGGGACAAGGGCTATCGTGTGGCAGGCGTGGGTGCAGCCAGGCCCCCCTGGTGCTCCCAGCGCTTCCCTCTGGTCTATTCCTACATCCAAGACACGTACTGGAACGTGGGCTTCCTGAGGTACTTTGAGTTCAGACAGGTCCCAAATTTCCTGCTTGCTCTGCCTGTCACCCTTCTGGGCTCATGGGCTGCCTGGACCTACGTCAGCACAAACCCCCGGCACTGCCTGACTCTTGGGCTGGAGAGGAGCAAGGGTGACGAGAGGGGAAAGCCAAGAGATGGATTTTGTGGCCCTGCTGCCTTCGTGTACGTGGTCCACAGCACGGCCCTGCTGGTGTTCGGGTTCTTCTGCATGCACGTGCAGGTGGGACAGGGGGGATTCCTTGTGGGGCTGGGGTGGTGACAGCACAGCAGTTTGGGTGATTTCTGCTCTGCCTGTTGTCTGTCCCCAGGTGCTGACCCGCTTCCTTGGCTCCTCCTCTCCCATCCTGTACTGGTTCGCAGCTCACCTGCTTCAGGAACATGAACCTTTACTCTGGAGCACAGGGACTGACAATCCAACCTCTGGGGAGCCTGTTCCGGGTAAATCTCACAGTTCCTGTGGGAAGGGGACCTCGGACAACCCCGTGGTGAGGCTGCTGCTGAACTGGCGATCGATTACCCCCCTCAGCAAGAGCATCCTGGGCTTCTTCCTGGGCTACTGGCTGCTGGGGCTGATCCTGCACTGCAACTTCCTCCCGTGGACGTAGCGGGCTGTGCTGGCACGGGCCAGCCGTGGGGCAGGAGCTCTGCTCAGAACTGAAACTCGCCGCTCCGAAATCCTGAGGTGGCTGTGGTGACGCCGCAGTGACAAAGGTGTCACTCCTCCCTTACCGTGTCCCGGGCGGGATGTTCTCTGTGGTGTGATGCTGCAGCATCCCGCCCCGCTGGCTGGCATTGCTGACGGCCAAAATCCCCATCCCCTGCCTGGGGTGGGGAATGCACCTGGGTTCCTGCATCTCCTACGGCAGGCGCGGGTTGGTGGCAGGATGCTGCGATGGATTTGGGCATTCCCTGGGATGTGCTGTGGGCACGGCGGGAGGGTCCAGCTGCCCTGAGCCGTTCAGACCGTTCCGGTTCCTTTTCCACGGTCCCGATCCCAGGCTCCGAGCCGGGCTGGGCAGGGGGCACGGCGGGGGTGGCGGGCGCTGCGTGGGCACATGCACCGCCCCAATAAACACCTGAAAGTAACCGGAGAGGCGGCTCAGCCCGCTCCGCCGGGCCGGGGCAGGGTCGGGGTGGGGGTCACGGGTTCCGGGGGCGCGATCGGTGCCGGGGCGGGCGCGCTGCGCTGCCGGTGTGGCGGCGGGGCCGGCAGGGGGCGCTGCCCCGCGGGCCGGAGCGGCGCGGCGGCCCCGCAGGAAGTGGGAGGTGTTCCCGGGCCGCAACCGCTTCTACTGCGGCGGCCGCCTCATGCTGGCGCGGCACAGCGGCGTCTTCGCCCTCACGCTCGGCCTCATCCTGGCCACCAGCGGCCTCTTCTTCGCCTTCGAGTGAGTCTGGGCCCGGCGGGCTCGGGCTCCGCGCCGCGGGGCCTCCCCTCGCGGCTGCTTGTCCCCCCGCTTCAGGCCTGCCTTTGGGGCTGGCTGGCATCCCTCGCTGGCCCCGGGCTGGGAGGGAGGCGGGCTGCGGGTCACCTTCCCCCGGGATCCCCGCTGGCCTGCCCCCCGAGCCCTTTCCCCCAGACCCCCTCTGCAGGCATCACTGCCTCCTCACCTGTGCCCAGCTGTGGTTATGGGGGAAGGGGTCGTTCTGCGCCGTGTTTGCTCAGTCTGGCCCCAGGAAGGGGTTTAGGATGCCCCCCTGGCCTCTAAATACAGCCCCCAGGTTTCTCCTTTTGCTCCCAAGAAGAGAATTGGCCCAAAATTGCATCCAGAAAGCCCCCAAGGCTCGTGGGCTTTGTCCACCACTGGGATCTAGGAGCAGTGTTTGTTCTAAATGTGGAAACCCTTTGGGGTCCCACCTCGAGGGTCGGCACTGGAGCTCGGCCCCCGTTGTGCAGCAGAGTCTGGGGAATTGGGAGCTGCGTCTCCCCAGTCCCTTTTCCTTTGGAAGCTGGTCCAGGGAAGCTCCCTGCTCCTGCCGCCTGAGGGAGGGGAGAGCCAGGAGCATCCCGGTGTGCCCTGTGCTGCCCTGGGGAGCTGGGGAAGGAGCGCCCTGGCTTCCTGACACCTGCAGGGTTCTGCTGTCCTGCCTCCCTCTCTGTCCCGGGAGGGATGGGAGCCGCTTTTCCCTGGAGCAGGGGCCCACTCCTGCCTTTGGATCACGGCGTTATCCCTGCGAGTCTCGGAGAAAAGCTGCCCGAGCCTGCTGGTGGCGAGATGAAAGTGCTTGATCGGATTAGAGGCTCTGAGAAGTCAGATGAGCTGAAAGGGACAGGCAGCTGCGGGAAGCAGGCACGGCATCCCGATGGAAAAACCCCTTTCTCAGCACCATCCGTGCCCTGGCAGCTCTCTGCCAGGTCGGGGGCTGCTCAGCTCGGCACAGTGCAGGCTTTGTGTGGCCAGGCAGAGCACACGGGACATCTGCTCTGCCTCCCTTCTTGCCGAGTCACTCTCTCGTGCTTGAAGATGCCCTGGGGCTCTCCCAAGTTGTTATTTTAGCAAGATGCCTCTGTTGCACAGGCTCCAGTTTGCCGGGTGTACAGCAAATGCATCTTGTCTGTGTATTTCGTGGTTTCTGTGGGAGAACCTGGCACAGGGTGCCCAGAGCAGCTGGGTCTGCCCCATCCCTGGAAGTGTCCAAGGCCAGGCTGGACAGGGCTTGGAGCAGCCTGGGACAGTGGAAGGTGCTCTTCCCATGGCAGGGGTGGGATGATCTTTAAGGTCCAAACCAAACCTTTTTGGGGTTTCTGTCATTCCTGTGATTTCTTGTTCCCTAGTGGGGCATGGTGGGCTCTGGAGGTTCTCTCAGGAAAGGACTGACAAGCTCACATCTCTCCTTTCACAGACCTTTCTGTCAATGACTGAGGGGCTCAGGCTTGGACTGAAGGGGTTTTGTTGCTTGGTGGGTGCTTTGTTCTGGACAGCTGAGCTGGGGAGGTGAAACAAAAGTTGCTTAATCCTCTCCGAGTGCTGCAGTGCCTGAGCACTGCCTGCAGCCCTCAGGGCTGGGGCAGCCCATCCTGTGCTGGCTCTGGGTGCTGATCCCCTCTGCAGGAGGGGGCAGTGGCTCTGTGTGTGCAGGGCTGTGTCCTCTGCTGTCCTCAGCTGCTGCCCGTGGGTAACGGAGCTGCCCTGGCGTGGGGTGTGATCACAGCAGTCCCATTCTGCAGGAACAGCCCCAGCTTGGCTGCTGAGCCCATTACCCCGTGGCAGGTCGTGGTGTGGTGTCCCAGCTGCCAGCGGGTCTGTGCAATGATTGATAACAATTCCATTTTATTTATCTTTCAACAGCTGCCCCTTCCTTGCCAGTCACCTGACCCTGGCCATCCCCATCATTGCTGCCGTCCTCTTCTTCTTTGTCATCAGCTGCCTGCTCCAGACAAGCTTCAGGGACCCAGGAATCCTGCCCAGAGCCACCCCCAGCGAGGCTGCAGACCTGGAGAAGCGAATTGGTGAGAGCTCTGGTCCCTCTCCTGGTTTTAGCTCTGTGTCTGTGCAGCTTCCAGGCTCAGTGAGGCCCCTTCTTTGGGTCTTGGCTCCTTTAGGTTTGTCCAGGGGGGGAGAAAAATCGAGAGTATCAGATTGTGAGGCTTGAGAGTGTTTACCAGTCGTGATGAGAGGTACAACAAGCTCCTCTGGCACAGCAGGCAGGGCCTCAGAGAGGATCTGCAGAGCAGCTCAGGTGCTTTTTGCTCCTGTTCAGTCCCAGTGCTTTCCCAGGCAGCAGAGTTGAAGGATAATTAATGCTTTTTGATAGTGCCATTGAGCCTGCTGTGCTGCAAGTTGTTCTTTAGAGTGGGCTGATGTTTGTCCTCTTCTAAAAACTGCTCTGTCACGCTGGTTTGGGGACAGCCAAGGAGGTGTTTGCATCCAGGAGCCAAGGACCTCGTTGATGTGACAGGTTGGAGCAGATGCTTTAGCAAAGCTGACGTGAGACAGCTTAAATCTGTCCTGCTGAAGACAGATGCAAGGCAGTAATTCTACATCTGCCTTTAAAAATGGTTTTTAAATATCCCCAGAGTGGTGATCCATGTTTCTATTTATAAGGGCCTAAAGCAGTAATCTGGCTGCAGATGCTGCCTGATGTGCCAGCTGTTACTGCTAATATAATCCACTTACTATCCTCTTAACATGCTCACTGTAGCATCACTATTTTCAAAGAATTCCTCACAGTTGGAAAGGTACTTTTTTGGGAGTGACTAAAAGGAATAACCCCCAAAATTGCAAACATGGTACCAGGGGTTTCCAGCTATTGCTACGTACAGGAACAGTCTCCAGCCCCCAGGGAATAAGGGAGTGCCAGCACACAGAGATGTAACTTGCAGTGCCTCTAAAAACCCTCAGTTTAAACCTGGAGGAGGAAGAATCCTCTTGTGCTACGAACACAAACATGTCAAATTCCAGGAAATCTACTGGAGCACCTGAGACCTGCTGCTGTCCTTCCCCACAGTGATGGAGGCGAGTCCCTGCAGGCTGGGAGTGCTGCTGCTGTGGGGTGACAGGCTGTGTGCTGGCAGTGGCAGGGATGCTCCTGTGGCAGAGCCACACGTGCCTTCACAGCCAGGCTGCCTGCTGTGACCTGCTGGACACCCAGACATGAGCTGGTGTTCCTGGGCTGCTGCTTCACACTCACTGTTTGTGAATTACTTGACACTCCACAGCACTGGGCACTCACTGCTTCCTCTTGGCATCCCAGCAGCATCACCACTGAACAAAGACAGGCCATAAATAACGTGAGGAGCTGACTGGAGCTCTTGGCTGCCTACCCTGCTACAAATCCTGTCCTGTGTTCTGTTAAAGCGTGTGCCAGCCCCTGCCGCAGCTGGGGGTGGCACAGGGGTGTGAGTGTCCCTCCTTGTCCCTGCAGACAGCATGGGCAGCTCCACGTACCGTCCCCCAGCCCGCACCATGGAGGTGGTGATCAACAAGTATGTGGTGAAGCTCAAGTACTGCTACACCTGCAAGATGTTCCGGCCGCCGCGCACCTCGCACTGCAGCGTCTGCGACAACTGCGTGGGTGAGCAGGGCTGGGGGAGAGCTGGCCAATGACCACGCTGTCCTCAGCTGGGAGGGACCCACAGGGATCACTGATCCAGCCCCTGGCCCTGCACAGCCCCCCCAGCAACCCCACCCTGGGCATCCCTGGCAGCGCTGTCCAAACTCTTCCGGAGCTCTGGCAGCCTCAGGGCTGGGAGCATTCCCTGGGGAGCCTGGGCAGTGCCAGCACCCTCTGGGGGAAGAATCTTGTCCCAATATCCAGCCTGGCCCTGCCCTGACACAGCTCCAGCCATTCCCTCTGGTCCTGTCACTGATCCTGTCACTTGTGTTCCTGGACAGATTGCTTTTTGCTTCTCCTGAAGGATTATAAAACAGGATACTGCATGGTCTATCTCCTTTTCATTTAAATTGAAAGCAGCACTAGAGCAGTGGCTCAGGACAAGGGGCAGCATATCCAAAACTCCATGGCTCTGTTTTCCCTGGCTTTGGAAGGAGGGTTCTGTAAAATGCAGTGCAGACCTCCACAAACACAAGGTTTGCTGCAGGCTCCTCACTGTGTGCAGCCAGGCACCATGGAAACTTCGTGCTTCTGCACTGCTGCAGAGGGTCTGCCCTCGTGGCCGATGGCTTTGGGGGGCTGAGCACAGTCTGCTCCATGCTGGCTGTGAGGTGGCACACCTCACCTCGAGCCTTTCTTGCAGAGAGATTCGATCACCACTGCCCCTGGGTGGGCAACTGCGTGGGCAAGCGCAACTACCGCTACTTCTACGCCTTCATCCTGTCCCTGTCCTTCCTCACCGCCTTCATCTTCGCCTGCGTCGTCACCCACCTCACCCTGCGTAAGTCCTGCCCGGGGGCTGTGCTGCTCCAGCTCAGCTCTGGGTCCCTGCCCCCCTGGGACCCAGCAGGGGAAGGGTCTGTGGGGTTACACCAGGGATTAAAGGGTCCCACAGCTCTGCCTTCACCTCAGCTCTGCCTTCACCTCAGCTCTGCCTTCACCTCGCTGCACAGGGGCTTTGGGGGCTGGGATTTGCTCCCCCAGAGCAGGTGAGCTGCTGGTGCATCCACCCTACCCTGGCAGGGAAGGTGACTTCCCACCAGCCCCAAATCTCCTGGAGCCTGCACTGACATTCCTGCAGCATCCCAGACTGCAGGTGTTCCTCAGGCAGACAGACAGATCCACAGGGCTCACAGGGCTGGAGTTGGGGCTGGAGTTCTGGCTGGAGGGGCTGGGCTGCCATTCCTTGTTCTCTTTTGCTTTGCAGGCTCTCAGAGGGATGGGTTCCTGGCCACTCTGAAGACAACCCCTGCGAGATATCCTTCTGCTGGCAGCAGCTGCTCAGGGTGCCCAGCACCACTAATCACTGACAGAGAGGGGCCAGGATCTCTTTGCAGGTCACCCTGGCATCCCTTCCCCAAATTAATTTAGTCCCCTGGCTGCCTGGGACTGGGGGTGGGTTGTTTCCCAGTTTGCAGGTTCTGGTGGAAAGGGACGAGCTGGAGCAGGCTGTGCCTTGGTGGATCCCTGCAAACCAGCTGGGGGAATGGGAAGCTTGCCCAAACCTCCCCAGACAGTCCTCTGCCTCTCCTTGTGGGATGATTTTGTTCACTGAAACTTCCTTGACTTCCGTTTCACTGTGCTGGAGCTGGTGATTTGTTTTTTCTCAGTCTGGTCCATTTTGGGCCTCTCAGGTTTTCACACTTACTTAGTCGCCTCCAACCTGACGACAAACGAAGATGTAAGTACCTGCATGCTTGTCCTGCTGCCAGGCTGCCCACCACCCCTCCTGAGCAGTTTTCAGGGCATTCTTGGCTGCCTCAGTGCAGTGTTTCACTGCCTGTGATAGCCCAGTGCAGAGCACCCAGCCTGTGCCCACGGCTGCACTTTCAGGTGGCTGAGTTAGAACCATCACGTGAGGGTTTTTTCCAGTCTGTTTGTGGCCTCGCTTAAAATTAGGAGTTGTGAGATTAAAAAAGGAAGGCTGGCCCAGGGGAGTATTTGGGTGTGAGCTTAGTGATCTGAATTCAGCATCCTGTGTAACCACGGGTTTCCTCTGAGACCCTGGGCCAGTCCCTTTGTGTCTGGCAGTTCCTCATCTCTAATTAGCAAACAATGTACAGACATCTGATGAGATTTACCTTTAAATCTGGGGTGTGCACAGGCTCCAAGGACCAAATGAGTGCCCTGAGTGGGGCAGATTGTATGGAAAAGCAGGATCTGTCTGATCCTCAGAATCAAAATTCGCCCTTCTGGCCAGAAGTACCTGTAATCCTTGCTGGGAGCTCCCAGCACTGCAGAAAGTGTGTTTGCATCCCTTTTGGTTTTGCTTTTTCCCTTTTCTCCTCCACCTTACACTCAGAGGTGTGGCAGAGCTGCTCAGGGCTGTGTGAGTGAAGCTCACAGTCTGTACCCCAGCCTCGTGCTGCAGCTGGGGAGAGGCAGTTGAACAGGAGGAGGAAATGTGCTGGTGGAGGTGCTGGTGCTGGCTGCGTGCAGCCTGAGGCAGCTGTGGCAGCTGCCCACCCCCTGTGCCACAGCCAGTTTCGGAGCAGAGCTGGGGCAGGAGGAGCCCTGGGCTGGGAATCCCCTCGCTGTTTGTGCAGCCTGAGGGACAGGAGCCTGCTCTGATGGGTGCCAGGGACAGAGAGAGACCACGAGGGCAGCAGGAGGACAGGGTGACAGCAGTGACAGTGACATTGTCCTCCTCCCACGGGGAGGGCACAGCTTGGGAGCTCTGCAGCTGCAGGGCTGCACCTCAGCAGAGGCAGCACGTGGCTGCTTGTGCCTGCAGGTGTCCTCCCCCTGCTCTGGGACAAGCCTTCCACCCCTGCAAGGATCCACTGTTGTGCCACTGTCTGCTCTCCATCCTTCCCCTCCTAATCTCTGTCCATCCCTTTCAGATCAAAGGCTCCTGGTCCAACAAGAGGGGCTCAGAGTTTGCCAATCCCTACAGCCATAAAAGCATCCTCACAAACTGCTGTGCAGTGCTGTGTGGACCATTCCATCCCAGGTGAGAGCCCCTGGCCTGCAGGCACTGGGAACTGCCTCCTGCTGTGGGAGAGGAGCCTTGGCAAGGACAGATCTGTCACGGGCCATGGCAGCACAAACACCTGCTCTCATGGGGGCAGGAAATTCCCACTCTGCAGAGAAAGGCTCAAGGGAGGGGTCTGTGGCTCAAGTGAGGAGGGGTCTGTGGCTCAAGTGAGGGGGGGTCTGTGGCTCAAGGGAGGGGGGGGTCTGTGGCTCATGGAAGGGGTCTGTGGCTCATGGGAGGGGGGTCTGGCTCATTGGAGGGGTCTGTGGCTCATGGGAGGGGCCTGTGGCTCATGGGAGGGGGGTCTGTGGCTCATGGGAGGGGTCTGTGGCTCATGAGAGGGGTCTGTGGCTCATGGGAGGGGTCTGTGGCTCATGTGCTGGGCAGGAATCCTCTGCTCCAGCATCCTGCCTGTGCTGTGCTCTGCAGCTCCTGGGAGAGGAGCCTTCCCTGTGGCCTGTGAGCTCCCAGCTTCAGCCTTTGTTCCCTGAACTGCTCTTCCCTTCCTGTTTTCCAGCTTGATAGACAGAAGAGGATTTATCCAGCCAGATACGGGGACCCCGTCCAGTCCCAAGAGTGAAATCCCTTCCCTTGGAGCCAAAACTGACAGCAGCATGGTAGGAGGCATTCCCTAGCAGTGCTGTGATGTTCCCAGTGCCTGCTGTGCCTGCACCTTGCTCCAGCCAGTACCTTCCCCTGTGACACCCCTGGCCTCAGGAGGGACAGCCCTGAGCTGCCAAAGACTCGAGCCATGCGTTGCCTTCTTTTTTTTACATTTATTTATTACTTTTTTGTTTATTTGTTTCACTGTGATGTGGCCTGTCAGGGGTGTTGCCTGACAGAGCCCAACAGCTTGTGGGACCCTTGGACTCGTGCTGGAAGCAGGGGGTCCCCAGGAGTCCCCAGACCCCTGAGCTCCAGGGCATTGCTGTGATTCCTGCTGGGAATGAGATGGGCCAAGGCTGGGAGCTGGGCACTGGCAGATGATTCCCACTTGGGGCTGGGCCTGGAGGAGGTGTCACCTCCCTGGTGTCCCTGCTAGCTCCATCAACACACCCTGTTCCCCTGGGCCACCTGGCAGGGCTGTTGTGGCTCTCAGGCTGCAGCTGCTTCCCCTCTGCAGAAGCTGCTGTGCCTGGGTGAGCTGGGAGGACTCAGGATGTCCTGGGTGACCCCTGCTGATCCTGTTTCCTGGCTGAGGCTGTGTTTTGGCCCTGCCAGTTGGTCAGACACGTTTTGCAGCAAGGACACGAGTCAGGGGACCCTCATCTAGCAGGGAAGAAGAAACTCTGTGCTCTGTGACTCTCAGGAGATGCAGGTCACAAGGCTGCAGGGGTCAGGTTTGGGAGCTGGAGCTTCCCAGGATTGTGTCCTGTCTGTGGGAGACCAAAAGGCAGCAGAAGAGTGTGAATTCCTGAGGGTCACACCATTCCCAGCTGGGAAGCAGTGAGGGGTGCTCGGGGTGTGCTCTTGGTTTGGGTTTCTGAGCAGCAGAGTGTCCCCAGGGCTGTCCCCAGTGCCCTGGGAGCCATTCCAGCTCTCATCCATGAGCATCCCTCTGCACCCAGGCAGCCAGCTCTGTGTCCCTGGGGTGAAGGCAGAGCACAAACCTCGTAGCAATACTTGAATCGTGTTCTTCAAAGCTGCTGGATATTTTTGCACAATTTTAGGACTTTTTTCTACGTAGAACATTTTCTGTCCTGTGCAGGGAGCACGGTGCACGTTGGCACCAGGGCAGAGGCTCACAGTGCCGAGCTGCCTGGCAGGTTTCCTTGGATCAGACAGACCAGTTTCAACCTGGGGCAGGGGCAGCACATTTTGGGGGGCAGCCCAGCCCCCCTGAGCTCACCAGTATCGTGCTTTGTACTCTGCAAGTGCCTGTGCCAGGGGGATGGAGAGGAGCAGTGAGGAGGGGGTTACCAGGGGCCAGACTCCTTCCTGTTTTTATTTAAACCAGTTTCCTTTGTTACTCAATAAAATTCTATTTTGAAAGAGTTAACTGCTTGGATGATTATTTTCCTCCTTGAGGACAGAAGGGGGCAGGTGTGTCCCAGGGTTTGGCATCTCCCAGGTGCCAGCTGGGCTCTGTTAGGCTCAGGCCTCACCTGGAAACTCCTGGAAGCTCCTGCTGGGAGGGATGAGCAGCAGCTGACGCTGCTGTGACTCCTGCTGGAGCAAAGGGAATTTCTGTCCCACATTTCCAGGCCGGGCAGGGGCTCATCCCCTCCCTGCTGTTGTCACCTCAGTGTCCCTTCCCCAGCTGGGCTCTGTGCCCCATCTGTGCCAGCCCCTCTGGCCCCGTGGCAGGTGTGAGGTGCATAACCTCTGGTGTCTCCCCCAGGAGGATGCCTGCCAGGACTTTGCCATTTCCTGCACAGCCTGACGGGACTTGCCCCTCCTCGGACGTTTGCCCTGATTTCTGAGGGTTGGCTGGTAAGAAAGTGTCCCTTCACCTTCACCTCTGCAGCCACCCCTCTCTGCATGGCAGCTCTGCCTCAAACCCAGCTCTGCTGGCACCCCCTGCCCCATCCATCCATCCATCCATCCATCCATCCATCCATCCATCCATCCATCCATCCATCCATCCATCCATCCATCCCACCAGAACCCCACTGCCACGGGGGCATGGTGCCAGGGCTCTGGGGCTGAGGGCGCTCCTGAAGGCTTTGCCAGAAGAGGAGGGTTTGGTTTTCCTGGCTTTGTGCTGGACTGGAGCCACCCGGGCTGCATGGGGACATTGTGGGACACTGTGACACGTGTGGCCGGGGTGGAGAGGGAGAGGTTTGGTGTTTGGAGGGAGCTGTGGCCCCTGGGGCAGGTCTGGACCCCCATCCCTGACCCGTTCTGGGGCTCAGGTGACCCCTCTGGCCCCTCTGCCCGTTTTCCTCTCTGCAACACCCGGTTCCTCCTCCTGTGAGCAAGGTGAGTTCCTTCAGGGCACCTTGGGCTGGGAGTGCCACCTGCGGGCCTGTCCCCTCCCTGCAGCCCCCCACGAGCTCCTGAGCCTCGGGGCAGGGATGGAGCCCCCTCCTCGCTCTGCCCAGCCCGGTGCCACTCTGCCAGCCAGCCTGGATGCCCACCCTGCTCCCACAGCTCCTCAGCTCCTCTGTTTCTGGCACTAACTCTCCTTTTATCTTCCTCCCCTCTCCTCTCCCTCTCTCTGGGCGGATCCAGCGCCGCAGCAGCCGGAGCCTCTCGTGGGGCAGCCACAGCCACGACCACCTCGAGTGCCTCTGCTCGCCAGGGCTGCGCCTCCCTCGGTCCCTCCCTGCCCCGAGCAGGGGGCTCGGAGCCCAAAGCCATACAGCCCCGAGCAGGAGAGATAAATAACCACAGGCACATCCCATCCCTGCCGTGCCCGGGGCCGCCGGGGGGCACTCGGGGACCGTGTCCTTCTGTCCATCCCCGATGCTGGAATGTCGTGGTTGGTGTCCCAACGGGATTTTGGAAGGAGCAGGATCTCTCCAGAGCCAAGCCAGGGGCACCAGCCCCAAACCCCCCTCAAGCCGTGTCCGTGTGCCAGAGGACTTTCCCGATGGGAATTTGTACCTGGTCAGTTCATCCCTGCAGGGCCGGCTCCCCCTGCCAGCCTCATCCCAGCGCGGCTCTGGCTTTAGGGAAAGGGCTCCAGCACCTCGAGCAGCCTCGCTGGGCTGAGAGCCGAGTGGAGCAGCCAGGCCTGTCCCAGCCCTGTAGGATCCACCGTCTGTTTATGCCTTTTACTTTTGTAACAAAATGAAAGTTTCTCCTATTTCGTGTACTCTGGAGTCTGGCTCTGCTCCGCGGGTGAACGGCTCCTGCCTGGGCAGGCCCGAGCAGAGCCCAGGGAAGCCACCGAGGGCTGGCAGTGCTGTGCCATCAGCCCTGGGGGTGGCAGCCAGCAGCTTCCCAAACGGGGCTGTGGCACAGTCTGGGGCAGGTCTCGGCCATCCAGGCTCTGCCCCCTCCTGCAGGCTGGGAAGGAGCAGTGGGCAGTGCCCGCAGCGCCCGCGGCGCTGTGAGCACCCCTTGGAAAAATGCGTCGTCCGCTGATGTTCTGGGAGCTGGCGGCGTCCCCACAGCCAGGGGGAGCAGCAGGGCTGGGCAGGGTGGCTAGACGGGCTCTGAGCATCGTCCCGGTGCCCTGGGAACAGCCACGAGCATCCTCTGCCTGTGCCAGCCCAGCCCACGCCTGCCCTCGGCTCAGGGGCTGGAGAACAGCGTCCCAGGGCTGGGCTTAACTGGCTGCCCCCTCCCCGGGTGATCGCAGAACCCCAGAATGGTTTGGGACGCCCCTTCTGGCGCTGCCCTTCGGCCTCTGGGGCACCCAGGGGTGCTCTCTGGGGTGGTGGTGCTGGGATCTGCTGGGCTCCCCTTCACCCACCGCTGCTGGCTGTGGCACCAGGGCAGCAGAGCCTCTCTGAGCCTCCTCTCAGCCAAAATTCAGCAGCAGCTTGGGGGGGCCCAGACACCAGCCCGAGGCTGAGCCATCCCTGCCCCACTCGTGTCCCTGCTGGGCAAGGGGGATCCCAAGTGCAGGGGGGGCAGGATGGTGCTGGGCAGGCTGTGAGTCCTTCACCAGCCCTGGGGACCCCAAACCCAAATGATGGCTTTGCTGCCCCGGGGGAGTGTGAGCTCAGATTAACCCACCCGGGGATCCCTGCCGGGGGTTTTCCAAGGCAAGGAGGTGGATTTTGGCAGGTTGGGTAGGTTGGGGTGCCCCTTTGGCCCCAGTCCTGCTGTGGGGGGCAGGTTTTGTGCCCGATGGAAGTTCTTGGAGGGTCTCTGTGGGTCTGCCTTGTGTCCTGGGCGGAGGGTGGAGGACAGGCCATGGTCTCCTGCTCACCTGTTCCTTGCTCCCTCGGGATCAGCTCACCATGGAGGGGCTGTGGGGACCTTGGTGGGGCTGGTCCCCCTCACGCTGCTGCCACGGGAGCCCCTCGATGGCACCCTGGGCACCCCAACCCCCAGCGTGTGCCAGGGGCTCAGCCAGGAAGGGGTGAAGGGCCCTGAATCCCTTTCTCCTGAATTCCAGCGTGCAGAGGGGGTGATGTGAAGGCTGGGGGGGGGTGTTTTCCTGGGCTTGAAGTGGTTGGGAGAAGCATCCCCACGGCTTCCCTGCCTCCTCCACCCCAGCAGGGTCCGAGGCTCGGGGGGCTCTGGGTGTCGGCAGGCAGGACCAAAGCCGGGCTCACGGAAAGAATCACAAGCCCCTTTTGGCCTTGGCCCGGAGCCGCCCGCCCCGCCCTGCCCTTCCCGCACGCTCCCGCACGGAGATAAGGCCGGGCCGGGCCGGGCCGCGCCAGCGCCCGGCGTGTGGCAACAAGCTCGGAGTGAAACTCGGCTCAGATCGCTATCGGCACCGCGGCCCACGGCCAGCGAGCCGGAGCGACCGGCAGCGAGCGTGAAACTCCCGAGGCACGGCGGCAGAGACGGGAGGGCACCGGAGAGGCAGCCCCGGGATGGGGATGGGATGGGATGGGATGGGATGGGATGGGATGGGATGGGGATGGGATGGGGATGGGATGGGGATGGGGGCTCCCCTCGCTGCTCCCACCACGGCCACTTCGAGGGGTCCCCTCAAAGGCGAGGGCTGACTGTGCCCCGCTTTTTGGGACGCTCCCTCCCTGAGCCCCTGCCTGGCTGTCCCCACCTGTGGGAATAAACACCCGCCCGTCAAGCGCTCGCAATTACCGCCCGTACTCAAATCGACAGCGATATGACTTTTTCGGGGGGGGGGACACCCCTTTTTACGAGCGGCCACACCCCGTGGCCCATTTCTCCGGGGTGGGGACGAGCCCATCGTGTCCCCGTCCCCCCCAAAGGACAGCGCAGCCCCCGCCGCCCTCCCCGGCGCTCTCAGCAGGGCGAAGGGCGTTTCCCGGTGCCGGGGCGGGCGGCGGCTCTGGGGAGAGCCCCGGGGCACCCAGGGGTGCCGCACCCACGGGGAGGGCAGGGCGTTGGCCGCCCCCCTCGCCCCCTCCCCAGCGCCCGCCGCCCGCGGGCGATGATTCACCGCGATTTTCCTTTTAAGGCCGCGCTCGGCGGGGAGGAAGCAGAGGAGGAGGAGGAGGAGGACACTCCTTGGAGCTGGCTGGCTCCTCCCGCTCTCGCTCGAGGCTCCGACGCGCAGCCAAAAGCGAATCCCGGCGGCAGCGCTCGGCAGAGGCTCCGACGGCTCCCGGCCCCGCTGCTCGCCCAAGCGCCCGCGACCCAGCCATGGCAAGAAACCACCAAGTGCAGAAGGCCAAGCTGGCCGAGCAGGCTGAGCGCTACGAGGACATGGCAGACTTCATGAAGGCCGTGGTGGAGCACGGCGACGAGCTGTCCAACGAGGAGCGCAACCTGCTCTCGGTGGCCTACAAGAACGTGGTGGGCTGCCAGCGCTCGGCCTGGAGGGTCATCTCCAGCATCGAGCACAAGACCGAGGAGGGCGACGACAAGGCGCAGGTGGTGAACGAGTACCGGGAGAAGGTGGAGCAGGAGCTCAACGCCGTCTGCAACAACGTGCTGGGCTTGCTGGACAAGTATCTCATCAAGAAGGACAGCGACACCGAGAGCAAGGTCTTCTACCTGAAGATGAAGGGTGACTACTTCCGATACCTGGCCGAGGTGGCCAGCGGGGACGACCGGCTGTCGACGATAGAGAAGGCCCAGGAGGCCTACCAAGAGGCCATGGACATCAGCAAAAAGGAGATGCAGCCCACGAACCCCATCCGCCTGGGGCTGGCGCTCAACTTCTCGGTGTTCCACTACGAGATCGCCAACGCCCCCGAGCAGGCCATCTCGCTGGCCAAGACCACCTTCGACGAGGCCATGGGCGACCTGCACACGCTCAGCGAAGACTCCTACAAGGACAGCACCCTCATCATGCAGCTGCTCAGGGACAACCTGACGCTATGGACAGCCGAGTGCGCCGGGGAAGACGGCGGCGAGGCTGGCGAAGAGCCCAAGAACTGAGCGTGCCCTGCCGAGCCGGGGGCCGGCCCCACCCGCCCCGCTCCAGACCCTTCGGCATCTCTTCGTGGTTTTTTTTTTTTGGTTGTTGTTTTTTTTTTTTTTTAATTTTTTTTTTGGTTGGTTTTGGGGGCAGGAGTCTCAGCTTCCCCCCCCAGCCTGGATACCGGGAGTGGGGGTGGTTTTGGAAGGGCCCTTCCCTCCCTCTCCCCCATCCTCTGCTTTGGGGAGGGGGAAAAGAGGGAGAGGGGGTGTCTCTGTCCCGGAGAGCTGCCAGCCCCCAATATTTAACATTTTTTTGTGGGGGGTGTCCAGTCTGGCCTGTGCCAGCTCCAAACCCCCTGTCCCAGAGGGCTGGAGAAGCAACAGGAGGAGGTGAGGGGCTGGGCCGGGGTGAGGGGGGGTCTGGGCAGCCCCCCCATTTTGGGAGGGGGTCTCGTGTTGCCTCTGTGCTCCAATAAACCTTCTCCTGCACCTCTGCTCTCGTCTGCCTCGTCTCTCCCTGCACACATGTCTGGGCAGCTCCGGGTGCTCACCTCGCCCCCTCCCCGGGGTGGGGGCCCCCCAGCACTGGCTGCTCTCGGTGCCCCCAGCCCCAAAAAGGGTCTTGGGCTGAGCTGTGGCCCGTGGAAGGGCTGGGGGGTCTGTGTGTGCCTGGCACGGGGGTGTTGGCAGCCCCACGCAGGGCTGGCTGCTCCACGAGGCGCTCAAAGGTCCCCCAGTCCCCGACCCAAGCCCTTGAACAAACCCAGAGTTCCCCAAAACCTGCCGGTGACCCCCCTGTGTGGGGGTCCAAGGAGGAAAACCCACAAGAGCAGCGACACAGGGGCAGCCTGGGCTGGCAGGGGTGGGGACATCCCTGCCAGAGCCCCGACGCGCTGGGACAGGTGAAAGCTCAGCACTTCTGCCCTGGCACGGGGCCACGGAGGGCGCAGCTCCCTCCCCCTTCCCCCCACCGGCGCGTTTCAACACGAACAATAATTACAATTAAAGAGTCACGGCACCCGGGGCTGGGAGCTCAGCAGAGCAGCAGGGCCGGGCAGGAGCCAGCCTTTGATGGGGAGGAAAGCGCCGTGCCCCAGGAGGGGCTGCAGGGGGACAGGGGGGCCCTGGCGTGGCCAAACCCCAGCCCGTGCAGGGCCGGGACCCCCTGGGCTCTGGGGAATGGGGCACGGGCAGGGACGTGACCCCCTTGGTGCGTGCAGGAGTTTTGGGGTGCCCGGGGAGCGAGGGGCTGGCCTGGGTGTGCACAGAGCAGCAGCTGGATGGACACTGGAGCAGATCCCAGCATTGGGGTGACCCCCCACCCCGTGAGCCCCCTGGCCCTGCCTGGCCCCATCTCACAGCCCTGGGGTCCCCAGGGGTGTCAGGGCTGCTCCTGGGGACCCCAAAGCTTGGCCTCCACCTGGCCCCAGGCGCTGCCAGCCTGGGAACAGCCCCAGACCTGTAATTAGCCAGAGCGGGGCAGCGACGGGAAAAACGAGCTGAGGGCTGGGGCTGGCCCTGACCCCACGGCCTGGGGACACCCGGACTGGTTAGACTGGGCAGCGGCGGGGCTGAGCAGGCAGCGCTGCTGCCCAGGAAGGGGTAACTGGGGGTGTCTGTCCAGCCCTGGGGCTGTGGGTTCCCCCTGGCTCCCCAGGAGTTAACTGATTTCAGCAGCTCCCCAAAGTGCGGCGTGGCTGGGCCGTGTGGGAGGATGGAGCTCCCCGCTCCCAGCCGGTCCGGCAGCTTTTCCAGGCTGGGAAGGAGGAGCCCTGGATCCCCAGGACACTCCTGCCAGAGCGTTGTGCTGCTGGGGAGTTCTCTGGGGTCCTTGTGTCCCCCTGCTTCACACTGGATGGGGGGACCCAGGGGGAAGGACCAGGGGGACGTGGGGACCTGGATCCCCAGCCTGGTCCTTATCCAGTGGCTGTGGAATGCTCTTGGCATTCCCATCTGGAGGGGCATCCAGAAAACCTCTCAAATAGATCTGTTTTAGTGTCTTAAACACCCTCAGAGCAGAGGGACTGGGCGCCCAGGACCAAGGAGTGTCCCCACCTCCCAGTCACTCCCCCAGCAGGGCCCTGCCACAGGGGCTGATGGCCATGGGCAAAAGGCCACCAAAACAGGTCTGGGAGGGGGACCAGGGACGTTCTGCTGCCTGCAAAAGGCTCTGCCCGTCCTGTGTGGGAGCTGCAGGAGCCACGGCCCCGCCTGTCCTTGTCACCAGCTCTCCCAGCCTCCCCCCAGGGCTTTGTGCCCAGGGCTGGGGCTGGCTGGCTCCTGCTGGGGCACCACCAGTCTGGGCACCCAGACATGGGGTGTCCATCACCCCTGGCCTCGGGGCAGCCTCCTGCCAGCCTGGCACCAGTGCCTGCTCTTTTTGGAGAGGTTTTTTATCCCCATTAGACAGTGCCACTTGATGGGGAAACTCGGCTTTTGAGCAGGAGCTCCGTGATGGAGCTGGAAATCAGGGCTGGAACACGGGGGGGACCCAGGAAAGCCCAGTGCCGTGGCTGTGACTGGTGCTCAAACCCCTCCATCCCCAAAAGGCCACCCTCAGGACCAGCTCAGGTCAGGGTGGGCTCAGCAGGAGCTCAGGTCAGGGGGGCTCAGCAGGACCAGCCCCCCCAAAAGGCCACCCTCAGGACCAGCCCAGGTCAGGGGGGCTCAGCAGGTCCAGCCCAGGTCAGGGGGGCTCAGCAGGACCAGCCTGGCAGAACACCCGGCCCCCTCCCAGGGATGTGCCCGGGTTGGGGTGACTCATCCTGGCCCTTGGCCCCGCCGATTGCTCAAGGCAGTGACAGCAGCCAAGGTGTCACCTCCCTGGGCCCCGGAGCCTGGCCGTGTCCCCTCCCAGCCTGGGGAGTGTGGGGTGCAGGGGCAGGCTGCCTTTCACCCTGCATTGCACACCGGGGGCTCCAGCCCTCCCTGCCTCCTGCTCAGCCTTTCCAGGTCACCCTGGGCAGGAGCAGAATTGTCCCCTCCAGGCTGTGGGTCCTGGTTCAGCCCCTGATTCATCTGTGAGAAGCTCCTTGGTGCAAAACCGCTGCAGTTTTGGGGCTGAAGCTCTCTGAGTCCTGAGCATTTCCTGGCTGGAACCCAGCAGAGGATCCTGAGCTGAGCTGAGCAGTTTCCATCCAAGGCTGAGGCTGCAGACATCCAGGGCATTCAAATAAAAAAGCCAAAAAGCCACAAAAGCTTTGATGGCTCTTGCATAACTCAGCCTGACCTGACCATACCCTTTTAAGCCACCAAATCTCTCAAAGCCATGGAAAAGCCACTATAAAATTAATATTTTTATGATCCTGTCTCCCACCCCTTCACAGCAGCTACAGAGCACCAAAACGACCAGGACAAGGCCACGAGCCCCAGGGTGAGGATGGGATTTCAGCTCAGTTATGATTAGATTGGCTTCCAGAGCTTCAGCACTGAAAGGCAGCTGCTGGTTCCAGCCAGGAACACCCAGGGAAATTCCTGGGCTCTGGGAAGAGCTGAGGCACTGGCAGCACGCTGGGATTTGACTTTGATATCTGAAATCTCAGTTTCATTGGGAAGGGGTCTGGGTGAAGCACAAGCATTGTGTGTCTGTGTGCTCCTCTCCCTGAGCTCCTCCTTGTCTCCAAATCCTGGCCACAGAGTTGGGAGATGAGGGGAAAATTCATTTTAATTCCGTGCCCAGCTGCCCAAGACCCCGCTCACATTTAGATCCACCAAGGATCCAGCCTCCAATCCCTCTGCCAAGGGCCAAACCATCCTGTGAGAAAATCCTGCTGTGTTTTATGCAAGACCTTGGGCAAGAGGCGATGCTGAGTCTGCAGAGCTGGGACCGGAGTCGCGCCCGCTCCCGTCCCGTGGGGAGCAGCTGGGAGGCACCCGGAGCTCCCTGCTGGGGACACCCCACCTGTCACCCCCAGCCCTCCCCATCCATGCTCCAGCCCTCCCAATTCACCCCCAGCTCTCCCAATCCCCCCAGTGCTGCCTGGAGCAGGGCTCAGAGCAGGGAGCACACGAGGCTCAGAGCTGCTGCCAGCGCTGGGAGCTGCAGCAGCAGAGCCAGAGGGAATGCCAAAGGCAGGAGGGGAAGCCCCAGGATTTGGGACATGGAGAAAGCAAGGCCAGAAGAAGGAAGGTGGATGAGGACACCCAAGGCTGCTCCTGGGAAAGGCCTGAGATGCAAACCACGAGCTGAGTCACACAGGGGCTTTCTTAACCCAAAGGAGCCGAGCTGGCACTTTGTGTGTGGTGCCCCTGCATCAGGGCAGGAGCAGCAGCAGTGCCCTGCCTGCTGCCCCCAGCCCTGCCAGGCTGAGCATTCCCAGCAGGGCACAGGGACAGGGACAGAGCACAGGGACAGGGCACAGGGCACAGGGACAGGGGACAGGGCACAGGGACAGGTCCTGGCAGCGCCGCTCCCACCGCCGGCGCTTTGGCCTCGGGCTCCAGAGCACTCCTGGGTTTGTTTATTCAGCTTCAGCAAACTCGAAGATGAAAGTGAGACCGAGGAGCGTTTTATTAAGAAAGAGTCCATCATTATTTCTAAGAAAAAGAAAAACAAACATCTCTCTGTCCTTGAGACGGCGCGGAGGCGTCGTGGCCTGGATTGTGCTGGGAGCATGGGGCCCGTGCACGCTGCTCCTGCAGCACAGCCTGCACTGCTGCCTCCACTCTCACTGCACAGCAGGCAGCTCCAGCTGATTTTTCTTTCTCTGGATCTGTCTTGGTCATGATGGAGGAGATCTTATTTCGCTTCTTTTCCTTGTTCTCCCTGCCTTCCCTGGCTCAATCTCTCTGTTCCTAGGAGAAGACCCTCAGCCACCTCCCTTCTGCCAAAGCCCTGCTCTGGGCAGCAGGCCTGAAGCTCGGGAGGTCAAACCCACCCAGAGAGGGTCCAGACTCTGCCTGGAAAGGCTTCCAGTTGCTCTGAGTCACAGCTGAAGCTCGGGTAGGAAAAGGAGAGGTGTCAAAGCAGAGGAACCGGGGAAGGGTGTGTCACAGATCCATCACCTCCTCTTCCACAGCTTTGTCCTGAGATTGCACATACTTCTCCTGCACTGCCAGGGTGCTGATAACGCAGTAATTAAGGAAAACGAGGGGCTGGGCTCAAACACTCCCTTCTGCAGCTCTGAAGTTCCCAGCCTCACATTAGCCCGAGGGCCATCGGGAAGAGGCAGCATCACCTGAGTTACTTCTGGCTCTGCCTGATCCCAGGCCTGACAAGTCCAGGAGAATCAATTGTATGGTTTGGAGGAGAAGGAAAGAACCCACCCAAGGGAAGGTGAGAGAGAATAAAGTTGTCAAAGGTTCCTGACACATCCACAGTGTGAATTCCCAACCTTTGGCGGGTTTGGTGGGGACAAGTGTCTGCCTGGGCTGGGCTGAGCACACCCCAATCCCCACGTGTGTGTCACCCACCAGATGATGAACCCGGGCCTGCAAATTCCACCCTTCGTCCCCCAGGGAGAGAGAAATTCAGCTCAGCACCAGAGAGGATACGAAGAGAAGTGGAAGTCGGCCCCCACCGCCGCCGACATCAGCGCCTCCAGGCTGCGCTGCTCCCCGTCCCCGAAGGAGTAGCCATTGGCCTTGTCCACAGCCTGCATCACCTGCCTCATGCTCTGCTTGTCCTGGGAGGAGGAGCTCGCTGGCACCTGCTCCTTCCCCACAGGCAGGAGCCCAGCCTGGCCTGGGCTGTTTTCTGCGGGGCTCAGGGCCACCCTGACAGCGCCCGGGGACGCCAACAGGGACAAACAGGGACACTGGCACTGGCCCTCCACCCTCTCATTCCCTTTCATCACCTTCTCCCAGCCCATCAGCCTGCTGACACTTCTGCCAACTGCCTGATTAAGGACATTTCCAGCCCTCCCTCCCCCTTCTCATTATTTGTTGCTCCCTAATTTAACAGGGCTTTAGGTGACCCTCAGCCCAGATTTGAAATGCAGACCAGAAGAGCTGAAGGAAGGGGGAGCCTGGATTCCCCACCCCAGGACACAAAGCCCAGGTAGCCCCAAGCTCATCAGCCTTTTTCTTTCCTTTGGCTGCCATGGATCATTTACAAATCTGGGTGTACTCCCCTGTTTCCCAGCCCTGAGTCTCCTCACAGCTTGAGGTT
This sequence comes from Passer montanus, assembly GCF_014805655.1. Lineage (NCBI taxonomy): Eukaryota > Metazoa > Chordata > Aves > Passeriformes > Passeridae > Passer > Passer montanus. The sequence goes on from NW_024374256.1 coordinate 1,707,969, forward strand.
TCCAGCCCCGTGGCTCTGAGCAGACAAAAAGCAGCTGGCACATGCAGGGCTCCCTGTTCCCTCCTGCTGGCTCACCTGGACGTTGAGTGGCACGAAGGACACCAGGCTGTAGTCCTCAATCACCTCCACCAGCTTCTCGTTGAGGCGGCGGAAATTCCTGAAGAAGGGATCGGAGGCCAGGTGGTCCAGGAGGTATGAGAGGTCCAGCACCTCGGTGTAATAATCCAGGTTGAAAGCTGCAGGGCAACAGGGAGCTCTGAAGGCAAGCTGGGAGCTGAGGAGCACGGTGGGGTCTGCAGCAGCTCCCAGCCAGCCCCATCCTCACACAGCTGATCTGCACCTGGCACAGCCCAACCCCACTCTCCTCTTGTCAGAACCCAGAGCTTCTCTCTGGATGCCCTGGATGTCTCAGAGCCCTGGCAGGGGCTCGGAGACCCTGGCAGGCAAGGCCAGAATGGAGCCCTGAGCCACCCTGGCTGGTAGGAGGTGGCTCAGGGAGGGAGAAGAGATGGGGGCTGAGGTTCCTTTCCCCCCAGAGCAGGCCGTGGCTCTGGAGCTGCTCACCCAGCTTCCCGTAGCGCTCGATCAGGTCCATCTTGGAGAGGACGTTGACGTGGGGCAGCTCCACGTGCAGCATGGTGGACAGCGAGGTGCAGAGCACGGAGATGAACTTCCCAGGGTCTGTGCAGTAGTGGGAGTCCACCAGGTGCACGGCAGCCAGCTGGGCAGCGAGGGCACAAAGGGACACAGGGTCAGAGCTGTGAGCTGCCCAGCCCTGCTCGTGGGGCAGCCTGGAAGGGCCCACAGGAGAGCCTGGTCAGGCCTGGCTGCACCACCTGGGGAAACAACCTCCCACCCCCTGAACCTTGGGCTGGTTTGGGTCACAGGGGACCTGAAATCTCACCTGGTGCCAGCCCTGCCATGGCAGGGACACCTCCCACTATCCCAGGTGCTCCCAGCCCTGTCCAGCCTGGCCTTGGGCACTGCCAGGGATCCAGGGGCAGCCACAGCTGCTCTGGGAATTCCATCCCAGCCCCTCCCAGGGAACAATTCCCAATTCTCAGTCTCCCATCCCGCCCTGCCCTCTGGCAGTGGCAGCCATTCCCTGTGTCCTGTCCCTCCATCCTTGTCCCCAGTCCCTCTGCAGCTCTCCTGGAGCCCCTCAGGCCCTGCCAGGGCTCTGAGCTCTCCCTGGAGCCTTCTCTGCCCCACACTGAACACATATCCCTGAAGTGTCTATGTCACATTCCCAGGGACCAGCATGGCTTCAGAGCCAGGGCAGGGCTCTGGGGGGGCTTTTAGAGCTCCACCAACAGCACCACAAGGAACTCAACCTGCAGCTGCCCCCCTTTTCTCAGGGTTTCTCCCTCTGAAGTTTCCACATCTGTCTGAACTCTGCAGGGATTCGGGGTCGGAGCTGGGGCAGTTCCCCTCCTGAGCAGCACAGCTCTCCCCAGGCCCCCTGAAGAGCAGGACCTGCAGCACACCACCTTCTGCTGGGAGAGTCCCCCGTGGTTCGCAGTAATAATTAATAATTACACTAACGAGCACCTTGATTCCCTGCGTTTTGTGTGGCTGTAACAATGTGGTCCCAGAGCTGGGGCAGCCACTCCAAGGCAGGGCTCTGAGGCTGAGTCACAGCAGCAGAACCCAGCCAGTCTGGGGCTCCCAGGCAGAGCAGAGCCAGCCCTGGCAATGTCTTATTTTAGCAACTCCAATCCCGTGTCCATTTACTCCAATGAAAATCAGCTCTAATGTGCACATTCCCAGTGACATTCTCAGGCAAATGAAGCTGCCCTTCTTGCTCAGAGCAGCCGGGTTTGCACGCTGCTGCTGTGGCTGGTGTGGCACAGCAAGCGCAGCGTCAGCAGCTCGGGGCTGCTCTCACCTGCAGCTCCCGTTGTGCAAGAGCCCAGAGCTCATCCCACGGGCTGCAGGGCCCTGCTGGGGCTGCACAGGGGCAGGGACAAGGCTCCTGCACCCTCAGGGCAGTGCCAAGGCTCCCAGCACTCACAGAGCCCATGCTGGGTGAACACAGCCAGGCTGGGGGAGGATCCTGCAGAACCCTGCCCCATCCTTGCAGGGGTTCAGGGCAGCCTGGAGCTCCCTGGGCCAGTGGAAGGTGTCCCTGGGCCAGTGGAAGGTGTCCCTGGGCCAGTGGAAGGTGTCCCTGGGCCATCCCTGGAGGGGTTCAGGACAGCCTGAAGTTGTCCCTGCCCACGGAATGGACTGGAGTGAGGTGGGCTTTGAGGTCCCCTCCCAGCCAAGCCATTCTGGGATTCTGTGTGAAGTGTGAGGAAGGAACTGAACTCCTGCTCCCAATCCCACTAAAAGCCCTGACAGGCCATTCTTTTGCCAGGCCCTCCCAGCATAAAACAGAGCAAAATTCTGTCGCTGTGATTTTTTAAGACTTTCTAAGCCTTCTGATGTTTACATCCTTGTGGGAAACTTTCTCACACGCTTTCTGTAGATAACTTATTGCTTTGCATTCTTTTATGGAGGAGGAGAAATCTGATGGGCTGCTCTGTTGGTTTGCCCAGTGCCACTGGAGAGGTGCCACTGTCACCCCCCAATCCACTGCCACCTTTGGAAATCCATAAATACTGGAGCCAGAAAACAAGCTTCCTTTTTATCTTGAGAGCAGCAGCGAGCTCACATTGTGTTTTGTCGTGGCCTAGAGTGACAAAACCCCCCTCCTCCCCTGATAAAACCACTTCCCACCAAAACCCCTGTCCTCCCCTGATGAAACCACAACAAGCCACAAACACCCTGAGGGCAGCAGCCACGAGAACCCCCATGCCCAGCACGCCCCGGGCACGGAGCCTGCAGCTGGTGGTGCTGCCAGGCACTGCCCAGCCCCTCCTTACCCTGAAATCCCACTTGGCCAGCTGGGCAAAGACGTTCCTGAGGGCCTGGTGGTGCGTGTAGAGCTCCAGCTGCCCGGGGCAGTCGAAGAGCAGGTAGTGCCCCCGCAGCTGGCGCAGCCGCTCGCGCAGCCAGTCGGCGTTGGCCTCCAGGTACTCCATGCAGTAGAGCAGCCCCCCGTTGGGGCCCAGCCCCAGGCTGCCCATCACGTCGGCCAGCGTCACCAGCTCGGCCACGTCCAGGGCGCAGGGCCCGGGCAGGGCCTCGTTGGCAGGGTCCAGGTTGACCACGGCCACGCGGCGGCCCAGGCGCGCCAGGAAGGCGCCCATGGCCTGGCAGTAGGTGCTCTTGCCCGAGCCCGGGGGGCCAATCACCACCTGGCCAAAGGCCAGGGCGCTGCCGCGGCCGCCCTCGGCCATGCTGGGCATGCTCCTGCCGGGGGGACGGGCAGCAGGCAGTGAGGGCTGGGCTGTGCCTGTAGGGACAGGGACAGGGACAGGGGACAGGGACAGGATCTGATACAGGGGACAGGGCAGCAGGCAGTGAGGGCTGGGATGTGCCTGTAGGGACAGGGGACGGGACAGGGGACAGGGACAGCAGGCAGTGAGGGCTGGGCTGTGCCTGTAGGGACAGGGGACAGGGACAGCAGGCAGTGAGGGCTGGCCTGTGTTTGTAGGGACAGGGACAGCAGCCAGTGAGGGCTGGCCTGTGTCTGCAGGGACAGGGGACAGGGACAGCAGCCAGTGAGAACTCAGTCTGTGTTTGTAGGGACAGGGTCTGACAGACGGGACAGCAACCCACTGTGGATCCGATCTGCGCTTACAGGGCCCACGCATCCCCACGCCCCCTTCTCCCCATCGCCGCCTTTGTCCCCGAGCTCCCCTCGTGTCCCCTCTTCCCCCTTACGGTCCTTCCCCGCTCCTGCTTTCTCCTTCCCACCTCCCCTGCTTGCCCAGACCGCTCCATCCCCTGTTAACCCCCCGTTATCCCGGGGCAGCAGGCAGTGAGGGCTGGGCTGTGCCTGTAGGGACAGGGTCTGAGACAGGGGACAGGGACAGGATCTGAGAGAGGGGACAGGGACAGGAGCCAGTGAGGGGCTGGCCTGTGTTTGTAGGGACAGGGACAGCAGCCAGTGAGGGCTGGCCTGTGTCTGCAGGGACAGGGGACAGGGACAGCAGCCAGTGAGAACTCAGTCTGTGTTTGTAGGGACAGGGTCTGACAGACGGGACAGCAACCCACTGTGGATCCGATCTGCGCTTACAGGGCCCACGCATCCCCACGCCCCCTTCTCCCCATCGCCGCCTTTGTCCCCGAGCTCCCCTCGTGTCCCTTCTTCCCCCTTACGGTCCTTCCCCGCTCCTGCTTTCTCCTTCCCACCTCCCCTGCTTGCCCAGACCGCTCCATCCCCTGTTAACCCCCCGTTATCCCGGTTACCCCCCGTTATCCCCGTTATCCCGGTTATCCCGCAGGCCGCTCACCGCCGCCGGTGCCCCCGCTGTGGGTCCGGCTGCCCGCGCGCCCCGAGCGCCGCGTTCCGGGCAAGGAGCGGCCGCCGCTGCCACAGCGCCCCCTGCCGGCCGGGGGGACGCGCAGCCCGGGACTCCAACCCGGGACTCAGGGCGAGGGTCGCGGGTTCGAGTCCCGGCGCCGGCTCCTGTCGCTCCAGCACAGCCCCAGCCCCGTTTTTTTCCAAATCACAGCATCAATTGGGTTGGAAAAGGTCTCTGAGGCTATCGAGCCCTGGCTCTGACCAAACACCACCATGGCACTGAGTGCCACGCCCAGTTTTTCCTTAAACACCTCTGGGCACAGTGACTCCACCACGTGCCTGGGCAGCCCGTTCCCAACGTCTAATCCCCCTTTCTGTGAAGAGATTCTTCCTAATGCCCACCCTCAGCCTTTCTGGAGCCGTTTAAGACAATGTCTTGCCACTCATTGACGAGGAGAAGAGCCCAACTCCCACGTGGCTACACCCTGCTGGCATGCAGGACGAGGAATTCCTCCCTGATTTTCCCGTTCACTCTTTAAGGAAATCCCCAGGGCCTGGCCTGTCAGCACTGGGTCAGTGGGACAGAGCTGTCCCCTCTGCCAGTGCCCGGGCCAGGAGAACAGGGCAGAGCAGCCTGGGAAGCCCCCGCTGCCCAGAGGCACAGGGAACAGCAGAGCATTCCTGTGCGGGTGCCAGGACAAGCCTTTCATCCCCAGCAGCTCCTCCCGGCACGGTGGGACGGCCACGCCCGAGGAACGCTCAGGCAGCAGCGGGAGTTACCGAGCCCTGCCCGTACTTGTCCTTCCCTGCCTCCCAGGCCGCCCTCAGCTGCAGTTCTGCTTCCTCAGCCTCACCAACGCACACATTTGGGTGATCCCAGCATGAATGTAAGTGTTAATCACCCTAAATCCTTCTCCATTCACACAGAACACCATTTCCTTTCATTTAAAGAGTTCAGTTTGTGGGGGAAAAAAAACCCACTGTGGCGATTTTAATTACAAATCTGAATTTTTGTTAAAAATAAATACAAAACCACCCTGCTTACACTCAGACCAGGAGCCAGCCTGGACTGGGGAGCAGGACAAAGGCTGTGACAGCCCCTGCTCAGCGTGGCTGGGCCCTGAGGCTGCCCAGGGCGGGCTGGGACGCTCGGACAAAGGCCATGTCCTGTCTGTACTTCATGGCCGTGGGGGGCTGGCGCCTGAGCAGCTGGTCACCCATGTCCTGGGGCTCAGGCTCATCGTAGATGGTGGAGATGACAACAGAGCTGTCACCACGGGGCTTCTTCCTCCTCACAAAGGTTGGCAGCTTCTCCCCGTGGTACCTGGAGGGAAGCAGAAAGGTTTGGTGGGAGGCTGCAGAGGCCATCAGGCATCCCTGTGCTCCCCGGCTCATTTCCTGGAAGGGTTTGGGTTGGAAGGGACCTTAAACCCACCCAGCACCACCCCCTGCCACAGGCAGAGACACCTCCCACCGTGGCTGCAGCCCTGGACGTCAGGAGGAGCAGCCTGTTTGGTGTGGACTCCCCAGCTGGGCAGGGAAAGGCAGACCCCGGGTCAGCCCTGTCCCCTCTCAGCTGCTGTGAGCCTGGCACGGGGGAACAGGGGCTGGCAGGGCACTCAGGCACTCACCCCAGCCCCCTCTTGCACCGGGGGTTCTGGCCCTCGTTGTCCAGAGCTTCAGCCATGCCAGAGTTGCTGCTCCCCAGGCCCAGCCCCTCTGTCCAGCCCTGCTGCTCCAGAACCTTCCTGCCAAAGCCCTGGGAGAAGGGAAAGAACCATCAGAGACCTGCTGGACAAATCCCACCCTCATCTTCCAGAGCCTTCTGCCCTCCTCCCACAGCCCAGACGTCTCCTCCTCCTCCTGACCCCCGCCCTGAGGGCACCCCCAGCCCCTCCTGGCCTGAGGAGGGCAGAGCTCACCCTGGTGTGCCTCTCGAAGGTGCCAATGTGCTGCCCTGACACGGAGCCATCCTCCAGCCCGTCCCGCAGCCGCTGCTCCAGCCACATCCGCACCGAGTCCCGCGCGTCCTTGTCCCCTCCATCTGGGGACAAAGCCACAGTCAGCACAGCCCAGCGAGGCTGGGCACCACCAGCGTGCTCCCCAGAGCGCCAGCACAGGAGGCAGAACCTGTTCTTTTTGGCAAGCCTTGCTGCCAGACCAGAAAAACATCGTTTCAGGTTCACTGAGAGCTTGGGTGCTTTCAAAGAATGACAAAGAGCTCCTGAATTCTGCACGCTCAGAACTTCCCTGCTCTCCCCGGGGTGGGTGGCTCAGCTCTGGTACCTTTGTCATAGTAGATGCTCATGTCCACGTCCCAGTCGTCGGCTGTCTGCTCGTCAAAGTCTGAAAGAGAGGGGAAGCAGCACTTTTGGTGAGCTCTGGCACAGGGCAGCTCTTTGCTGGGGGCCCAGCTCCCTGTTTTCTCCAACAAAATGGGAAGGAATCACAGGATCATTGAGGCTGGAGATCTCCAAGACCATTCTGTCCAGATGTGACCAGTTCCCACCTTGTCACCAGCCCAGACCACTGAGTGCCATGTCCAGTCCTTCCTTGGACACGTCCAGGGATGGGGACTCCACTTCCATGTGCCTGACACCCTTTTCCATGGGGAAATTCCACCCTGAGCTGCCCTGGCCCAGCCTGAGGCCGTTCCCTCTCCTCCTGTCCCTGTTCCCTGGAGCACAGCCCGACAAACCCGGCTGTCCCCTCCTGTCAGGAGCTGTGCAGAGCCACAAGTGCCCCCCTGATCCCCTTTTTCTCCAGGCTGAGCCCCTTCCCCAGCTCCAGCCCCTGCCCTGGGCACTCCCCAGCCCCTCCACGTCTCTGCAGCAGAACTGGACACAGCTCTGCACTCGGGGTGGTGCCTCAGCAGTGCCAGCACAGAGGAGATGGCATTAGAGACCCCCCAGACCCCCCTGCCCACCCAAGGGGCTGCAGCAGCACCACGGGGGTCTCAGCTTCGTGCCCAAGGCACGGCTCGGCAGCCAGGGCACGGCGCTGGTGGCTCCAGGTGGCCCGGACACTTTGTCTCAGCCCAGTGACACAAACACGGAGGTCACCTCCTTCCTGCTCCTGCCAGAACTGGGCATCCGTGTAGAACACGAGGCCGGAGCCGCCCTTCTCCCACTTGAGCTCGATCTCCTCCTCGAAGAGCCGCTCCCGCGCCCGCTCCTGCTGCGTCACGTCCTCGTGCAGCGCCGCGTGCCGCTGCCACTCCTCGCACGTGTCATCGTCCTGGGGGACAGAGGAGGGGCTGGGGACACAGCACAGCCCCCTCCTCGCACGTGTCATCGTCCTGGGGGGACAGAGGAGGGGATGGGGACACAGCACAGCCCCCTCCTCACACGTGTCATCGTCCTGAGGGGACAGGGCAGGGCAGGGGATGGGACTGGGGACACAGCACAGCCCCCTCCTCACAAGGGTCATCGTCCTGGGGGACAGAGGAGGGGCTGGCACAGGGCTGGGACACAGCACAGCCCCCTCCCCTCCCCACTGCCACTCCTCGCACGTGTCACTGTCCTGCAGGGACAATCTGGGGACAGGGCTGCAGCTGGGGACAGGGACAGCTCAGCCCAGGATGCAGCTGGGGACAGGGACAGCTCAGCCCCTCGTGCTCCCTGGCCCTCGCCAACGCCCTCCCCTGGAGCAGCAGCGCTCAGGCCCCGACAGGAGGGATGAGCTCATGGCTGACTCAGAGCCGTGCCAGAGTCAGCAGCAGCAATCCCACAGCAATCCCACAGCAATCCCACAGCAATCCCACAGCAATCCCACAGCACGCCCAGCCCCGGCCCTGCTGATGCCCATTTAAGGAGCAGCTGTGCTGGACCTGCACTCAGCAGCAGCAGGAATTCATTGCACTGCAGCTGATCCCCCAGGAGATTGCGTGGGCTCAGGAAGCAGCTCCCTGGCACAGCCCAGAGCTGCCTGCCCCGTCCTGGGCACAGCCACTACCCAGCCAAAAGCATGGCTGCAGAGCAGGAAACAGCCTGGGAGAAATAGCTGGAGCAGTCTGTTTAGTCTGGAGAAGGAAAGGCTGAATGAAAAGCTGGGAAAAGGAGGGAACAAAGGGCTCTCTGTGCCCCACACTGCCAGGAGAAACTAAAGGGGTGCAATTGCAGCAGAGATTGGCACCTGAGTTAATTCTGGTGCAGGACAGAACGGGAATGGCTTGCCTGGGGACCTGGAATGACAGAGGTGTGGGAGAACAGGCCAGACAGGCGTCTGGGACGGCTCCTGCCCTGCCCAGCTCTCCAGGAGCCTTTGTCACCAAAGCCATTTTCCCCAGAGTGACTAACCCCCAGTGCAGGAGCGTGCAGGGTCAGCCCTTTGTGCAGCTCTGCACGTCACCCCAGCACAGAAACGTGGTGCCCAGCCCGTGCCAGCCCATCTCCCAGCACAGCAGAGCTGGGAGCCAGGATATCCCTGTGCCAGGCAGCACCAGCCTCCTCCCTGCTCCCCCTGGGGTCAGAGCCCGTGGGACCACCCCGAGCAGCTCTGGGGGGCTCAGAGGGGTGAACAATCCCATTTTAAGCTGCTTTTAACCAGCCGTCTGTCCAGGTGAGAGATGAAAAAGGAGCTCTGAGAGGGGACTGGAACGTTCCACTTACGTCACCCGAGTTCTGCTCCTCTTCCTCCTGCTCCTGCCCCTCCTCATCCTCCTGGGGCCGGGCTGGCTGAGTCAGCCCCACGGGCTGCTGCGCCTCGGTGATCTCATCCCCCGCGGCCGTGTAGACTCCTCCCTGCCCGGGCAGGGCCTGGGTGCCCGGGTACTGGAAGGGCACGCTGCCGTAGCGGCGGGAGGAGCCCGTGCGGGGGAAATGCAGCTGCAGCTTGCCGATGACGCGGGGGGGCAGCCTGCAGGCGCGGATCAGCTCCAGGAACACGCCCAGGGGGGTGCCCACGTTGCCGCGGGGCATGAAGGAGGGCGGGTTGAACTCGGGCAGCCGCTTCAGCTCCGCCTCGGTGACAGGGGCGGTGCCAGCCCCGTCCTGGCCCTCGGGAGGAGCCGCTGCGGGGGGGGGACACAGAAAGGATGGTTTGGGGGGCTGCAGGGGGCAAGGGAGAGAGCAGGGATGGTTTGGGGGGTCCCACAGGAGGGCAGGGATGGTTTGGGGGGCCCCCACCCCCCCGGGGATGGGTAAATCCAGGCGCTCACGGGTCGGAGGGGGATAACAGAGCCCACCCGGCTCTCCCTGCCCCGCAGCGGACTGAAGGCGTTACGGAAGCCCCCCAGGGCTCCCCCAGCCGGAGCCCCGAGGGACCCCGCCCGTACCTGTGCCGGGGCTCAGGCGGACCCTGCGGACGAGGCAGCGGCCGGGCAGCGTGGCGCCGCCGGGCCCGACCCAGCGTTTTCCCGAGTACATGCGGACGAAGCGGCGGGCCCGGCCGGGCCGCACGGCCACCGGGCAGGAGCAGGTGCGCGGCGCCGAGGCCCCGCCGCCGTCGCCCGCTGGCGGGCGCTCGGGGCGGTGCCGGTAGTGGAAGCAGAGGAAGCCGTCGGCCTCCAGGAACTGGCTGAAGTAGGCGCGGAGGTGCGCGGAGCGGAGCGAGGCCGGGATGCCGCTCACCAGGCAGTACCGGGCCGCGCCGCCATCGCTGCCGCTGGGCGCCGCCATCTTGGCGCGCGGGGATGACGTCAGCGCGGTGATGACGCGGCGCGCGGGGATGACGCGGCGGGTGGAGGGCGCCGCCTGGTGGCCGGGGAGTGCGCGGCAGAGGGGGCGTCCTGGGGGGGCACAGGGGACAGAGACCCTGGGGGGACACGGGGGACAGAGACCCTGGGGGGACACGGGGGGTGGGGGCTGGCGGGCGCTCGGGGCGGTGCCGGTAGTGGAAGCAGAGGAAGCCGTCGGCCTCCAGGAACTGGCTGAAGTAGGCGCGGAGGTGCGCGGAGCGGAGCGAGGCCGGGATGCCGCTCACCAGGCAGTACCGGGCCGCGCCGCCATCGCTGCCGCTGCCGCTGGGCGCCGCCATCTTGGCGCGCGGGGATGACGTCAGCGCGGTGATGACGCGGCGCGCGGGGATGACGCGGCGGGTGGAGGGCGCCGCCTGGTGGCCGGGGAGTGCGCGGCAGGGGGGGCGTCCTGGGGGTCCCAGGGAACAGAGACCCTGGGGGGGCACAGGGGGTGGGGACAGAGACCCTGGGGGGGCACAGGGGACAGAGACCCTGGGGGGACACGGGGGACAGAGACCCTGGGGGGACACAGGGGACAGAGACCCTGGGGGGACACAGGGGTGGGGATCAAGATCCCCCATTGTGGGGGGTTTAACAGGCACAGGGGGCAGCAGGGTTTGGCTAGGCCCCTGGGGGTCTTAGGGCTCTGGGGTCACAGACTCTGGGGTCACATCCCCGGGGGTCTCAGGGCTCGGGGGTCACAGCCTGGGGGTCTCAGGGCTCTGGGGTCACAGCCCCGGGGGTCTCAGGGCTCGGGGGTCACAGCCCCGGGGGTCTCAGTGCTCTCCGGGCTGCCGTGCTCACCCCACCCAGGGCTCTGGTGTCCCCGTTCAGCTGTCCCCTGTCCCCGTGGGGACACTCAGCTGTGCCAGCCATGGAGATGGGGTTTGTTTGCTGGCTGAGGCGCAGCAGCTGGCAGCGCCCTCGGGAGAGGCTCAGCACCTGCATTCACACCTGGGGAAAGGTGTAGTGGGGATTTACCGCTGGAATTTCTGTGTGCTGGGAGCACCCAGGGGCTGCTCACCCAACACTCCCACTGACAGCAGCCAACCTGTCTGCATGGCCGGACGGATCTTTATGGAAAATCCCTTTTTATTCCATTCCATTCCATCCTTTCCATGCCTGCAGTTTTTTCTGCCCACCCCAAATTCAGCACCGTTGCTAAAAAGGCACCACCGCGTTCCAAAACACCAAGCATTTTATTAAAAAAATAATTTATTGCATCTTATATACAAACCATGCAAATGTACGCCTATAAAATACTGACACCTCACCTGCTGGAGGCAGGAGGAGCGAGTTTTCCAGGGGTGCACCTGGCTGCATCTCCAGGGAGGGAGGTTTGGATCTCCACTAAACCAGCTCTGCTCGGGTTTAACTTTTCACACAGACAGGAGAGCCCAGAGGAGGTGCAGCAGGTTTAGGAGCTGCTAAGTGCTCTTAATCCTGTTGTATTTCATGGAATTATGGAGGAAAGAGAGACTCTAAGGACAAGAGGGGTGAGTCTGTACAGCCTGTAGGATTTCACAGTCTGACTGAAGAAATGTCCTGAGCATTTCTGAGATTCCAAGCAGGGGAGCCAGACCCAGAGCTGATCCCATAACCAGCCCTCATCAGCGATCAGGCACCACGGCACCAGGCTGAGGACAGCCCTCACTGCTCACAGCCAGAGGAGTAAAACCTGGCAGCAGGGCAGCAAACCCTTTGCCCACTCACACTCCCTGGACTGCAGAGCAGCCCAGGCGCTGCTGTGAACGTGCTGAGCCACAGCTGCCTGTCCCGTGTCACACAGAGACCCTGCAGGGCCCGTTCCTGTCCCGTGTCACACAGAGTCTCAGGGTCTGTTCCTGTCCCGTGGCACACAGGTCCCGCAGGGCCCGTTCGTGCCCGGTGGCACAGAGAGGTCTCGCAGGGTCTGTTCCTGTCCTGTGGCACACAGATCTCTCAGGGCCCGTTCCTCCCGGTGGCACACAGATCTTCCTGTCCCGTGTCACACAGAGAGACCCCACAGGGCCCGTTCCTGTCCCGTGTCACACAGAGACCCCACAGGGCCCGTTCCTGTCCCGTGTCACACAGAGACCCCGCAGGGCCCGTTCCTGTCCCATGGCACGCACAGACCCTGAAGGGCCCGTTCCTCTCGGTGGCACACAGATCTCTCAGGGTCCGTTCCTCCTGGTGGCACAGAGAGGTCCCGCAGGGCCCGTTCGTGCCCGGTGGCACAGAGAGGTCTCGCAGGGTCCGTTCTTGCCCGGTGGCACAGAGACCCTACAGGGCCTGTTCCTGCCCGGTGGCACACAAGTCCCACAGGGCCCGTTCCTCCTGGTGGCACACAGGTCCCGCAGGGCCCGGTGGCACAGAGAGGTCTCTCGGGGTCTGTTCGTGTCTGGTGGCACACAGATCCCGCAGGGCCCGTTCCTCCAGGTGGCACACAGGTCCCGCAGGGCCCGGTGGCACAGAGATCCCGCAGGGTCTGTTCCTGTCCCGTGGCACACACAGATCTCTCAGGGTCCATTCCTCCCGGTGGCACACAGATCCTGCAGGGCCCGGTGGCACACACAGGTCCCGCAGGGCCCGGTGGCACAGAGAGGTCTTGCAGGGTCTGTTCCTGTCCTGTGGCACACACAGATCTCTCAGGGCCCGTTCCTCCGGGTGGCACACAGGTCCCGCAGGGCCCGTCCGTGCCCGGTGCAGCTGCTCAGCGGGGCAGGGGCCAGCCCCTTGGCCAGCCCGTCACCTCGAACAGCATCTCGGCCAGCAGCTCGCCCATGGCCGCGGCCCCGATGAGGGGCTGGAAGAACAGCGCGGTGACCAGGGCGGCGGGCACGCAGCGCAGGGACGCGGTGAGGCGCAGGATGTGCGAGAAGCGCGCCTGCTGCTCGGGCTGCTGCAGCTCCCGCAGCGCCCGCTGCGCCTCCCACTGCAGGCTCTCGATGTGCAGGGCAGCCCTCAGCCCCGGCGTGTCTGCGGGGACAGCACAGGGAGAGGAAGGTCAGGGATGGAAACAGCTCCTGGGTTCTGCCATTCCCTCCCTCCCCCGTTTGTCAGGGGGGATCTCTGAGTGAGGTGCAGCTGTTCAGGGATGCTGTGTGAGGAGGGAAAGCACTTAACAGGGAAAAACATGCTTTAAAGGTAAAGGAATCCGGGATTTATTGTCTGCAGGGTGGGTAAAGGTTTTGACATCCTCCCTTGCTGCTACCCAGTGCATTTGGGAATGACCAGAGTTAGGGAAAAGGTGCCCAGCCCTCTCTGAGCACCTCCAGGCCACGAGGTCTGTGTTCACCTGGGAAGGTGATCCCTGGATGTGGCACGCAGCGCTCTGGTGACAAGGTGGGGAGTGGCACAGGGTGGACTCCATGGCCTTGGGGATCTTTTCCCACCTCCGTGCCTCCGGGACGCCCCGATTCTGTGCCCAGCTGCCACGAGGGCCTGGCACTCACCTGGACTGAAGAGAATGGCCCCCCTCAGGTAGGTGAACTCGCTGGGGCTCAGGTTCAGCCTCCAGAAGCTGTTGAGGCACCACTGCAGCTGCTGCACGGCCGCCAGCGTGGGCTGCGTCCCCTCAGGCTCCTGCCCTTTGCTCTGGCCGCTGAGGAGGATCTTCTTGAGCATGCTGGGCGCCGGCGCCTCCATCACCTCGAAGGTCACCATCTCCTGCACCAGCCCCAGCAGGAACAGCGGCACCCAGCAGCTGTCCAGCAGCAGCAGCTGGTCCTCCCGCGGCAGCAGCTGGAAGGCGGCGACGTTTTTGACGAAGCTGATGGTCTTGAGCAGCACGTGGGAGGCGGCGCGGCAGGTGAGCTGCGGCGTGCGCAGGCACACGGCGCGGCGCTGGCGGCACGGGCAGCGCTGCCGGGCCGCGCCGGGCCGCAGCTCCTGGCTCAGCAGGGTGTACAGGATGGCGCCGGGCCGCCGGTCCTGGCCGTGGCACTGGCACCTCTCGCAGCCCGCCTGCACGCTGCCGCTCATGGCTCCTCGTCCAAACGGTGGAGAGAGGGCAAAACCCCTTCCCAAATGTGCCGCGGGGTGGATTGTCCTGCTGGCTCTGCCAGCCCGTGGCTGCTCCAGCCTGCTCTTATAAGGCCGGGTCACAGTGAACACCCCTCGGCAGCCTTGACCGCCCTGATTAAGCAGCCCTCATTAAAACCACCCGACCAACCCCGTTGTTGCTGGGCCGTTTTTCTCAATGAACCGGCGGGGAGGGGTTGTGTGGCCTTATCAGGATTACCCAAACAGGATAAACAGGGTCATTAGCCCGGGCTGTACCATGGCACCAAGGCCCCGTGGGGCAGGTGTCGCTGCCAGGGTTCACAGACAAACACGGGGCGCTCGTCTGGGCCCGGCGTTCAACGGCCCCGGGCCCGGCCTTGGGAAGAGCAACCTGGAAGTTGTGTTATCAGCAGCTGTTTGCCTGGCCTTGCTCGGCAGCCTCTTGTTGTGGTGGAGGAGGAGGAACCCGCTGAGGCGGCAGGCTGTGATGGGCGCGGGGGTCGGCTCTCAAAGGAAACACGGGGAAAATGCTGCCGTTTGCAGAATGAGAGAAAAGCAAGGAAAAAAAAGCCCCAAATTCTCGTATTTTCCCAGTGGAAAGGGATCCAGAGGGGCTGGTGGACAGTAGTGAACACAAGCCACAGCGGGCAATGGCTGCTCAGGCGGCACCGCCCGCAAGGCCGGGGCCCGGCTTGGGCCCCTCACTGCAACACAGACACGGAGGCGTCCAGGGAGGGGAACGGAGCCCGGGAGCGGCTGAGGGAGCAGGGTGGGGGTCTCAGCCTGGAGGAAGGGAGGCTCTGGGCCCTGCTCGGGGGTCCCCGGCCGGAGGGGAGGGGCCGGGCCGGGCCGGGCCGGGCCGGGCCGGGCCGGGCCGGGCCGGGCCA
>NW_024374256.1:2389859-2445211 GCF_014805655.1 Passer montanus
TGTCCCCCATTGGTCCCCCACTGTCCCCCCAATTGCCTCCCACTCTCATCACGTGACCCTCCCCATTCATAACCCCGCTGGCCCCTCCCCTCTCTCCCTATTGGCTTCCTCCCGCGCGCCGCAACCAATCACCGCCCAGCGCCGGCGGCGCGCGGGGGAGGCGTTGCCGCGCGGGGCCGGCGCTGATTGGCTCCTCCCCCGGCGGCAGCCCCGCCCATAGCGGAAGCAGGAAGCGGGCGGGCCGGCCGTGACCCGCGGGCGGGCAGCGCCGGCCGCGCCATGACGGGAAAATCGGTGCGGGACGTGGAGCGCTACCAGGCGGTGCTGGCCGGGCTGCTGGCCGAGGACGAGAACAAGTTCTGCGCCGACTGCCAGGCCAAAGGTAGCGCGGGTGGGCGGCGGGGCCTGCTGAGCCCGCGCCGCGCCGGATGCGCCCCCTCGGTGCCCGCCCCGCTCCCCGCCGGCCTCGCCGCTCGGTGCTCTCCGGTGTGCGCGCTCCCCCGAGGGGCGGGCGGCCCCGGCTGGGTGTGCTGGGGGTGGGCATCGCGGTGTTTCCGCCAGAGGGGAGCGCTGCGGTGGTGGCGGGGGGACAACGGTGCTGCCCCGGCGGTTACGGGGGTTTGCGGGGGCGGGGGCAAGAACGGGGAGGTTTGGGGCAGAGAACGGGGGTGTCTGGGTGCAAGAACGGGCTGGGTTTGGGGGCAAGAACGGGCTGGGTTTGGGGGCAAGAGCGGGGGGGCTGGGGGTAGGGAACAGGATGGGTCTGGGGGCAAGAACGGGGTGGATTTAAGGCAGAGAAGAGAGTGGGTTTGGGGCAGAGAACAGGCTGGTTTTTGGGGCAAGAACCCCGTGGTTTTGGGGAAAAGGACCCGGTGGTTTTGGGGAAAAGAACAACGTGGTTTGAGGGGGAGAATAGGGTGGTTTGGGGGAAAGATCCCGGTGGTTTTGGAGGAAAGATTCCGGTGGTTTGAGAGGGAGAATAGGGTGGTTTTGGGGGAAAGATCCCGGTGGTTTTGGAAGAAAGATTCCCGTGGTTTGAGAGGGAGAATAGGGTGGTTTTGGGGAAAAGAACCCGGTGGTTTTGGGGGAGAGACCGCCGTGGTTTGCAAGAACGGGCTGGGTTTGGGGGCAAGAGCGGGGGGGCTGGGGGTAGGGAACAGGATGGGTCTGGGGGCAAGAACGGGGTGGATTTAGGGCAGAGAAGAGAGTGGGTTTGGGGCAGAGAACAGGCTGGTTTTTGGGGCAAGAACCCCGTGGTTTTGGGGGAAAGGACCCGGTGGTTTTGGGGGAAAGAACAACGTGGTTTGAGAGGGAGAATAGGGTGGTTTGGGGGAAAGATCCCGGTGGTTTTGGAAGAAAGATTCCCGTGGTTTGAGAGGGAGAATAGGGTGGTTTTGGGGGAAAGATCCCGGTGGTTTTGGGGGAGAGAAGGCCGTGGTTTTGGGGGCACAGCAGGGGGCTTTTGGGCGAAAGAACCCGGTGGTTTTCGGCTGAAAACCCCCAAATTTTGGCCGCAGCCCAGCTGGGTTTGGTGCGGGTCACACCGGGAGGAGCCTCTGGAAGCCGAGGGGAGCTGGGGAGGGAACGGCCCCAAATCTCCCGTGGGAATCCCGGGAAACACCCCAGAGCAGGTGGGGGCCTCTCCTGCAAGAGGGGAAGAAGAGGGACCTGGAAAAGCCGGGGCTGTGGGACTGAGGGAATTCCAGCTGGGGAGTCACCTCCTGTCACCTGGGGCTGGAATGCCAGCGCAGGGAAGGAGCTGTCACCTCACCCCGGTGAGGAATTCCACATTTTTGTTCTCCTTTCCCACCTGGATTTTCCCTGTGAGTTTGGACTCTGTGGCTGCCCCATCTCTGGAATTGTTCAAGGCCAGCCTGGGATAGTGGAAAGGACAGGAGGAGCTTCGAGGTCCCTCCCAACCCAAACAATTCCGTGTTTTTCTGATTCCAAGGTGTGTTATGACCCTGAGAGAGGAAATGTTTCAATTCCAGAGGATAAAACAAAGGAATAAAACTGTTCCGTGTCCCCTGCTTTGTTTTCCTGCAGCAAAAGAGTTAAAGTTGCCCAAAATCCTGTTTTAATGAGCTGCCATAATCTCTTGGAGATCTGGACTTGAGCCTCGTTTCCCAAGAGCTGCTGGAATTGAACTTGGAGGAGGGATTGGCCAAATCCATCTGTAAACAAAGGGCTTGCTCACCTCAGTGTGACCTCCAAAACTGCACAGCCCCCTTGAACAGTGTTAAAAATTAGATCATTATGATTTCTTTTCACCCCAAACCACAATAACCTCATCCTTCCCACCTGCCTGGAGCACACCTGGCTTTGGGATGAAGGTGGGATCAGGATGTTCCTCTCCCTGTGCCAATCCTTTATCTCCTGGCACCTCCTGCCAGCCCCAAGGGCAGAAATAGCTCCTTTATCTCAGCCCAGGCCTGGGAGAGAGCAAATTCCACCAAAATGGGAATCAATTCAACCCCACAGCTCGGGGTGGTGGAGCTTCTCCTGGTCACAGCACGTCCTGGAAGTGCAGGGTTCTAATTAATTAATTATTAGCATTATAATGAAGCTCTGGTGTGGAGTTGAGCCTTTCCAAAGCTGGAAGCTGCTCCTGGCTGGGAGCAGGGATTGCACCAATCCTGGAGAGCAGGCTGGGGCTGTCCCCACTTATCTCAGCCACTAATTACCCTCTGCACTAATGAGATTCCTGGAAGTGGGAAATCTCCTCCTCCAGGGCACGTGTGGCCACGGGAGCTGGCTCTGCCCGGAGCTCCAGGGAATTCCTGCACTTTTGGGGCAGTTTTGGTACTTTTGATCAACGTGGTGCCACAGGAGCTGTCTCTGCCCAGAGTTCCAGGGAGAATTGTGCATTTTTTGGGCAGTTTTGGTGAATGAAACTGTCTCTAGCCAGAGTTTCAGGGAATTCCTGAAGATTTGGAGCAGTTTGGGTGAATGGAGCTGTCTCTGCCCAGAGTTCTGGGGAGAATTGCTGCAGTTTTGGGGCAGTGTTGGTGTTTTTGGTGAATGGAGCTCTCCCTGCCTGAAGCTCCAATGAATTCCTGCAGTTTTGGGGCAGTTTTGGTACTTTTGATCAACGTGGTGCCACGGGACCTGTCTCTACTCAGAGCTTCCAGGAGAATTCCTGCAGTTTTGGGGCAGTTCTGGTGAATGAAACTGTCTCTGCCCAGGGTTCCAGGGATTTGCTGCATTTTTGGGGCAGTTTTGGTACTTTTGATCAACGTGGTGCCACGGGAGCTGTCTCTGCCCAGAGTTCCAGGGAGAATTGTGCATTTTTGGGGCAGTTTTAGTGAATGGAGCTGTCTCTGCCTGAAGCTCCAAGGAATTCCTGCACTTTTGGGGCAGTTTTGGTATTTTTGGTGAACGTGGGGCTCTCCCAGCCCTGATGCCAAGGAAGTCCTGCTGTTCCTCCTGGAATACCTTCACCATTGCTCTGTGCCCATGGAAAGGAGCCCAGGGTGGCTCCAGCTGCTGCCCTCAGCACTTCCAGGGGTTTCTGGAAGCAAAGCAGGGACTGGAGCAGCCTGGGGTAGTGGGAAGTGTCCCTTGCCCATGGCAGAGGTGAATTAAATGAGCTTTAAGGTCCTTCCCACCCGAGGCAGTGTGAGATTCTGTGAAATCTCAGGGTGCTTTTGCTGCTGCTGCAGCAAACCCTGCTCAGAGCTCTTGTTTGGCAGGAAATTGGGTGAAATCTCTCCACTCTCTTCCTCTTTTTGTTGCTAACCTCGTGTTTGGGGGAACTGGGAGAGCTGAGGCAGGGCAGGGTGGGCACTGCTGAGTTCTGATCCTCTCCTTGGAGGTCTTTGCTGTGGGAATCACTTGGAAAACCACCTGGAGAGAGCAGCACTGGGCAGGTGGGATTTTTGCTGCTTGCTGCCATTCCAAGGGTGGCTGTGGTGCTGCTGCTCCCTTTGTGTGTGTCTGAGAGATAACAGAGCTGCTGCACAGCCTGAGCTGAGCACCCAGCAGCACATTCCCTGCTTGGAATGTGGCAGCCTGGAGCTGGCATGGCTGAGGGAGGGAGGGAGGGAGGGATGAGGTGAAACCTCAGTCGGGATTTGGAAAATTCCCACTGAGCGACACAGAGTGGACTCATTGCTGCCCCTGCAGCTGATTTTCACCCCCAGCTAATTGTGTTTGGTTCTCTCCTTCTCCCCAAGTCTCCCCTCTGCTCTGCAGTCCCATCCATGCATCCAGCAGGCTCCGTGGACCCCGGGGTGCTGACGTCGCAGCGGGAGCTGCCCAGAGGTTCAGGTTGCCCTGTGCTCCCCCTGCTTTGTCTGGCTCTTCCCTTCATCCCTTTGTCTTGTGAGATCCGTGGCTTCCAGGCCTAAACCCATCCCTTGTGTCCCGAGGGATTGGATGGTGCTGCTGGCATAAATCCAGGTTTAATTCTTCAGCAAAAAATAAGAAAGGTGTAGCATTGGGGAAATCCCTGCCCAGAGGTGGGTAAATGTGGGATGGGAAGGGGGAGAAGCTTGGGGTGGAGTAGGTGGTATGGGGAGGCTGATTTCTAGTGGAATTTGGGAATTATTTTATGGGGGAGCTGCTTTAGTCCAGCCTAACTCCTGTTAATCCAAACCAAATATTCCCGAAAATCTGCGTGACTCAACTCCTCCTCCTCCAGCAGCCTCTTGAGCTGCAGCTGAATTTCCTTTGCAGGCAGAGCAATTCCAAGAGGAACTTTTTAAATAGCTGCTGGAACAGCTGCATGGGAGGAAGGAGAATCAGGATGGCAGTGCCGGTGGAGGGGGAGTGGTGCAGCCTGTGCCTTCAAAAACCCAAAGTGGAGGGGCTGGAGCTGCTCAGCTCAGCTTAGGAAATCTGGGATGAGGAGAAAGCTCAGCCTTAGGCCAGGGAGTCTTGCCAGAGGGATCCATGTGGCTTGTGTGTTCATTTGAATCCTCAGCTGCAGCCACAATATCCTGGGATCTTCCATTATTCTGCTTTTCTGCTCTTCCCAATTCAGATCTGAGAGCTTTGTGCACAAAGGGAGTGGAAATGCTCTGAAATTCACTTTATCCCCCTGGGATCTTCACCTCAGCAGGGTAAAACTGGCAGAGGACACAGCTCTGTCCACCCTGAGCCTGCCTGGAGCTGTAACTTCCCACTCAAGCAAGGGGAAAAAAGCATCAGTGTTCCCAACAGGGATTTAGTGTGGAATTAGTTGTAGGAAGATCCCTTTTAAGCAGAGCTCTGAGTCACACTTGGATCTGTGGCCCTACATCTGCCAGAAATAGGGATAATCCTCAGAGCAGCAGCACCTGGGCTCTCTGTGCTGCCCCACCTCTGGAGGTGGGAAAAAAAGAAAGCTCTCCCCAAAAAATGCCATGTGATTCCCAGCTGGAGTAAAGTTTGTTCCTATAGAAACTGCCAGGAGTTATGTAAGGAATGGCAGCTGCAGTGCAAAGGGAGCTCGTGCTCCAAAATGCAAAGTAGGTCTTGAAACGGAGCAAAAAGTCAGGAATAGCTCGGGGCTCCTTCAGGTTGGTCCCTGGTTGTGATTGTTCCCCGTGTCCCAGGAAATCTGGGACAAAATTGGAGCTTTTAGGAGGAGCTGTCGTGAACTTGGAGCAGTGAGTGCGAGGCTGGATTTACCTGGGCCTTAATAAATTGGTTTTTCTCTATTTTTGGCAATATGTGGCACTCCTTCCTGCCCCTTTCCCTAGGAGTTTCAAGGGATGTTTAGCTCATGAGACTGAAAATCAGTATTATTATAATTAAGATATTAATTAATAGTATTATGATTATCATGTTCAACTCTAGATGCTGAAAATTCTCAATCCATCAAAAACTGACCCAGGACCTTCCTCTGCTCAGAGCTTTTTTAAGGACTTGGTGGCTTCTAAAACATCCCCAACTCAAATTAAATTAAAAGCCAGAGTCTAAATAGTTTCAACGCCAAGTGGCACATTAAAAACATCTTAAAAAGCAGCAAAATTCTATTTACAGCATCAAAAATCAACTTAGTGATGGCAGGGCTTCCACCCTGCTGCTCTGTTTACAGGTGCACCTACCACCTAAATTATTTGCATTTCATGGAAATTCAGGCCTCCCTGGAATCTGCAGTTTCTAGGATTGGCTGATGTGTGGTTTTGGTCCAAAAATGATGCCACAGGAAGTCTGTGGGTTGTGGAATTGACTGATTTTTTTGTTTGTTTTTTTAATATATATTTATATTTTTAAGCTGTGTCACCATCAGTGTTGATGTCACCCGGTTGTTTTTCATGGATTCTGGTGATAGCACTGCTGGAAATTGTCCCTGTCACCTTTTCATTGACTGAAGGAACAACCACCCCTTTCTGCAGCAGCAGGAAAGCCCCACCCTGCTGCTCACAGAAATTTTCATTTCCTCCACCTGCACTTCAAAGAACACGATGGTAGCAGTGATAAACTGCTCATTTTTACCCAAAACCACACAAATCTTGGGCTTCAAGGCCACAGGGCCCTCAAATGTTAGATATTTTTTGCTAAACTGGAAGATTTTCTGGCAGAAATCAGAGCAAGCATCTTTGTTTTTCTTGCAAAATGTGGTTGAGGCCTGTAATTACTGTGAGGGGAAGAAAAAAAAGGCAAAATAAAACTCCCAAACAGCCCTTTCTTCTTTCAAAGGATGGTATAAAGCTGAATTTTTGGGTGATTAAACTACTTGATCAGGTGTAGATTTTTATCAGACACCTTTTGTGGGTGTTAAAGTGAGGGTCTGGCTTTAGCATCCCCTGAGAGCTGCACAAATCCCTCAGTCTGGCCCTAAATCTGGGAGGGCAGCAGGGATTAATCCCAAATCCGAGGTGGATCCCTGATCCCTGCGGCAGGATCCACGCTCAGCTCAGTTATTAATAGTGTTAATAACTAAATAACATCATTTAGAGGTCTTGGAGCTGACTTAAGTGGGTTTTTAGAGTTGCCTTTGGTTCCCCCAAGCCCTGGAGGTGCAGAACAGCCATTTCCAGCAAAGAGCAGAGGAAGTTGTTTTGCAAGAGAGGCTTTGTCACAGCTCTGAGCAGCATGAATGGCACTAAATCCTTGAGCAATTTCTTCCCAGAACAAGGAAACCACAAGGCAGAGGAACCTCTTGGCTCCTGAGTTCTTTCCTCCTTTGACGCTATTAATAAAAAAAAAGAGGATTATTCAGCTTGGACTCGAGGAATTTTTCCCCTGGTGAAAAGCTGAGGGTGTGGATATCCCCTGGCAGGGATTCTCCTGCTCCAGGGAGAATTCCCCACATCCCTTTTCCACAGACAGCCATGGAGCAGCTTTGGGACCCATGCATGAGGCCACATTTCCCTGGAATCTGCTCATTTCCACTGGGAATATTTCATCAGGCTCTCCATTGTGATGCTCCCTCAATCCTTGCCATGGTAGCAGCTCTTTTTTTTTTTTTCCCCTGCTCTTCCTTTTCCAAGGAGCTGTGGTTTTGCAGCCAGCTCCTGGTTTATTTTTAAATGCTTTCTGCAGAGTTATTACAGCAAAAAAAGTTGCCTCAGGAGCTTGGGCCAGAATTTGGTGCCTGAATAAAGGGTGAGGAGTGAATCCTGGTTTATTTTTAAATGCTTTCTGCAGAGTTATTACAGCAAAAAAAGTTGCCTCAGGAGCTTGGGCCAGAATTTGGTGCCTGAGTAAAGGGTGAAGAGTGAATCCCCTCGGGATTTCTCAATTAAAACCAATTAAAACCACTCCAGGGTGTGAACTTGGAGCAAGTGACTCGTTTGGAGCAGGCTCCTCAGGCTGGGAGTTGAAAAGGGAATTAGGCTGGGGGTTTTAAAGGGAATTAGGATCCTTTTCAGTCATTCAGATCATTCAGCAGCCCTTGGAGCATTAATGAGCAGGGCTTAGATGGCGACTGGAGCTGGCACGAGCAGCTTGGTATGTGGAGTTTATTTTGACAGGCTGGGATGTAAAACAGGCTCTGGAATTGTCTCCTGGAGCACGAGCTGGGCACTGGATCCCTGCTGGATCCTCCTCCCTGGGGAATGCACTCAGTGTTCAGGGAAAATGGGAATGCAGATTCACTGAGCAAGGGATGCTTTGGGGTTCCTGGTGCTCCTGCAGCCCCTGCCAGGCTGGGAGTGCATCCCAAAGGGGTCTGAGCCAACCCAAATCTTGTGCCAGAGCTCAGTGGGCAGCCAGGCTCTGAAAAATGTTGGGATTCGTACTCCAAATTGATGTTTCCTTCAATCCAGGAGGGATTTGTGCAGGCCTGAGGTGAAGCTCCATGAACTTGAGCAGAGCAGGGTTGGTGCCAGGTGGCTTTGCTTTCCATGGATGTTAAAATCATCCTAAATGCTGAGACATTTAGCATCATAAAATCATCATCAAGCTGAGGCAGAAGTGGTGGCAGCACCAGGCGAGGCTGGCACTGGTGGTCACAGGAGGAAACTCCCAATTTTCCCTGTGGGAATGGGGTTTCCATTTTGGCCTAGTGGCTCTGAGGGCCCTCAGCCTCAGGGGAATTGATTTTAGAACATCAACCAGAGGATTCATGCAAGAAACAATTTTTTTTTCGTGGTTTAAGGAGCTGAATGTTTCTGTTGGCCTTGTTCTCAACCCTCTGGGAGATAAATGCATAATTTCCTGAGCCAGGAGGGTGAGGTGCCCCTGTTCTCAATTAGTGGGTGTCAGGGTGTGCCCACTTTTGTGAGGGGTGATAATTCCCCCAGGCAGCTCAGCAGTGCTGATTAAAGCTGCCCTGTTGCTATTTATTGATATAAACCCATTTTTTCTCAGAAAAATATTCCCCTAAACTCCAACCCAGGCTTTTTCCCCCTTTTATCACTGAAGCTGCTGCAGAGTCTGAGCTGGGGTTGGGTTTTGGGGAAGTGAAAAGCAGCAGCACGGGGTGAAAGTCACATCTGGAAATGCCACCTGGAGCTTTTTCGAGTCAAGTCACCTTGAAAAGAGCTGTGAAACCCTGGGGAAATGCCTGCAAAAAGCCCTAAAAAGCAAAATCAGAGCCACTGGGCACTTGCAGGGAGATTTTTAGTGGGAGATGTTCCAGTGTGTTCCCTCCAGAGAGGGAAGTGGGAGGTTGTTTACATCTGCACCAAACCCTTCCCCCCTCCCACAACCTCAGGGCTTTATGAGACGTTTTAAAAGAACATTTTTAGAAGGCATTTGAAGGTTAAAGTGTTGGTTTAGTTAAGCTGGGTGTCTGGGAAGGGGATGTTGGATCCAAGCTGAGCCCACCAGGGTTTGCTGTGGCTGCAGGCTCAGGGAGCATTTTGGAAAATCCAGATTTCCTCCCCGTGTGGCTCTGAGTCCCTCCTGTGACAGAGCAGAGCCCTGAGCTGCTGGGCTCACAATCTGTGCCCTGGCCCTGCAAAAAACCAACCCCACATCCCCTAAATCCTCCATTCCCTGCAGGTTTGATATATAATTTTATCACCTTCTCTTTCTGGAACTGCTGTGTGACACATTGCCATCATTGTCAAGAACTCACATACTATAGGTGCAGTTGGCTAAGAAAAAAAAGAGATCAGAGTGTGATTAATCATTTAAGCAATAAACAACCAAAATGAAATAATAGATATAGACAAATAATAGCCCACAATAATTTAATGAAACCTACCTCTTTTCTTTAAAAACTATCTGTAAACTAATTTCAGCATGCAGGATAACTTCTTTCTGCTGTACTTACATACTGGTTATATAAATAGAATTTAGTGGAGCCTTCCCTGCAGCACCTTGTGGCTGTGCAAGGACACCCAAATCCCAGCTGGAATCTCCCCAGGGAGCAGCTTCCCCCTGGTTGTATAATGTGTTCATTGCTGGGAGGGGTCCAAAAGCCCTAAATACTCATTTTTATTTAATTATAATGAAGCTGCTGCATCTTGGCTCTCCCAGAACTCGGATTTGGGAGCTGCAGCACATTCCAGCTGTGGCTCCCTGGTTGTCCCAGACCCCTGAGGGGACACTGGAGCAGAGGAGGGTGTGACACTACCCCTGAGTCATGTTTCAGTGGGAGGTTGTGGTGGCTTGAGCTGGTCCATGTGACAAACCCAGTGAGCTGATTACTCCAGGAGCTGCCCGTTAATCCTTTTAGTCCTATCAAGGCTAAATTTATCTGGAGTTTAAATCTAACCTTGAATCTCATGATAATCCTTCCAGCAGTCTCACGTTAGAGCCCTGGGGGAGAATTCCGTGTAGAAATCACAGGAAGGATCCTGGCCAAGGGTTTGATTCCCATTTTTTGGGCATGTTCAGGTGGTGCTGAAGTTGTGGGGTTTGCTTTGGTAATGAAGGAGGTAATAATGGGACTGAGGTGTAGGCAAGGGTGTCTGGGGAAGTGAATTTCTCAGCTCTGTTAAATTGATATCATTCCCAAAGGCCACTCCTGGAGAGGGAAAAAGCAGCAAATAATGGCAGGAAAGGCCAGAAAACTTAATAAAGGCATTTTTAATTGAATTCCCTGGAAGAGGTGCTGGAGTTACCTGTTAGAGGTTGGATAGCTGTGCTCTGGAAGGGTCCCTGAGTACATTTATCAGCTCCAAATCCCTCAGGATGCTCCAGGCTTTCCTCAGGAATAGGAATTAAACTGTTAACAGCATCTCAGCTACAGCACTGCTTTTTTAGGGCTTTGAAATTACACTTTCCCCCTCTTCCCCCTCCCACCTCCCTCTCATTAACTTGAGGCTCTGCTATTTTAGCTGTGGCAAGAAAAGCAGGATAACTCTTCATCATCCAGAAGAATGCCTGGAAAAAAGGGCTGGTGGAGGCTCTTGGATCCCCAATTTTGTGTTTTCCCAGTTTCTCATGCACCGGGACACCAGTTTGTGCTGGGAGCAGAGGGTTTAATTTTAATACATTCCTAAAATATTTATCAGCAGGATTGAGGGTCTGGCATGGCTGGGAGAGGGGAGGGAATTCCTGTGGATCTCTGTGTGCCCTGCTGGCATTCCTGGGTGCACTGAGTCCATCTGAGCTCCTTAATCTTTCCCTTGTGGATGTTTTTTTTATCCTTGGCATGATCTCCCATCCACACCTTGGAGCTGTCCTGCATGAAAACCAGGAATGTCTGACCTTAGCCAATACCTTTATTTTGTTCTGACCCAGGAAAAGCAAATAATGTCCAGCAGAGCTGTGGAAACTGGAGTGAACTGATCATTGCTTGGGCTGGGATTGGTTTTGGGACCAAATCCTGGGCTCAGTGCTTGGTCCTGGCTCAGCTGGGAATTTCTGCCCAGCACTGAGGAGATTTGAAGATGCTGAGTGGGTTTTGGGTTTTTTTGGGTGGTTTTTTTGTTTTTGTTTTTGTGGGGGTTTTTTGTTTGTTTGGTTTTGGTTTTTTTGGGTTTTTTTGTTGTTTTTTTTTTTTTTGTAGGGAATATTCTGGGGCTGAGTTAACGAGGAAAAAAAAAAAAAAAAAGCAGGATCACAGGCATGGCACAGCTCAGGGGGTTGGAGGTTTTTTTTTGGGGTGGTTTAAACTCCTGTTTTCCTGCCTCTTCTTGTGTGGATGGAAGAGAGAGGCAATAAATCTGCAGGGATAATGACTGGAGGAGATTTTGGAAGGGTTTTATCCAGTTCCTTGCTCAGAGCAGGAAAAGTGCAAATTTTGCCTCAAATTCAGCTGTTCCTGAGGGATTTTAGGTCTGAGGGGTTTTAGATCAGTAGCAGCACCAGGTGTGAGCTTTTTCTTGGTGAAATCGGGAACTTTTTCCCTCATAGAAAGAAAATGACAACAAAATTGTTTAAATTCTTGATTTCTGTCCTCTTCCTCTTGGAGCTGTTTGGTTTGTGTGGATGGAAGAGGGAGGCAATAAATCCCCAAAGATGACAATTGGGAGCATCCTCCTGATGTGGAATTCCAGTTTCCAGCCTGGATGAGACTCCAAAGTCCTCAATCCCAGTTCACTTGGTGCAGTTTCCCAGTTGCTCCAGTCAAAAAAAAAAAGAGGAAAAAGGGTTGGATTGGTGGGAAACACTTTTCTGTCTCTTCCCAGGGCCACGATGGGCGTCCTGGAATATTGGGGTGTTCATCTGCATCCGCTGTGCTGGGATCCACAGGAACCTGGGAGTTCACATATCCAGGGTCAAATCTGTCAACCTCGACCAGTGGACACAGGAACAGATCCAGGTGAGGGCTGGGGTAAAACACTGAGGGGTTTTTTAAATAAACCAAGCCAGGATAGCCCAAAAAAAAAAATGGGAGAAGTGGAGGAGGAAGAAAATTCCAGCTGAGATAGGTTGGGAGGGAAAAGAACAATAAAATGTCCTCATTCCAGGCTGGACAAACAGCAAAGAGCAAAGCTCAAGGAGCTGCTGGTCTCTTAAATTACCAATCCCTGCTTCCCTGGAGGTGCTTCCCACCTCTCCTTCCAGAGGGATTTTGGGTTGCTAGCAGGATATTTATCCTGCCTTGGGCTAAAAATTGCTTAGAATTGGCAAAAGGGATGGGAGGGGATTGGAGCAGCTGCCTCAGCATCCCCTGGGGGTGAAGAGTGGCTTTCAGGAGCATCTTCCTTCCCTGGATTTCTCTTCCCTGGCAGCCTGGGATGTTGTGGGAGAGCTTTAATGCCTGGGGAAGGAAAATTTCAAGGAGTTTTTTTGGATTTCAGTGCGTGCAGGAGATGGGGAATGGCAAAGCCAATCGTCTCTACGAAGCCTACCTGCCCGAGAACTTCCGGAGGCCCCAGACAGACCAGCATCCTTTTTGTTTTTCCATGGAAATTCCGTGGAGATTTCCATCCTGGAACTGTGTGGTTAAACCTCCCTGAAGGAGAAGTTGTTCCCTTGGGCAGGGAATGGGAATGAAGGGATTGGGGTGGAGATCTGGGACACCAAGGTCACCACAGCACCAAAGGCTGCTTCTCCCTGGTTTAGAGCCTGCTTGGATTTGACAGCCTCTTGGGACAATGAAAAACTGGGAAATATTCACTCCGAAATTCTCATTTTGGAAGAGCAAAGAGAATTTTGCTTTTATTTTTGGCTTAAATGGAAAAAAAAATGCACTGGAATGGAAAAAAATCCCACTGGAAAAAGGGATTTTAAGGGTTAATCTCGTTCTGATCTCTGACATTTCAGAGTGAACCCAAAAGCTGAAGGTTTTGGAGGGAATTGGAGGGTTTGGTTTTCCAAAGTGCTGAGTATTCCAAAGGCTCCATGGAGACCTAATTGTGGATTTCCAGGACCTGAAGGAGCTGCAAGGGAGATGGAGAGAGAAGGGGGGGTGGATTCCTGCCAGAAGGCAGGGGGAGGTGGGATTTTGGGAAGGAATTCCTCCATGTGAGGGTGAGGAGGGGCTGGAATAGATTTCCCAAAAAAGCTGTGGCTGCCCCATCCCTGGGAGTGTCCCCAGGCTGGATGGAGCTTGGAGCAGCCTGGGATAGTGGAAGGTGCCCCTGCCCAAGGGATTTAGGGTCCCTTCCAGCCCAAACCAGGCTGGGATTCTCTGATGGAATTTTAATGCTTCAGCTGTAACTCCTACCTTGCAGGAATGCTGAGTAAGCAGGGACAGAATGATGTGAACCTAAAAAAGCCCCACAAAATCACCTTTCCACCATCAATTTTTGAGTTCATCTGGCACCTGAGGTGCTTTTTGAGGGGCAGGATCCTGCTGTGACCACTGTGATCTGAATGTGCTGGGGGGATGCTTGGGGCAAACAAAAAAAAACAATGGAGAAAATGCAGCAGGGGCTTAAATCCTGATTTAATTCCCTTTTTATAGCACTGAAATAACCTGAAATAACCCAGGGGCAAAAACCGAGTTCGGATCCAGCAGTAAATTATTTTAAGAAAGTTACTGCTGGAAATGCTCTTTAAACAATGATTTAATTTAGTTACAGCCTGTACCTTGTTCCTCCCTGTCAAATAAGGCTTCTATTCTGGAATCCTTTGTCCTTAACCAGCTGCTGTAGAGCTGTGGAGAGTTTTATCCGGGATAAATATGAGAAGAAGAAATACATGGACAGAAGCATCGACATCAACGCCTTCAGGGTGAGTCTGGAGGCCTCAATTTGTGATTAAAACAAAATATTGAAATATATCTATTGAAATATTCCCTTCTCTGGGGCTGCTTGCACTTCATGGAGTGAATTCCTGCCCAGCACTGAGATTTGAGGATGCTGAGTGGATTTTGCTTAGAGAATATTCTGGAATATTCAGGGAATATTCCGGATTATCCAGGAAAAAAAGGCAGGATCGCAGACATGGCAGAGCTCAGGGGTTGGAGTTTTTTGGATGGTTTAAATTCCTGTTTTCTTCCCTCTTCTACATCTCACTGATGGGTTTGTGTGGATGAATATCTCACATTGGAGGAGATCTTGGAAGGGTTTTGTCCAATTCCTTCCTCAGAGCAAGAAAAATGCAGAAATTTACCTCAAATTCAGCTTTTTCTGAGGGATTTTAGATCTGAGGGGTTTTAGATCAGTAACAGCAGCAGGTGGGAACTTTTTCCCTCATGTCAGTGATTTTTCCTTCATAGAAAGAAAAGAACAAAACTGTTTAAATTCCTGATTTTTTCCCTCTTGGAGCTGTTTGTGTGGATGGAAGAGGGAGGCAATAAATCAGGGATAATGATTGGAGGAGATCTTGGAAGGGCCTGGCCCAATTCCTTGCTCAGAGCAGAAAAATGCAAATTTTACCTCAAATTCAGCTTTTTCAGAGGGATTTTAGATCTGAGGGGTTTTAGATCAGTAGCAGCACCAGGTGTGAGCTTTTTCTTGGTGAAATCAGGAACTTTTTCCCTCATGTCAGTGATTTTTTTCCCTCACAGAAAGAAAAGGACGACAAATGGAAAAGGACCAACGAGTCAGAAAGAAAACTGGAACCCATCATCTTTGAGAAGGTGAAAATGGTAAGATCAGGAAGAAAACCATGGAGCAGTTGTGGAGCCATCCCTGAGGCAGAGCAGAGGGATTCCAGCCTGCTCTGGGAGCATTTTTCTGGCCTCAGTCACACCCTGGGTGCTCTGAGTCACTGGTGGGAGTTTGTTTTGCTCTGCTCACCAGACACTGAGCAGATGTGCAGGTTGGAATCCAGCTATTCCCTGCTGGTTTTTCCAGCTCCAGCAGCTGCTTCTCCCTAGTTTAGAGCCTGCTTGGATTTGACAGCCTATTGGGACAATAAAAAACTGGGAAATACTCTGAAATTCTCATTTTGGAAGTGCAAAGAGAATTTTGCTTTTATTTTTGACTTAAATCCACTGGGGAAAAAAGAGGATTTTAAGGGTTAATCTTGTTCAAACCATTTCAGAGTGAACCCAAAAGCTGCATAAGATTTGTGCTGTTTCTTTTCCCCCAGCCTCAAAAGAAGGACGAAACGCAGCAATCCAGGAAAAGTTCCCCCAAATCTGAGCCAGTCATGGACCTGCTGGGCCTGGGTAAGAGAAATTGGTGCAGAAATTGTGGGAATTCGAGGAGTTCCAGTCCTAATTTTCCCTTCCAGGTGAACAATTCCAAGAATCCTGCAGGAATATTCAGCTTGAGCTGCTTGGGGAAGAGTTTTCCATGTTTTTCCCTTTATCCTGTGGTGTTCAGGAGCAGCTGGAGCTCTGTGGGACAAACAGAACCCAGGGGCACTTCCCAAATCCTGCTCCAGGCCCTTCCCAGCCCCAGAGGGATGCGGGAGGTCGGGGCCGGGTGTGGGAGGGGTGGCAGTGGTGGCACAGAGGGGACACCCAGGACTCCTGTGTCCCTGCAGACGCTCCGGTGACAACGCCCGTCACCAACGGCCGGCCCAGCAGCCTGGAGAAGGACCTGGACCTCTTTGCATCCGTGGGATCCAGCTCAGACTCCAGGAAGGTGAGCTGGGAATGCTTGGAAAAGCCTGGTTGTGTCAGGGGTCGTTTGGGATGGAAGGGACATTAAAGGGCAGGGACATTTGCACTGTGCCAGGGTGTCCAGTGTACCTCAGGCACTTCCAGGGATGGGGAATCCATCTGGGAATGGAGTGTTTCACCTCACACATCAGCTCTCTGCCATGAATGTCCTTCATCTAAATGTCCCTTAATTAAAGCCTGAAACCTCCCTCTTCCACGTTGAAGAGTGAAGAATCTCCCTCTTCCATTCCCACATCTGGGAATGCTGTGCCACTGTTTCACCATCAAACACACATCAGCTCTCTGCCCTGAATGTTCTTCATCTAAATTTCTTAACTAAATCCTGAAATTTCCCTGTTTCACGTTGAAGAGTGAAGAATCTCCCTCTTCCATTCCCACATCTGGGAATGCTGTGCCAGTGTTCCACCACACACATGAACTGTCTGCCCTAAACCTTGCTTCATCTCAATTTCTTAATTAAATCCTGAAATCTCCCTGTTCCACGTTGAAGAACCTCCCTCTTCCACCAGCCCAGCACATCCCTGTGTGTGGATGGATGTTCCCCTTCCCCTGTGCTGGGTTTTGCCCTGATCCTGTCTCTCTGTCCCAGGTCATTGGCTCCACACCATCATTTGGCATGGAAGGGACATTAAAGAGCATCTTGCACTGTGCCAGGGTGCTCCAGCCTGGCCTCGGACACTTCCAGGGATGGGGAATCCCTCTGGGAATGGAGTGTTTCACCTCACACATCAGCTCTCTGCCCTGAATGTTCCTTCATTTAAATTTCTTAACTAAATCCTGAAATTTCCCTGTTTCACGTTGAAGAGTGAAGAATCTCCCCCTTCCATTCCCACATCTGGGAATGCTGTGCCACTGTTTCACCATCAAACACACATCAGCTCTCTGCCCTGAATGTTCCTTCATCTCAATTTCTTAATTAAATCCTGAAATCTCCCTGTTCCTCGTTGAAGAACCTCCCTCTTCCACCAGCCCAGCACATCCCTGTGTGTGGATGGATGTTCCCCTTCCCCTGTGCTGGGTTTTGCCCTGATCCTGTCTCTCTGTCCCAGGTTGTTGGCTCCATGCCAACCTCTGGAAGCGCCGGCTCCGTTCCCGAGAATCTGAATCTCTTCCCGGAGCCCGGAGGCAAAGGGGAGGAAGTGGGCAAGAAGCAGCTCTCCAAAGACTCCATCCTGTCCCTGTATGGCTCCCAGACGTCCCAGGTGCCAGCACAAGGTAACCCTGGAGGGAGCTGGCACCAGGGCAGGGTGGCTGGGGTGTCCTGGGAGCTGGAAACTCCAGAAATGGGAATGTGGGTGGTCCCTGGGAATCCCAGATGGGGTGGGTGGGAAGGGAATGTGAAGCTCATCCCATTCCAGCCATGCACTTCCCACTATCCCAGGTTGCTCCAAGCCTTCTCCAAGCTGGCCTTGGGCATTTCCTGGGATGGGGCAGCCACAGCTTCTCTGGGAATTCCATTCCAGTCCCTCACAGGGAGGAATTCCCTCTCAATATCCAACCCTGTCCTTTAGCACTGGGAATCAGGGAGGGATCCATCCCAGCATCCAACCCTGTCCTTTAGCACTGGGAATCAGGGAGGAATTCCATCCCAGTATCCAACCCTGCCCTTTAGCACTGGGAATCAGGGAGGAATTCCATCCCAGTACCCAACCCACCCCTCTGCCACTGGGAATCCATTCCTGCACGTCGCCGCCCAAATTCCCTCCCCACCTTTGCTGAGAGCTGCGAGCAGCACAAGGAGCAGCTCAGCCCGGACATCCCCAGCAGTCTGTGGCTGGAGCTGTGGCATCCCAGCCCCTGAACTGACCCGTTTTTCCCTCCCTCCCTGCCTGCCTGCCTGCCTTCCCCAGGAGCGATGTTCATGGCGCCGGCTCAGCTGGGCTATCCCGCCGCTCCCTACCCCGCCTTCCCGGGAGTGCCCCCTTCCAGCAGCATGATGGGGGGCTTGATGGCCCCATCCGTGGGCATGCTGGCCCAGCCTGGAGCTGCTGGCATGGTGGCCCCCGTGGCCATCCCAGCCGGGTACGTGGGCAACGTGCTGGGCGTTCCCAACGGGATGATGGGCGCCCAGCAGCCCGGCTACGTGGTGCCCCAGGCCGTGTACGGGGTCCAGCCAACGCAGCAGCTGCAGTGGAACCTCGCCCAGGTGAGGGGGAGGTCCTGGGGGGCTTTTCCAGGGGTTTTCTGGGAGTGGGGAAGCGGGGGGGAATGAGGGGATGTGCAGGGGTGGGATGGGTTGAACTGGGATTGGTTGGGTTGTGGGAGCGCCTGAGGATCCCAGCGTGGGTCAGGCTGGGAAGGAATTCTGAGGTTGAGTCCAATCCCAACCTCATCTCCCATGGACACATCCAGGGGTGGGGGCTCCAGAATTCCCTGGGCAATTCCAAGGCCTGACCACCCTTTCCATGGAAAAATTCCTGCTGATATCCTGAGGACCCTGAAGTCCACCCATACCTGGGGGCTCCAGAATGCCCTGGGCAATTCCAAGGCCTGACCACCTTTTCCATGGGGAAATTCCTGCTGATGTCTGAGGACCCTGAAGTCCTGCCATGCTGGGGAGCCCCACCCTGCTCCCCTTTAGGGCTCTGCTGGTTTTGGGAGTGTCCTGGCCCATCCCTGACCTCTCTCCTGTCCCATTTGCAGATGACCCAGCAGATGGCTGGGATGAACTTCTATGGAGCCAATGGAATGATGGGCTATGGACAGTCCATGGGAGGAGGAGGAGGAGCAGCCCAGGGCAGCAATCCCTCCCTCAGCTCCCCGCTGTGGAAATGAGCCCTCGCTCGCACGTGACCATTTCTGCCTTTGTTCTGTTCTCCAAACCTGCTCCATGAGACATTCAGGGTTTTTTGCTTTCAGGTTCGGGGCGCCCAGCCCAACCTGAAATTATTTTTTTTCCATCCCTGAGCTCCATCTCTGCCTTTCCACTGTCACAAACACGGGGACAGCTCGGTGGCCAGGCCACGGGCACAGCCCCGTCCTCAGCACAGTCAATGCACACGGGGAGGGAGGGCATCCCTCCCTGCACAAAGCTCCTCCAGAGCTCCTGGGTAGCACTTGATGCCCTGCTGGGCACCTGGGCACAGGTGGGACTGGGAAATCTGGACTGAATCCTGCCCAGAAAGCTGGGATTTCTCACTTCAACTGCAGTGTTAGATTTATTTTTATTTTTTTTGGGGGGGTGGATAAAGGGTGGGGAACCTCGTTTGGTGCTGAGGAACTGGATTTAAGCCGAGCCCAGGGGCAAGCAAGCCTTGCTACCTCCTCCCTCGAGCGGAGCTCTCCCTGCTCCCACCCTCCTTGGAACCAAAGCCCTTGGGAAAAGCCCTGGCCCACCCCCCTGAGCAAGCAGGAATCTCGCCCGGAGTGGGGGCAAAGCCGATGGAATGTGAAAAACTTGCACTCCTGAGGGAATTTTCTGCCTGGTGTTAGGATTTGATGGAATTTCACTTTTAACAATCTAACCAGAGTTAATTCTCGGGGGCTCAGAGCCCTGTGCAAGTTTTCTTACACTTTTAAAAAATGACTCTGACATCCTAATTTATACTTTTTTCATATTTTTTTTTTCTGTTTTGTTTCGTTCTTGTTGTCGTTGTTCCTGTGTAAAATCCTGGTTCCTCCCTTTCCTGGCTCGCTTGGGACATTTTAATCTTAGGCAGATTTCTTTTCTCATCTCCAGTAGAACCCAAAACTGCTTCAAAAGTCAGCAAGAAGTCGGACTTGTGGTCTGCTCTCTCCTGTGGATATGTAAATTCCCAAATAAAATATTGCAGTGGACTCCTCTGGTGCTGGTGGTCACTCCAGGTGTGGGAATTCAGGGAATTTCATCCCAAAAATCAGCCCAAATTCCCTCTGGGTTGGGCTCTGTCCCAAATGCCAGGGAGCTGAGGGAGCAGAGCCAGGCCTGGAAGAATCCAAAGTTGACACTTTTATATACAAACCCCTCAGCTTTGGGATGGGGGGAAGGTGCAGCAGAATTCCTGCAGCTGCTGGGATTAAAAGATTTCATTCCAGCTTTAATTCCATTATTCCAACCATTTTAAACTCGGGTTTAACAAAATCTTGTTGTCCAAAAATGTGAAGGATGAGGGAACATGAGAGAATTGTGGAATTCCAGGACGGTTTGGGTCCCATTCCATTCCACCCCCTGCTCCTTTCCCAGATTTCTCCAGGCTGATTTTCCAGCTTTGGACACTCCCAGGGGTGCAGCAGCCACAGCTTCCCTGGGAATTCCATCTCAGCCTCACAGGGAGGAATTTCATCCCAAAATCCCACCCAATCCCTCCCCATTTTCCCTGGGAAGCTGGAGGGGATTTGGGAACCAGGGAGGTTTGTGGGTGTTCTTGTGAGATCTTTTATTCATTATGAGATTTCTTTCCTCACATCAAACCTGCTTTTTCCAGGGGGAAAGAAATGTTTTATCCCATTCCCCTCTTTCCCAGAGTATCCATGAGGGGTTGTGGGATGATTTTTTGTTTTTGGGGAAAAACTCAACTCAAGCACAAGCAAAAAGTTTTCAAGCTGGCTTTAATCATCTCCACTTGCTGCCCCAATACTGTACATGCAAAGCCAATTAAAAGGTGAATAATTCAGCTTTTCCTCCCTTTTTATTTTTGATTTTTTTGGGGAGGAGAAGGTCAGGAATATTTTACAAAACAACGTGCGCCCTCAGAGCCGTCAGTCCCGCAGATAGAAACCACAAAAATACAAGAGTTTGACATTTAAGAAAGGACCACACACACACATAGAAAACGGGACAGGACACAGGTAGAAAATTCCATTTGCTCGTTTTTTGAAATATTCCCACTTTTCTGTAGCCGTCCCAAACCCATCCCCTTCTCTTGCACGTGGGACTGGGGCTCCAGGGATGCTCCAGGTCCCCCCTTCCCGGTGATTTTTGGGGAGGGTGGAGTTGTGGAATGGGAGGAATCTGTCATTAAACCCAGTTTAGCTCAATTTGGGAGGGTGGGGTCGCTGCTCCCATCCCAGCTCCCAAAAATCCTAAAATATCCAAGGAAAGTCTTCTCCCGGCTCTCCCTTCCCCCTCAGCTGTCACTTTCTCATTTAGGGCAAATTAACTCGTGCTTCATTAAGCTCTGACACTTCCCCCCCTCTCCTGGTGATCCTTTTCCATGCAAATTTTTGGGGATTTGAGGCTGGAAAATGGGAGGGATTTTCAAATCCTTGTGGGGTTTTGCACTCTCCCCCCCCATCCCTCCTTTCAGCCTCAGCTTCCAAGGGTTTGGAATTTCTGGCAGAGCTCTGGGAGCATCTCCTTGCCTTTAGTCCCTCAGCATTCCCACCCTTTAATTCCCTTTTATTTCATTTTTAATGGACCCAAACCAGTCTGGCATTCCACAATTCCCTCTCATTCCCCCTCAAACCTTTTTAGGAGGAAGCTGGGTTGAAAGATTCCTTATTCTGGATAAAATCCCTCCATTGGGAATGGGAAATCCAGAATTTTTGCATGGGATAAACATTCCCAAACTTCACTTTGCCCACTCCTAAAAATCCCTCTGCTTTTATTTCCCTGGTGCTGCTGCCAACCTGAATTCCAGGAGAAATTCCCAACTTTGTTTTTCACTTTGAGGTGTAAACTTAAGGGATTAATGACAGATTCCAGAGTCCTGGATCATCCTGAACATTCCAGGGATGAATTCCGAGCTGGGGAGGAGGATGATGATGATGATGATGATGATGGGATGGGGAAGATTCTCTCCTTTCATGAAAAGATCAAAGCCCTTTAAGAAAACAAGGCCACCGACTTCAAAGTGCTCTGAACATTCAGGGGCTCCCCCTTGGGATTGGGAATTCCTTCAGGATTCTCCCTGGGGTGGGAGAAAATTCCCTTTGGAGCCAGAGGGAGCTGGGATCCTGCAGGGAATGGGATCAGCACTCCAACCTGTCCTGCCAGGGAGGGTCACTGCCTGCTCCAGCGGCTCCTTGTCCACCCAGGAGCTTGGGAGAGGCATTTGTGCCTCTCCAAGGGGTTTAGGAAGGGATTTGGAAAAGGATTTGTGCCCCTCCAAGGGGTTTAGGAAGGGATTTGGAAAAGGATTTGTGCCCCTCCAAGGGGTTTAGGAAGGGATTTGTGCCCCTCCGAGAGATTTGGAAAGGGATCTGAGCCCTTCCAAGAGCATTGGAAAGGGAATTGTGCCCTTCCACGGGCTTTGGGAAAGGATTTGTGCCCCTCCAAGGGCTTTGGAGAAGGAATTGTGCCCTCCTAAGGGCTTTGGAAAATGGATTTGTGCCCTCCTAAGGGCTTTGGAAAATGATTTGTGCCCCTCCAAGGGCTTTGTGCCCTTCCAAGGGCTTTGGAGAGGGATTTGTGCCTCTCCAAGGGGTTTAGGAAGGGATTTGTGCCCCTCCGAGAGATTTGGAAAGGGATCTGAGCCCTTCCAAGAGCATTGGAAAGGGAATTGTGCCCTCCTAAGGGCTTTGGGAAAGGATTTGTGCCCCTCCAAGGGCTTTGGAGAGGGAATTGTGCCCTTCCAAGGGCATTGGAAAGGGATTTGTGCCCTCCTAAGGGCTTTGGAAAATGATTTGTGCCCCTCCAAGGGCTTTGGAGAAGGAATTGTGCCCTCCTAAGGGCTTTGGAAAATGATTTGTGCCCCTCCAAGGGCTTTGTGCCCTTCCAAGGGCTTTGGAGAGGGATTTGTGCCTCTCCAAGGGGTTTAGGAAGGGATTTGTGCCCCTCTGAGGGATTTGGAGAGGGATCTGAGCCCTTCCAAATTTATTGGAAAGGGATCTGTGCCCTTCCAAGGGCTTTGGAAAAGGCTTTGTGTCCCTCCAAGGGCTTTGGAGAGGGAATTGTGCCCCTCCAAGGGCTTTGTGCTCCTCCAAGGGCTTTGGAGAGGGATTTGTGCCCTTCCAAGGGATTTGGAAAGGGCTTTGTGCCCCTCCAAGGGCTTTGGAGAGGGAATTGTGCCCCTCCAAGGGCTTTGTGCTCCTCCAAGGGCTTTGGAGAGGGATTTGTGCCCTTCCAAGGGATTTGGAAAAGGATTTGTGCCCTTCCAAGGGATTTGGAGAGGGAATTGTGCCCTCCCAAGGGTGGGAGCACTGCTGGATTTTGTCGAGCCCCTCTCCCACCCCTGGGAGGGGTTTGGGGGCTCAGGGCAGCCCTGGAGGGGCTGCTGGACAGGGAGGATGGAAAAGGGGCACAGGGATCCCTCTGGATCATCCCTCCAGCCCCAGGATCCCTCTGGATCATCCCTCCAGCCCCGGGATCCCTCTGGATCATCCCTCCAGCCCCGGGATCCCTCTGGATCATCCCTCCAACCCCGGGATCCCTCTGGATCATCCCTCCAGCCCCGGGATTCCCTTGCCTCGGGCTCAAATCCCAAAGGGAGCAGGGCTGGGAGTTGCCCACCCCAATCATGGATTGCTTTTCATTCCACAGGAAAACAAACCAAAAAAACCAAATAAAACCTGGATGTGGCCGAGTGCACAAGCTCTGGGTCCTAAAGGAATGGAAAAAGTGGGAAAAGGGAAAGATCCAAGGAAAAGGAAAGGATGAGGTATAGCAACAACCGGAGCTCCAGGCCCTGGGGGAGCACTGGGATCTCCTGGATTCTCCTGGAGCCCATCCCGGTGTTCCTGAGGGATGCTCGGGGGTCCCACAACGTGGAGGTTCCTCAGCCACCCAGACCAACATTTTTGGACACTTTTCTGTGTCTTTTTAAACCCAAAATCTTCCTCAGGTGAGCGGGATTGTCCCACCCTGTCACGGAGTCACCCCCAAAATTCCAACCTTTTTATTTGGGATGCTTTTTTTTTATTTTTTTTTCCTCCTAAAAAGTCTTTCCTGCAGCTTTTCAACTCCTAAAAGTGATTTTCACACCTTTAACCCAACCAGGCAAGGATTGGGAGGGGGTTTCTCCGTGAAAAAAGAAATCCTGCCCTGTCCATGGAAGTGTCCCAGGATGGGGCTTGGAGCAGCCTCTGAGGGGCTGGAATTTGATGGATTTTAGTCTTTCCCACCCAAACCAGCCTGGGATCTGTGCAGCAGAGGGAAGACTTCCAGTTGGAACAGCTTTGCTACAAAACCACTGGAAAAGGCCGTGCTGCCCTTGGCACAGCAGGATTCAAACCCTGCTGGGAATTCTCCAGATCCATCTGCAGCCATGAAATCCCCAGGGAAAACAGGGAGAGCTCTTCCCATCCGTGAGGAAAAACTCACTTAGGTTGGATTCAGCCCGGCCACTGTTCCTTGATCTGCACAATTCTGGTATTTTCCAAACCAATCCAGAGCTTCCCACATCCAGGCATTTCCCATCCATCCAGAAAGAAACAGCTGAGTCAACTGGGAGAAAAATTTTCCACCTGGAAAAACATCCCTGGTGCAGTTTTTTTAGGGATTGTTTTGTGTGAGGAAAAAAAAAATCCTTCCTGCCCTGCTGGGCTTGGTGAGTCCAGGTGGGAATTGTGGAATCCAGGCTGGATTTCCCAAGTTGTGGTGTCAGGCAGTGAACAGAAGAGATTCCCAGTGAGCCGAGGGAATCCTGATCCCATTCCTGAGGAATTCCTGGTCTGTGTGGCACCAGGAGCTGGCAGCTCCTGGAGGAGAGGTTGGCACAGCTGGGAAAGGTGGAGGGGATTTTTCCCCCCCTCTCCGGTGCTCTGTGGCAGTAGGTTCAGGGAATTGCTGCTGGATTCCACTGGATTTTGGCAAAACTCCAGCCAAACCTCCTCTCCCAGGTTTTCAGCATGCCCCGATGGTGATGAACCAGCAGCTGCATCCTGGCTGATCCCAATTTCTTGGAAGTTTTCCCTGGATTTTGGCAAATCTGGCCCGTTCCAGGCTGGTGGAAAACCAGGGATAACTCAGGCCCGGAACCTTGGAGTGTTCTCTGTGCTTTGTGTGAATTTTGTCAGCTTTCAGGGGATGTTCCAGCATCATTCCAAGGTTTTGTTTTTTTTTTTGTCAAATCCATCCTCGTGATTCCAGCTGGGGGTTTGGATTTCAGTTCTGGCAGTGTCAGGTGGGGGCTGCTCCTCTCTGCTGGGGGCTGGGTGTGAAATGTGCTGCAAAACTGATGTCATTCCATATTAATTCCTCTTTCTAGGAAAAACAATCTCTGGCAAATCCAGTGATTTGGATTTCTTTTCTTGACAGAAAATAGAGAAAACCATCAAACTCAAAATGCCTTCCAGGGAATTTTGCAAAATCAAAATGCACATCAAAAAATGCCCTTTGTGAGAAAATATTCCCCCAGAAAAACAACAAAAAACCAACCTTGGAGTGCAGGAATTCATCCTGGGATGGAGTTCACTTCCTCAGGAGCTGGCACGGGGCTCAGTTTGGGATTTTTGGGTGTCTTGGCTGTGTTTTTCTCGTTGTTTGAGGAAGGAAAACATCTGACACGAGGTCCTGGGGGTTGAGAAATGAGAAGCTGATGTTGCAACCCCAACGTGGCACAATCCTGGCTTCTCCCCCAGTCTGGGTTTCCCACACCAGTTTAAGGTGGGTTATTCCTGCTGGGAAGAGAGTGGCAGCTCCTGGGGGACTGGAAGGGAAGGAGGGAATGTTTTCCTGGATTTTGGTGCCACTCCATGGTGTTCCCCCTTCCCCAGGAGCAGGAGGAACCCCACCCATGGAGGGGCTGCACTTTGTCACCCCCAACTCATCCTCGCGAGCCGAAATCTTTGGGTTTTCCTCATTCCCAGGTGGAAAACCTTTGAGTTTTCCTCATTCTCAGGTGGAAAATCTTTGAGTTTTCCTCATTCCCAGGTGGAAAATCTTTTGAGTTTTCCTCATTCCCAGGTGGAAAATCTTTGAGTTTTCCTCATTCCCAGGTGGAATTTCACCGGGATTTTTCCAGCAGAAAGCCAGGGACGCTCGTGCTGGCCCTGGGAGCGCGTGGTGGCCGCGCTCAGCTCTCAGCAGGCACGGCCGTGGGATGTTCCTGGCAGGAGCAGGGAAGCGCTGCCGGAGGAATGCGGGAATGCGGCGGGGGTGGGAAGCTGTGCCCACGCCAGGAGCGCTCCGGGAGCACAGCGTCCCTGCTCAGCTCCCTGCTCTGCCCACGCTCCTGCCCCGTGCCCGGGACAATCCCGCCGCGGATTTGGAGTTTTCCCGTCACAATCGAGTTGGTGAAGGCAGAGGGAAGAGCGGCAGCTTGGAGGAGCAGAAGGCTTTTCCTTTTGGGATGCTTTCCCTCATGGAAAGTCAAAAATCCAGCAGCGGCTCCGCTAGGTTGAGCCTCATGGAATTCTGTTTGCCGTGATTCCGCGCTCAGGAGGGAACATCGAGTCCAAGCCGTTGTTTGTTCCTGTCTCAGCGCTCAGGGCACCGAGTTCATTCCCCAAACCACCCGAGGTTCAGGGCATCCCACATTCCCAGAGGTCTCCGTCCAGGAATCGCTTCTCCTCTGAGGAGGATTTCATCCCTCATGGGGGGAAAGGATGAACTTTTCCCCACCCCAGCTCAGCGGGATCCAGCCAATTCCCTTCTGGGTGGTTTGGAGTTGGCAAGGTCATGGCAGCAGCTCCGAGTCCCCGTCACGACGGCACCAAAGCTGTGGCACTGCCAGGTGAATTGGCCACAGCACAGAGTCCTGGTGGCCACGGTTTTGGGGTTGTGGAACCCCATGTGTGGGTTTGTAGACCCCAAAGTTGGAGTTTGTAGACCCACAGATCTGGTCTGTAGACTCCCAAGTTTGGGGATTTGTGGACCCCAAGATTTGGGGTTGTGGAACTTTGGGGTTATGGAACTCCAGGTTTGGGTTGGTGGAACCCCAGATTTGGGCTTGTGGACCCCAAGGTTTGGATTTGTGAACCCTCAAGCTTGGATTTATGATTGCCCAGATCTAGATTTGTGAACACCCAAGTTTGGGGTTGTGGACTTTCAGATTTGGGTTGGTGGAACCCCAGATTTGAGGTTATGGAACACCAAGTTTGGGTTTTTGGGGCCCCCAGATTTGGGGTTATGCAACCCCAGAACTGGGGTTGTGGACCCCGAGGTCTGGATTTGTGAACTCTCAGGTTTGGGTATGTGGACCCCTGGGACTGGATATGATTCCCCAGATTTGGATTTGTGGACCCCAGATCTGGGGTTGAGGACTCCCAAGTTTGGTTTTATGGATCCCCAGGTTTGGGGTTGGGTTTGTGGAGGGAACAGCTTCATCCCAACAGTCTTTTCCTTCAGGTTTGGGTTTGTTCTGCTGTGGCTGAGCTGGTTCTTCATTCCCGGTGCCACCAGGAGAAGCCCAGGTGGGTTTGTTGTGCTCTGTGCATCGTGGAATTCCGTGTTTTGCCAAGAAATAATCCTATAAAAACCCCAACCGTGCTGTGGGGTGCTTTGTGGTGAAGACTGAAGGTCAGAGCCAGCCCCATGAAATTCCCCGTGAACCTCTTGTCCTCTTCCAGCCTCCTCATCTTTTGGTGTGTCGGGATTTTGTTCCTTCTCTCTTGGGAACTGATCCTTCAGGACAGTCATTGGATTTAGGAATATTTGATGAAGAAACCAAGAGTTTCTAGTGGTGTCTCCCCTGAGTAATTTCAGCAAATTTCAATAGGCACCTTCAAAAAAAGCTTCCGTAATTCCCGGGTTTGCTACAAGAACTGGA
Source organism: Passer montanus (assembly GCF_014805655.1). Classification (NCBI taxonomy): domain Eukaryota; kingdom Metazoa; phylum Chordata; class Aves; order Passeriformes; family Passeridae; genus Passer; species Passer montanus. The sequence continues at coordinate 2,417,220 of NW_024374256.1, forward strand.
TCCCTCGGAGGGAACCAAAATGCTGCTTGGAAAAACAAACAAAACGAACAAAAAAACCCCAAAAACGCTCATCCCGCTCAGGAACTCCCGCTCCTTTGTCTGCCCCCCAAATTCCAGAGCTGCTCTTGAGATGTCCCCCTGGAGAGAACCAGGGTTGGATTCTGCTCCTGCTTGGAATTCAAGTATCCAGGAGGGCATCGCAGCTCTCCAGAAGGAGGTCCCAACCCCAAGGAGGATGTCCCAGGCCTCGAGGGGAGCGTGCTGGAGCCTGGGAAGGGAATCCCACACCTTGAGGAGGACAGCCTGGTCTGGAGGAGGAGGAGATCCCAGCTCCAAGGAGGGCACCTCCAGGAGGGGATCCAAGATCTTGGGAAGGTCATCCCAGCCCTCAGGGAGGGTATCCCAACCTCTGAGGAGGGAATCCCAGCCTTTAAGCACGGCATCCTACTCCAAGGAGGACATTCCAGACCCCAAGAAGGGTATCCCAGCCCCTGAGGAGGGAATCCCAACCCCAAGGAGAGCATTCCAGACCTCGAGGAGAGCATCCCAACCCCGAGCAGGGCTTCCCAGACCCCAAGGAGGGACAGCCAGACCTCAAGGAGGACATCTCAGCTCCAAGGAGGACATCCCAGCTCCAAGGAGGGCATTCCAGACATTGAGGAGAACATCTCAGCTCCAAGGAGAACATCTCAGCTCCAAGGAGAGCCTTCCAGACCTCGAGGAGAGCATTCCAGACCTCGAGGAGAGCATCCCAGCTCCAAGGAGAGCATTCCAGCCCTGCAGCTGCGAAGGAGGGGGCTGGGAGGCAGCTGATCCTCCAGGATCCCGGTGTTCCCGCTCCGTTGGGTCGCCTTCTCCCACCAGGCATTCCCAGAGTTTGTCCTTTGGGCGCGCTTCTGGCCGGACGCGCGCGCGGTCGGCGCCGGGACACGAGGAGAAGCCCAGGGGATGCTGAGGGGAGGCCAGCGCCCCTTTCCCTGTCCCCTCTTGCTTTGGCAATGGTCACAGGCTACATGCTCCCGGGAAAACCCAAAAAAAAAAAAAATTGGGGGGAAAAATATTGTAAAAAAAGGCAGGAAAATGGCCACCAAAAGTGGTGGGAAAGCGACCAAAGGGGATGAGACTGGCAGGTGCTCCCGGTCCATCCGGAGTTCTCTTGGGTATTGCAGTGAGTGTGTTGTTAGCACGTGGCAAAGCTACATAAGAGAAGATGCTACATTCCTTGGAAAACAAAAATAGTGCTGAGTTGGATTTGTTCTGAGTTCGGTGGGGTTTTCCCCTTGGAAAGCCACCTTTTCCACGGAGGCAGGGAAAGGGAGTGGCAGGAAAAAGGAACCTCGTCCTCAGCCAGCCTGGGCTGCTCCCAGCAGGGGTGGGAGAGAACTGGGAGCGTCCAGGACGAGGTCTGGGAACAGTCTGGGGTCGTTGGCAGTCGCAGCCCTCGGAGGGAATTTTCACCTCTCCTTCCCCCCTGCCTCACACCTGGTCCTCGCTCCCTCTCCCTTCCCAGGGAAGGCGTCCAGGGCAGATTTTTTGTGGGGGAAGGAGATTGAAAATTTAAAAAAAAAAAAAAAAAAGAAAAAAAAAAGAAAAAAAAAGGATATTTACATCTCTCCACAACCAGTTCTGCAAGGTCTCCTTGGATGTCTCCTTCCCAGTCCCAGCCTCTACGGGCAGGAGGGGCTGGTGGAGCTCTCCAGGGAGGACTGGGAGAGGCGGCGGGTCAGGGGTCCGATGCTGGAGTCGGCCAGGGAGGAGGTTGGGAAGAGTTTGTACCAGCCCGAGACGGCGCTGGAGAGATCCAGCTCCTCCAGGATGATCTGGGCCATCCCCATGAAGCACTTGTGGTCCATGCGCCCGTAATCTCCCCAGACGATCACCTGCGGGCAGGGAGGGGGAGATGGAGCTGGGAGCTCTGGGGAAATCCTGCCCAGATGGAAAAAGCCTGCTGTGGTCGGGCTTGGGAAGGTCTGAGGGATGGCTGGAAGGGCTCTGGGGATCCCTGGCCTCGCTCCCCTCACCCTGTAACAGTGGGGAGGTCCTGGCACACGGCATTCCAGATCCCAAAGAGGGCATCCTAACCTCGAGGAGAGCATCCCAGCACTGAGGAGAGCACCCCAAACCCAAGGAGAGTATCCCAACCCCAGGGAAGGCATTCCAGACCTCCAGGAAAACATCCTGGACCTCAAGGAGATCATCCCAACACCAAAGAGATCATTCAACCCCTAAAGGAGAACATCCCAATCCCAAGGAGAACATCCCAAGCAAGGCACTCCAGACCCCAAGGAGGGCACCCAGACCTCAAGGAGAACATCCCAGACCTCAAGGAGAACATCCCAGCTCCAAGGAGGGCATCGCAGCCCACAGAAGCTGTGGCTGTCCCACCCCTGGCAGCGTCCAAGGAAAGGCTGGATGGGGCTCAGAGCCACCTGGGAGAGGGGAAGGTGTCCCTGCCCACCTGCAGGACTTTGCCCTGGGGACTCTCCTCGAAGAGCAGGGGCTGCTGGTACGAGGGGTCACAGGTTTTCTTCACCACCTTGGTCTTCTTCTTGGCCAGGCAGACGCCGTTCTCCAGCAGGTAAACCTTCACATAGGTGGCTGCCGTGGGAAAAGGGGACAGCCAGGGACATGGAGCAGGACCCTGGGATGATCCCAGCACGGCACCCGCCCCCCTCCCTCCACAGCCACCTACCAGGGATGCACTTGGAGCCCATCTTTGGGATGAGTCCCCTGGCCTGGATCACGTCCACCTCCAGCTGCCCGTTGCGGTCAGCCATGCCCACGTGGACATCTCCTGCAAGGGGGACACGTCTTCAGCGCCATGCCTGATGGTCACCTCCCCCTGGGGACAGCCACAGCCCCGTGTCCTCGTCACCAGTGGGAACTGGGCACCCCCATCCTCACACCAGCGTCCCACTGGATGCCTGATTTGTTGGGAATTAGGGGCTTGGATTGAGCAGCGAGGAGAGATCAGGGTGGGAGCCCCTCCTCCCCATCAGCTCCATCGCTGTCACTGGGATTTTATCCCTCGTGGTGGGAATAAGGCTGGGATTTACCCAGGCTGGGCCTTGGCCGGGTGATCCCCAGGAAAAGGAGAGGCTGGGACAGGAGAGATCAGGGGCCAGGAACTCTGAGGAGTCCAACCACACCTCTCCCCTTCCCCTTTCCCCTTTCCCCTTTCCCTTTCCCTTTTTCCCTTTTCCCTTTCCTGAACTTCCCTGAACTTCCCGTCCCTCCTGCTGGGATTTATTCAGGACCAGCTCCCAGTACCACAGGGACAGGGGGGACAGGACAGGGGACACCAGGCAGCTCTTCCCATTCCCAACATCTCCAGCCCCAGCAGGATCAGGGGGCCACCTTGGAGGGTGTCCCCAGCTGCTGCTGGCTGGGAATTCAGACTTAGGGCGCAACTTTTGATCCCCATTTGGGATTTCAAAGGGAAAAGAGGGACAAAAGGTGAGGGTTTGGTTCCGGGATGATCGAAAAGGAAGCCCCGGGAAGAGGCAGCGCCCCGGGAAGAGGCAGAGCTGTTTCTCAGGGATGCCCTGCCCTGAGCCCTGCTCCCCTGCACAGGGCACAGCCTTCCCAAACATCCCGGGATGTGCTGGGACGGAGCCCTGGGAAGAAACACGCGGTCTCTGCCCCCCTTCCCTCCCTCGGGAGCCTCCCTGGGGGCTGCCCCTGCTCACCCATCGGGGGGGTCGCCAGGGTCTGCCGCCCCACGAGCTGCCCCGGCCCCAGCCCGTCGAGGAAATCGCTGAACTGGCTCTCTGCTCCCAGCCGCGTGGTGGGGAAGATGAACCTGCAAAGGATGTTCATGGAGCATCCCTCTGCCGGGAGGGGTCCCGGCGCCCTTCCCGAGCCCTGCCCCGGTCCTTACGTGCCGTCGGAGCTGTTGCTGTTGGTGCTGCCGTCCGTGGACTCCCGGCTGCCCTGCCGGGTCACCCTGGTCCGCATCTCCACGGCGATGCCGGTCTCGGTGCTCCTGCGGATGGTGCTGCGCAGCTTTTTGGGGCCCCCCTCTGGAATTGGGGACGGGATCAGCTCCGGCTCCTGCCCCCAGCCCTTCCCTGCCCTCCTGTTTTCCTGTTTTCCACCATTCCAGGGAGTTCTGCACCGTGAATTCCCAGGGGATCCTGCACGGACACACCCCGGTGCGGCAGGAGAGGAGAGCCACGGGCTGGCTCTGTGTCCCCGTGTCCCCACTCCATCTGTCCCCGTGTCACCGTGGCTTTGCATGGCTCAGAGTCCCCTCTGCACCTGAGACCTGCCCCACTCACCCCACAGGAGCTGGCACCGTCCATCCAAAGTCCCCGTGCCAGAGGGGACAGGAACCCACGGTGTCAGAGCCTCCTGATGTCCCCTTCTCCACCCTCCCTGTGCCTCCATCCCCATGCTAGAGGGGACAACCCACAATGTCACAGGGGTGGGCACAGCCCCAACACCGCCTGATGTCCCCTTGGTCTCCAAAATCCCCTGTCCCCGTGCCAGAGGGGACAGCAATCCACGGTGTCAGAGCCTCCTGATGTCCCCTTTCTCCACCCCCTTGGCTTCCAAAATCCCCCTGTCCCCATGCCAGAGGGGACAACAACCCTCAGTGGCACAGCCCCAATGCTGCTGATGTCCCCTTTCTCCATCCCCCTGTCCTCCAAAATCCCTGTCCCCGTGCCAGAGGGGACAATCCGCAGTGCCACAGGTGTGGGCACAGCCCCAGCACCACCTGATGTCCCCTTTCCTCCACCACGTGTCCCTGGCAGTGGCAGATGGCAGCAGGAGGAGGAGGAGGGTGGCACGAGCGGCCACCCCTGGCACTGTCCCCGGGCCCTGCTGTGTGACCATGTGTGAGTGGTGGCATCGCCAGCTTTGTGCTGCTCGTTCAGGGCTGTCCCCACGCAAGGGTTTGCCCAGTCCTGGCAGCTCCCTGGATCAGCCTTAAAATGTAGGGAAATATTAACTGGGGAGTGATTGAAGCTGTTAGAATTATATCATGTATATAATAGTAATTATAATATTATATTATAATATATGCCATATATATTATATAATATATATGTATAATACATTATACATATATAATATTTATATATATATATATATATATATATATATACACTATTATATAATATGCCTTATTATAATATAAGGCATTTAGGTGCCATTTTTGGGTGTCATTTTTGGGTGTCATTTCTGGATGTCATTTTCAGGCGCCATTTTTTGGGTGTCATTTTTTTAGGTGTAGTTTTTTTGGTGTCATTTTGAGACGCCATTTTTAGATGCCTCCATCACACGTGGGCAACGAAAACACGGCTGGTGGCCACCTCAAATCCCAAGATGGGATCAGGGCGGCCTCTCACCGGTCTGGTTGAGCTGCAGGGTCATTTTTTTGGGTATAGTTTTTTTGGGGTGACATTTTTGGGTATAGTTTTTTTGGATGTCATTTTTAGACGCGTCCATCACACGCGGACAATGAAGACAGGACTGGTGGCCACCTCAAACCCCAAGATGGTGGGGTGACATTTTTGGGTGTAGTTTTTCTGGATGTCATTTTCAGATGCCTCAATCACACGTGGACAATGAAAACACGGCTGGTGGCCACCTCAAACCCCAAGAGGGGGATCAGAGTAGTGGCCTCTCACCGGTCTGGCTGAGCTGCAGGGTCATTTTTTTGGGTATAGTTTTTTTGGGGTGACATTTTTGGGTATAGTTTTTTTGGATGTCATTTTTAGACGCGTCCATCACACGCGGACAATGAAGACAGGACTGGTGGCCACCTCAAACCCCAAGATGGGATCAGGGTGGCCTCTCACTGGTCTGGCTGAGCTGCAGGGTCATTTTTTGTTGGGTGACATTTTTGGGTGTAGCTTTTCTGGATGTCATTTTTAGACGCCATTTTCAGACGCCTCCATCACACGCGGGAAACGAAAACACGACTGGTGGCCACCTCAAACCCCAAGATGGGATCAGGGCGGCCTCTCACCGGTCTGGTTGAGCTGCAGGGTGCTCTTGCTCCACTGGGACAGCCCCACGATCGCCACCATCTTGGCGCCCAGGCTGGAGCGTCGCTTCTTGCTGGCGGTGACGGTGACGGAGACGGAGTCGGCGCTGCCGCGCGCGCTCTTCTCCAGGCTGTACATCTCGCCGCTGATGCTGGAGCTGCGCACCACATTCCTGGCAGATGAGGAGCTGGCATCCCCGTTGAACATGGTCAGCGCGCCCGCCGGCACCGGCACCGGCTCTGCTGCCCGGGATCAGCTGCGGGGACAAGTTTGGGGACGCTGAGGGGTTGTGGCAGGGGTGGGTGGTGCCATCGAGGTGCTGACAAATCCAGGAAATTCAGGTGGCGTCACCCACTGAGGGGTGGATATCAAGGAAAGGTTTTTCCCGCTGGGAACTCCCCAGCTCCCTCGGGAGCATTCCCGAGGATGCCAGAGCATCCTCCTAGGAATGCACAGGGTGGGATTTTGGGGTGTCTGTGCAGGGCCAGAGGTTGGACTGGGTGATCCTTGTGGGTTCCAGTACATTCCAAGATTTTCCCCCACTTATGGGAGCAGCAGGAAGCGGTCAGGACCCCTGGGGTGAACATCCAGCCCTGCCTCAGCTCCCTGCAGGATCTGGACACTCCCAACATCCAGGAGACACCTGGATGGGCAGAAGGCTCTGAGGGCCACCAACCTGCCCAGCCTGGCATGAGGGGTCCCTTGGGTACAGCCCCATCCACCCCTGAGGACATCCAAAATCACATCCAGCCAAGTTTTCCCTGCTCATCCCCTTCTCCAAACCGTGTCCAGGTCAGACTGCTCCAGGTGATGGGATGGGAATCCCTGGATGGGAGCACCAGGGGTGGATGCCAGAGCTCCCACACAGCCCAGCCGCCTTCCCTTGGCCATGAATATTTAAACTCCAGCGGGATGGAGCATCCATCTTCCAGGGAAAGGTGAATTATTAACTGCAGGCCAAGCGAAGCCACTTTGTGATAATGGATGGAGGCAGCGCCTGGAAAAATGTTTCCCTTTCAGAGGGAGAGTGGGGCAGGGTGGGGGCTCTGCTGCTCCACAGCGGGCACAGCTGGGAGGAGACCTGCTGGGAATCATGGATGAGACCTGGCAGGAGCTGTGGGATCAGCTCCAGCACCGCTGAACTCGTGGATTTATCAATTGCAGGGGTGAGTGGGTGATTAGTCATTAATATCATTAATTACTTCCCTCCTGGCCGGGGTTTTCCTTCCTGGCTCTGCCCAGGCATTGACCCACGGCCTTCTCCTGACTCCTGGTGCCCGGGGGGGTCAGCACTGACCCCCAGCTCCAGAGGGATGGATCCTCTGGGATAAAGCTGTTGGTGTGGGATGTATCCCAGCTCCAGAGGGGTGGACCCCTTGGATAAAGCCATCAGTGTGGGATCTATCCCAGCTCCAGAGGGATGGATCCTCTGGGATAAAGCTGTTGGTGTGGGATGTATCCCAGCTCCAGAGGGGTGGATCCCTTGGATAAAGCCATCGGTGTGGGATGAGCCCCACTCCAGAGGGATGGAGCCATTGGCACCAGGTGCATTCCAGCCCCATCACAGCCCTGTGCTGATGTGCAGCACTCCTGGAGGAGGGGTCAGGGCTGATCTGCTGCCTTGGGGACCTCTGGGATGACACTTCCCAATGCCACACGCCACTCTCAGGCTCCAAACCTGCTGCAATCCCTGAGTTTTCCCTGAGGATGCACCTGACACGGGGAATGGATCGCAAACACTTCCCCAGCCGCAGTGTCCTGCTGCACCCCATGCCTCAGTTTCCCCACCAGCAACCCTGGCTTAGGCTGTGCCTGAACAAACACAAATCCTGGCCTCTGCCAGGCCCAGCCCAGGCCCCTCCATGTTCCAGGTGAGAAATCCCTGTGACAACGCAGCCCTGCAGGGCCAGGAGAGCACAAAGGGCTCCTGTTGCTGCTCCCCGCTCGCCGCTGCAGCCGCCCGGAGAGCACCAGGCTCTGGTGGGAGCAAATTAGATCAGGAGAGCAGAGCGCTAATGGGATCATTTCCAATGCAACACACACAGGGATAATCCACTGCAAAGGAAGCCGAGCGGCTCCTCGGCCCCAAGGGAGGATTTGCTTTCCCCTGCCCGTGATTTTACCCCTCTCTGCACAATCTGCTTCTGCCCAGAGCAGGTGCTGGGTGAGGGGTTCAGGGGTGCCTGGTGCTGAGATGAGCTGGGCTGGAGATTGGGTTTGAGTGCTGGAGACTGTGGCTGCCACAGCCTTGGCATGGCCACAGCATCCTTGGCACGGCCACAGCATCCTCAGTATCACTACAGCATCCTCAGCACTACCACAGCACCCTCAGCATGGCCACAGCATCCTCAGTATCACCACAGCATCCTTGGCACGGCCACAGCATCACTGATGCCACTACAGCATCCTCAGCATGGCCACAGCATCCTCAGCACCACCACAGTGCCCTCGGCATGGCCACGGTACCCTCAGTATCACCACAGCATCCTTGGCACAGCCACAGCACCCTCAGCATGGCCACAGTACCCTCAGTATCACCACAGTACCCTCAGTATCACCACAGCACCCTCAGCATGGCCACAGCATCCTTGATGCCACCACAGCATCCTCCGTATCACCACAGCCCCCTCGATGCCACAACAGCATCCTTGATGCCACCACAGCATCCTTGGTGCCACCACAGCACCCTCAGCATGGCCATGGCATCCTCAGCATCACCACAGCATCTTTGGCATGGCCACAGCACCCCTGATGCCAACACAGCATCCTCAGCATGGCCACAGCATCTCTGGCATGGCCACGGCATCCCTGATGCCACCACAGCCCCCTTGATGCCACCACAGCACCCTTGATGTCAACACAGCATCCTCAGTATGACTACAGCATCTCTGGCATGGCCACAGCATCCCTGATGCCACCACAGCCCCCTCGATGCCACCACAGCCCCCTCAGCCCGCTGCTGCCCCTGCCCCGGCTCCCCCTTCCCGTCAGCGCGGGGGGAGTCAGGGAACCGCACCAGCCTTGCCTTCAAACACACACTTCCCCTCAAACACACATTTCCCCCCCAAACACACATTTCCCCCTCAAACACACATTTCCCCCCCAAACACACACTTCCCCTCAAACACACATTTCCCCCCCAAACACACATTTCTCCCCCAAACACACATTTCCCCTCAAACACACATTTCCCCCCCAAACACACACTTCCCCTCAAACACACATTTCCCCCCCAAACACACATTTCCCCCCCAAACACACATTTCCCCCCCAAACACACATTTCCCCTCAAACACACACTTCCCCTTCCCCTCGTGCATGCGTTCCCCGGATCCCAAGCAGGGATGCTCGCAGCCGTGACGCCGCATCCCAGCCGGCTCCTGCCCTGCCACCGACCGCGTTCCGAGCTCCCGGGGCAGCGCCGCAGCCCCCGCAGCGCTCACCGCCGCCACGCTCCGTCCTTGCGGGAAACAACGACCACCGGCAGCCCCGGGAAGTTCCCCGGCGAGGCAAAGGCGGATCCCGGGGGATGCACGGAGCCCGCGGACACCGCCGGGAGCCGTGTCATGGCTGGAGCATCCCCGCTGGATGAGCACAAGCGGCAGGAAAATCGGGATCCCTGTTGCGTGTGGATGGCGGGGGCCGAGCTCTGCCACTCCCCGCTCGTGGTACCCCAAAAAATATTTTAAAAAAAAAAGGAGATGGGGGCGTCTTACCGGCCCTGCGCCGGGGAGGAGGAGGAGGAGGCTGGGCTCAGCTTCGCAGCCCCATCCCGGCCGGATCCGGAGGGTGCCAGGGCGGGTGAATCTTTCCAGGGTTCTGGAGAGCCGGGGCTGTGCTGGCGCTGCTTCAGCATCTCCCTCAGCATCTCCATGGTTACACGGCTGACCCAGTTCTCCTCCCAGCCCCGAGCAGGGCCACAGTGGTCCAGCGGGGTGGGATGTGCTGGGAGCATCCTTGGGTGGGATTCAGGGAGCTGGTGACCCCCCCTGGACCCCAGCAGATGCAGTGGGGATGGAAGGGATGGGAAAAGTGGGGCTCGAGGCAGGACAGGGGGTCACAGGTGACCCCAGGAAGGGATGGACCCGGTGGCTGGGCAGTGCCGGGGGGGCTGCAGGTGTGGGAAGGGACAGCCCAGGGTTGGGAGGCAGCACTGGCCCCAAATGTGCCACAGAAACAGGAATGAGGGGCAAAACATTGATGGGGAAAATGGGTGCCTCGGGAAAAGCGCTGGAGAAGGAGGGAGCAGCCCCACACAGGTGGGAAAGGAGGAGGAGGAGGAGGAAGGTGCTAAATGAGCATGGTGGGGGTGGCTGGGAATGCTGCCTTGCCAGGGAAGGAGGCACAGGGATTTTGGGAGCTGTTTGCTCCCTCAAAACCATCAAGGTGGATGTTCCCAGGGAAAAACGGGGCTGGAAACCCCCGGCAGTGGGGCAGGAGGTTCTTCCTGGGGGCTGCCTCAAGCCTGGAGGGAGAGCACTGAAAACTGTGGATGTCTGGAGCAGGTAGCTCCTAAAATCAGCTTTTTTTTGGGAATTAAAAGGTTACCAGAGCTGCCACCCCGAGGCCCTGCCTGGGCAACAGCACACCAGGACAAGCTGCAGCATCCCAGCTCCCACACACCTGCTCCTCCAGGAATTTGGGAATAAGGCAAGGCTCATTTCCCCTAAAAGTATTTCATTCTAATTAATTGCTTCAGCTTTGATAGGCAGCTGCTTGTATAATTTTAATTGCCCAACAAGGGCTATAATTGGGTGCACGTGAGCTGGGAATTTGGGAGGAACTCCAGGTCCCGGAATTCAGCTTCTCCTGGCTCAGGCAGGTTAGCAAAGTTCTGTCCGGGCTGGGATTTGCTGCAGGTGCTGCTGCATCAGCTTAAAATTAAAGGGTTGGTCCAAATGTGCTCCATTCCTTGGAAAAGTTGGGAAGTTTGGATGGGGCTGTGCTCAGGGATCCCACAGGAGCAGCCTCTGGAAAAGGTCTGGCTGCTGGATGAGCGAGGTTTAGCAAGGGAGGAAGAAGAGGAGGAAGCAATCCCTCGGGATGGCTCTGCTCAGGATGGTTTTCCAAAGGGCAGGGGCTGGGATGGGAGCCTGGACAGGCTTTCCACGGGGATGGGAAGGGCTGGTGGCCGTGGCGTGGGTCTGATGGCATGGTGGTGGCAGTGACCAGGGATGTCCCCAAGGGCTCAGCTCCTCCAGAGGCCTGGCTATGGCTCTTGAGGGATGGCATTCCACAGCCTGGGAGCAGCTGGGGCTGCTCCAGGGGCTCTGCAGGCTCCCATCTGCTCCTGCTCCTGACTGGGAGCAGCACTGGGATCCAGACTGGGAGCAGCACTGGGATCCAGACTGGGAGCACCACTGGGATCCAGACTGGGAGCACCACTGGGATCTAAACTGGGAGCAGCACTGGGATCTAAACTGGGAGCAGCACTGGGATCCAGGCTGGGAGCAGCACTGGGATCCAGACTGGGAGCAGCAGTGGAATTCAGACTGGGTGCAGCACTGGGATCCAGACTGGGAGCAGCACTGGGATCCAGACTGGGAGAACCACTGGGATCTAAACTGGGAGCAGCACTGGGATCCAGACTGGGAGCACCAGAGGGATCCAGACTGGGTGCAGCACTGAGATCCAGACTGGGAGCAGCACTGGGATCCAGACTGGGAGAACCACTGGGATCTAAACTGGGAGCAGCACTGGGATCCAGACTGGGAGCACCAATGGGATCCAGACTGGGAGCAGCACTGGGATCCAGACTGGGAGCAGCACTGGGATCCAGACTGGGAGGCACAGCCCAGCACGGGGTTTCCAAGCAGCACTGACACAGGAGAATTGTCCCATGGGAATCTTCTTGAGTCCTGCTGTGCCCAAACACACCTTGCTCGTGGCAATTCCCTCTCCACGCCCATTCCCAAAGGATGTGTCCACCTGATGTCACAGCTCCAGGAGGATCCAGCGGGATCCTCCATGGGGAACCAGCAGGACTGCAGCACTGGGATCCAAACTGGGAGCACCACTGAGATCCAGACTGGGAGCACCAGCCCAGCATGGGGTCTCCAAGCAGCACTGACACAGGAGAAATGTCCCATGGGAATCTTCCTGAGTCCTGCTGTGCCCAAACACACCTTGCTCATGGCAATTCCCTCTCCATGCCCATTCCCAAAGGATGTGTCCACCTCTGGATGTCACAGCTCCAGGAGGATCCAGCGGGATCCTCCATGGGGAACCAGCAGGACACAGAATCCTCCTGCTCCCACTTTGTGCCCATCTTGCCCTGGGAAGGTGGGACAGGTGTGGAATTCCAGGCCATCCCTGCCTGGTGGGGAAGGGGCTGCAGGACGGCAGAGGCTGAGCCCTGACCACGCTGTCCCTGTCCCCCGTGTCCCTGCGTGACGTCTGCGCCCGCTTCAATCAGATCTGTGCTGAATCCCAGCGTTTCCTTGGCAACATCAAGGAATCCGAGGAGCAAAAGGCACCCGGCAGGGCCAGGCTGGGGGACAGCCAGTGCCCGCCGAGCCCAACTGGCCACCAGAGCCACGGGGACACTGCGGCAAGCACCGAGCATTCCTCATGGTCCAACACATCCTGGAGATAACCCAGGACAGAGCGGGGATAATCTGCTCTGGTGGCACCTCCGTGCTGGTTGTGGCCACCACGGGCAGCTGGGGATGGAGCAGGACCTCGCTGGGGACACGCAGGAGCTGGCACCGTGGGCAGTGGGACGCTGCAGCCGTGTGGCCCCACAAATCCCCAAAAATCCCCAAAAACCGGGGCAGCTCCACGGGGATGCAAGAAACCTGGGATGGGTTTGGAACGGGATGGCCCCACTCAGCTCCCAACCCTTGTCCTGGTGGCACCGAGGGCTGGCAGGGCCGTGCCAGGGCTGATCTCCCTGGCACAGAGGGAAGGTGCAGAGCAGCTTTTCCCGTTCCGGCTGCCGCTGCCTTTCCGGCTCCGAGCTCTGCAATGCAGCTCGCACGGCTCGGCTGCCGTGTGTGAATCCCATCAATATTTCATGGAGCTGCTTCCTCCAGGGGAAGGGCTGCTCTCAGCTCCGGCTTTCTGCTGCTCCTAGCAGCAGGGAACATCTGATTTCCTTCCAGCAGCACCCAGCAGATCGCCCTGGTCCTTCCCATTCCACGTTGGCAAATATCCCTGTGCCTTCCAGGAGCTCTGGAGCCTGAAATCCCTCAGGTTCCACCCTCGGCTGCTGGCACCTGCCCAGTGCTCCTGGGGTCTCCAGGGATGAGCCACCAACTCCAGGATGGGTCACTGAACCCAGCCACATCCCCAAATCCACATCCAGCAGCGGGATGTGCCAACAGCCTGGCTGGATCTGACATTCCCTGCCCAGCCTCATCCATCCCGCAGATCCCAGCTGGCTCCAGTGCCCAGCAGGAGCCGGGGGTGAGCAGCTTTGTTTGCAGAAAAAAAGTTGCTTTTTTAACTGCTAAGGTTGCACAATTATTCCTGAGCTTCTTCAGGGATCAGCAGAAAACTTGGGAAGAGTTCTGGGAGCCAGAGCGATGCCAGGAGGGGCAGAGCCTGCAGCAAACACCCCTCGCTGTGGCACAGGAGCTGGGGTGGCTCTCTGGGGGTGTCAGCAGCTCCTGCATCCCTGGAAGAGCAGGAGGATGGGATGAGGGACACGGGATGATCCCAGCGAGGTGCTGCTCCCCAGAGCAGTTGTGAGAAGACGAGGCCAAAAGCTCTGGTGTTGCTTCACCACCCAACAACTAAAATCTGCACAATTCCCAATTTCCAGGGTGAAATGTCCATGTCCAGGAGTCTTTTTGTCTGTGGAAAGGGTGAGGAGCCTGGAGAGGCTCCCAGCTGAGCATCCCAGGGTGAGGAAGGAGCTCCTGATCCCGGCAGGCAGCGGGAGGAGCGGGGCTGTCAATCCCTTCCCAATCATTCCTAACCGAGGCTCTCTCCCTGCTCGCGGAGATGTGGTGACAAAACATTTGAAGTGCCTTGACAGGGACGCCAAGAGCTGCTGTCACACAGCTCCAGTTTTAATCAGCAGGAAAATTAGGGATTTTCATCACCTTAAACTGCATTTTGTATCCGTGTGAGGCTTCCCAAAGGGCTGAGCTCCAGGGATGGCAGCAGCTCGGGGTGGATGGAAGGGGGGGATTCACCCCCGGATGTGGGGCCAAGCTGCCGCAATGTCACCCTCTGTCCCCGTCCCGCAAAGGCCGGAATGGGGACAAAGCGAGAGGCTGGCAGTGTGGGAGGTGGCAGGAGTTTGGCCTCACAAAGGGATGTGAAGATGGAACAGAGGGAGAGAGGTGTGAGCACAGCGGGAGCGGCCTCGGGGAGGTGTCGGTGCGGGAAGAAACGGGCACACGGAGAACTGGGGCTGAGAGGAGAGCTGAGAGGAGAGCTGAGAGGAGAGCAGCCAGGGAGGAACACAGGCAGGGTTTGGGAAGGGCTGGGGATGGAAACTGGGAGGGTTTGGGAATGGCCAAGGGAGCAACACAGGCAGGGTTTGGGAAGGGCTGGGGATGGAAACTGGGAGGGTTTGGGAATGGTCAGGGGGTGAACACAGGGAGGGTTTGGGAATGGCCGGGGAGGAACAAAGGGATGGTTTGGGAAGGGCTGGGGGATAGAAACTGGGAGAGTTTGGGAAGGGATGGGGGATGGACACAGGGAGGGTTTGGGAATGCCAGGGTGATCAGGCAGGAATGGTTTGGGAATGGCCAGGGGATGAAAGCAGGGACAGTTTGGGAGCAGCCAGGGGATGAAACCGGGGATGGTTTGGGAGAAGTTGGGACATCAGGCAAGGATGGTCTGGGAACAGCCAGGGGATCAGGCAGGGATGGGTTGGGGACAGCCAGGGGATCAGGCAGGGCTGGTTTGGGCAGGTGCTCCCGTGTCCTGTGGTGGAAGAACAGCCCCAGGCTCCCGTGCCTGGCAGCAAAGCCCATCCCCTGCTCCCGGAGGATCCGCAGCCTCCCACTCCCAGCTCACAAAGGAAACAAACGGCGCAGCCCCGGGATGTTCCCTGGGCACCCAGAGAGGGGGTTCAGCCTTGGAAGCCTCTTTCCCATGGGTCCCAGATCCCTGGGAATGGGCACTGCCCACCACAGAGCCCCAGGAACAGGCACTGCCCACCACAGAGCCTCTCAGACCCCCAGGAATGGGCACTGCCCACCACAGAGCCCCTCAGATCCCTGAGAATGGGCACTGCCCACCACAGAACCCCTCACAGCCACCCCCTCCCGTGGGGGCCACCCTCAGTGCCAGCTCCCACGCAGTGGCCCTGGGGACAGAGGGGACCCTGTGGCCAGCCAGGCCTGAGCCCGTTGGGGTGCCAGGGTGATGCCCAGGGGCTGTCCCCACTTGTTGTCCCCCTGGTTGTGGCAGGGGGAGCAGCACAGGAGCTCTGCCCATCCCAGGGCACGGTCTCACCCTTCCTCACCCCTTCCTGAACCATCTTCCCTCCAGAACCGACCCCAGCACCTGCCCCAAACCCCACGGAGGGCGGAGGAGGCTCTGGAAGGAGGAAGAGGCAAACCCACGCACAAATCCCAGGCTGGAGCCGCCGGGAAGCCCGGGACGAGCCGAGCCCGGTGCGACGCCCCGGGGCTGATCCTCCCCAGGACCCTCCCCGCTTCTCCCGGTCCCTACCCCGGTTTTCCCGGCGCTGGGACCGGCGTGCACGGGACGGGGTTGACGTCAACGGGCTTTCAGCGAGATGATGGATGGCACGGGAAGGCGCTCCCGGTGCCCAGCCGCCGGCCGGGAAGCGCTGCCCGCCCCGCACCGGGAAAGGCTCCGGGGAACCGGCCCGGGGAGCCCCCGGGAACGGGGGGAGCGCGGCCGCAGCTCCCCGCTTGTCGGCGCACCGATGATTTTGGGGGGTTCGCATCCCGGTTCAGAGCCTGGGCGATCATTTAGGGGTGCCGGCAGCCGCGGGGCACGGCGGGACCCCCGGCGTTGTCCCCACGGGGGTCGAGCCCCCTCCTCTCCCTCCATCCCTCCTCCCGGAGCTCCCGGAGCGCGCATCCCGCTGCTCGCCGGTAGCGCAGCCGCGCCGGGCATCCCCAAATTCACCTTCCCCGCTCCCCCGCCGCCGGCCGGGGATGCTCCGGGACAGGTGCGGGCCCGGTGGCCGCGGGGCCCGGGGTTGTCGCCGCTGTCCCGGAGCGCCGCACCCCGCGGGCACTCACCGCTGCCGCCGCCGCCGCGGGCGGAGCGGGGAGGCACCGGGAGCTGGGCGAGGGGAGGGGGCGGCCGGAGCGCCCGCGGCAGCGGCGGGACCGGGCAGCCGCCAGCTGCATCCTAAGGGGGGATGGAAGGAGCGGCCGGTCACCGGGAGACTCCAGCTGGACCCTACAGCCTTCAAGTGGGTCCTGGACCCCAAAAACCTCCAGCTGGACCCTACAGCCTTCAGCTGGAGTCTGGACCCATTAACCAGAGCTTGGGAGGCACCAAATGGATCCTAAACCCAGCAGCTGAACCCCAAAAACCTCCAGCTGGACCCTACAGCCTTCAGCTGGAGTCTGGACCCATTAACCAGAGCTTGGGAGGCACCAGCTGGACCCTAAACCCAGCAGTTGAACCCCAAGAGGCACCAAATGGATCCTAAACCCAGCAATTGAACCCCAAGAGGTACCAGCTGGACCCTAAACCCAGCAGCTGAACCCCAAGAGGCACCAGCTGGACCCTAAACCCAGCAGCTGAACCCCAAGAGGTACCTGATGGAGCCTAAACCCAGCAGCTGAACCCTAAGAAGTACCTGATGGAGCCTAAACCCAGCAATTCAACCCCAAGAGGTACCAGATGGAGCCTGCATCCTTCAATCAGACCCTACAGCCATCAACTGAACCCCAAGAGCCTCCAGCTGCACCCCATACCCATCAACGGGACCCTACACCCATTAACCAAACCCCAAGAGCCTCCAATTGGACCCTACACCCATCAGCAGGACCCCAAAAGCGTCAGGTTGAGCCCTACACCCATCAATTCGACTTTGCACCCATTAATTGGACCCCAAAGCCCTCAGCCAGACCCCACACCCATCAATGGGACCCCAAGAGCCTCCAGTAGGACCCTACACCCCTCAAACAAACCCCAAAGCCCCCAGCCAGACCCCAGACCCTCCAGCTGGATCCTCCAGCCCCCAGTTGGACTCTGGAGCTGCCACCTGCCCCTTCTGCCCCAGCTGGACCCCAGGAGCAGCTGCCAACCCCTGAGGTCACCTGGACCCCAAGAGTCCCCAGGCAGCCCCCCGGCACCTCGGGAGCCCCGGGGCACTGCAGCCGACCCCGCTCAGCCGGGCTTTGGGAACGCACCAACCTCCAGCTGCCATCCCGCTGGAGCAGCCATGGGGACACCATGGGGACACCATGGGGACGTCGGGGTGCCCTGGATCCTGGCGGGGGAGGAGGTTTGGGAGCAGAGGCGGCGATTCCAGCGCTGCCCTTGGACTCACCTTGGCTGCCGGGATCCAAACACCGATTTCCCTCTAGGCAGCGTCTCCCTGCTCCCGGTGAATTCCTCCGGCCGTGAATTCCTCCGGCGCTCTCCCTGCGTTGCCTCTGCCGGCTGACATGGAGCCACGTGCCAGGAGCAAAGCCTCCTTCACCGCCTTTAACTCTGTCCCTCCCTAAAATCCCGCAATTCCCAGCTCCCCATCCCATGGGCAGCACCTCGGGCTGCACGGGGCGTTCCCAAAGCCGGGATTAGGGCCTGGGGAGAGATTTGGGATCGGCTCAGGGAGTGCAAGCATCCGTCAGTGCAGGGAGGATGTGGGATAATTCCTGGAGGGAAAAACTGGGATGCAGCAGGTCCCGGCAGGAAAGCTGGTTCAGGAACAGGAATAGCTGAAAGAACTAAATATGGAAACTTGGATAAACCAGCGCTGAAGGAGGGAGATGGTTTCCTAACGGGATTCAAAGCATATAAACAAACTCAGGGAGGAGGGAGGGTGTCCAGAGGGGCCTTGGTGAGGAAGAGTTTGGAAAACCAGCTGGAATTCTCCCAGCAGGGAAGGCTATTCCATGAAATTTCCAGCTTTGTGGAGGAAGTGCCACTCCTGGGAACACATTGTCGGGGGGAAGAGATAATGAAAACAATCCCTGAAAGATTCTCCGAGGGATTTTTTCCCAGCTGCTTTTTGATGATAGGAAGTTTCGCAGCAATGGAGTTCTCAGTTCCTTTGGAAGTTTTTTGCTTCCCTTGGTTTTTCTGGGATCACCAACCTCACACTGGGAAGGCTTTGGCGCTGCAGATTCCAGGCTGGGGCTGTGTGGCACCAATTTCCTGGGAATTGCTTCCCTGGATGGACAAACCCCAAAGCTCAGCCTTGTCCTGAGATCCCATCAGAGCTCTCCCATCTCCCATGTCTCTTAATTCCTTAAGGAGCTCGGCTTTGCCGGCTCCTCGGCACCTTCTGCTTCCCCTTTTGGGTTTGTGCCGGCACCACGGGGCGGCTTAACGCGATTATCCCGCTAAAACTGCCCTAAGAGGATTGCCAGGCTCGGCTCAGGGTGGGGACAGCGATGATCCTGCTGGGCTGGGGGAGCCTCTGAGGGTCACCCCGGGATCTGCAGCCCCCGTGGGTGCCACGAGCTGCCATTCCTTGGGATAGGGTGGGAAATGCCCGCGGATGGATCCTGGAGAGAGGGGGAGGGAATGGGGATGGAGGCACAGGGAAAGGGTGGGAATGTCAGGGCTCTGGGGGGGTTGGGGCTGCTCTGGGAAGTCCTGGGGCTTCCCAGGAAATTTTGGGACTTCTCAGGGAGGTCCTGAAGCTTTTCAGAGGACTGAGGCTTCCCAGGAGGGTCCTGGAGCTTCCCAGGAGGATCCTGGAGCTGCTCTGGGGCATCCTGGAGCTTCCCAGGGATGTCCTGGGGCTGCCCAGGAGGGTGCTGGAGTTTTCCAGAGGACTGAGATTTCCCAGCAGAATCCTGGAGCTGTCCTGGAGCATCCTGGGGCTGCCCAGGGAATTCTGGGGGTGCCCAGAACAGTCCTGGAGCTGCTCTGGAGAGTCTTGGAGCTGTCCTGCGGCATCCTGGGGCTTCCCAGGAGGGTCCTGGGGATTCCCAAGAGTGTCCTGGAACTTCCCAGAAGACTGAGCCTTCCCAGAAGGGTCCCAGAGCTGTTCTGGGGCATCCTGGGGCTCCCCAGGAGATTTTGGGACCTCCCAGGAGGTTCCTGGAGCTTCCCAGAGGATTGAGGCTTCCCACAAGGATCCTGGAGCTGCTCTGGGGCATCCTGGGGCTGTCCTGGAGGCTCTGAGGCTGCTCTGGAGGTCCTGCAGCTGCATTCAGGGAAGGAGAAGCTGCACCCGGAGAAGAGTTATGGAAAGGGGCTGGTTTGGGGCAGGATTGGGAATCCCAAAGGGGAATAACCCTGCCCTGGGAAGTGCCAGTCCCTGCCCTGGCTGTGGGATGAGCCCTGGCCCCTCTGGAAGTGCCCATGGGATGAGCTGCAGGAGCTGGGTCAGCTCCTTCCCTGCTCCCTGCTGGAGGCCGTGTCCCACTTCTGGCAGGAGCAGGAGCTGTGTGGAGATGCTGGAAAATCTCCAGGCAGGAGCAATCGGGTCACCAGTGCTCACCAGTTGGATACTGGGACAGCCAGGGGGTTGAACTGGGCAGGTGGTGCTTCACTGGGAAATCCTGTCCCCAGCAAAGTGGGAATATTGGGAATGAGGCCTCCCAGTCAGCACCAGGATGAGCAGCTCAGCTCCCAGTGCTGATCCTAAAGTTTTGGGGGTTTTTCCTGATTCCTGTCAGCTCTTCCTTAGGAAATGAGGGCTGGGAGATTAAGGGAGAGCAGGATTCCTTTGGGAATTCCCATCTGGAGCAGCAAAGGTAACATTTCCCAGGACACAGGTTCAAACCTGAGCACAAAAGGGGACCCACAAGCCCAGAGCTGACCCTGGATCATCCCTCAGGAATTTTGGGCTCCCCAGGAATCTTTTGGCAACACACATAGGTCAAATTATCTTCTCAGGGGTTAAAAAGCAGAAGGGTTAAAAAAAAAAATAGTGTCCAAGCACAGATATATTCCTAAACATCCTTAAATATCCTTAAATATTCTATGGATCAGCCCAGCCAGGAGAGGCACCAGGTGGGAGGTGGCACTTCCAGCTGGGAATGTGACACAAAGGTTCCAAAACCAGGCCCTAAATGGCCCCTTTTTCCTGCAGATCCATAAAGCAGCGTGTCCATGTCCAGAAAGAATTTATATCCAGGTTTTCCCGTGCCTGTGGATTTCTGCCCCAAAGCAACAGCTTGTTTGGGATAAATCCAGAGTCGTGCTGGAACGGGAATCCCGGGGGATGGCGGGGGCTGAGCTGGGAAGGGCCAGCCTGGTCCCTGCCGCTCTGAGCTGATTTTCCTCGGTGCCAAACGAATCCAGGGCTCCCAAATCCAGCTCTGGGGTGCAGTGGGAAGCGTGGGAGGGATGGGATGAGCAGGTGGAAGGTGCTGGATGAGCCCGAACTCATCAAAGCGCCACCAAATTCCTGCAAAAGCACTTTCTCCTTTCCTTTTTTTTTTTTTTCCCCCTCTGTTTCTTGTTTTCCTTGGCTCCTCCACGTTCCGGGCAGGCTGACAGGGAGCTCTGTGGAGCTGCAATCCCTGTGGGAAAAGCCGAGCAGCTCCAGACAATGGATCCATTGCTGCTGGGAAAAGGGAGCAGGTGGGGAGGAAACGGAGCTGCACAAAAGGATCCGCGGCAAGAGGAGGAGGAGGAGGAGGAGGAGCAAGGGGGGATTGTCCAGAAATCCCTGGAGAGGGGCTGGATCCAAGCTGGGTGCTCCGACAGCTGGGCCCGGCAGCAGCAGTGCTGGGTAATTAATTAATAAATGAGGCGTTTTCCAGGGAATTGTGGGGATGAATCGTGGGCCTCGGTGCTGAAACAGAAGGAAATGGCTCAGAAATTCGGGAATTAAAAATAAAACCAAAGAAAGCAACCTCAAAGTGGAGCAGCTGTGAGGGTGGGGAATGGTTTTCCAGAAAAGCTGTGGCTGCCCCATCCTGAAGGGCTCAGTTCCAGGCTGGAGCAGCCTGGGGTAGTGGGAAGGGTCCCTGCCCGTGGCAGGAGGGGGAATTGGATGATCCTGAATGTCCTTCCAACCCAAACCGCTCCACGATCCCGACTTTTATTTCTCTTGGCTGCCTTGCAAGTGCCCTCAGCCTCAAGACTTCCAATAAAACTGCAGGAATTTCGCTGCAAGACATTTCCCACTCCAGTGCCAGCACGGAGCCTTGGGGCTGAGCTCCCAGCCCACAGAGGACACAGAAATTTGTCCCATTTCTTCCATTTCATCCACAAAAACCACAAATCCCAAATCCCTGTGCTCGCAGAGAACGGGATTTTGTCCTCTGGCAGGGCAGACCCAGCCATCAATTTTGGGAAGGGTGACTGGAAGTGCAGCAGCCCCGTGGGATCTGACTTTCCTTTCTCATCCCAAACAATATTTCAAGGGATTTTATTTTTATAACCTGAACAATGATATTAAAAACGCTATTAAAAAAAGAAACTTGGCCAAGCTGCAAATTGGGCCGCCAGAAGGACAATGAGGAGGCAAAAAGATGGAGTCACTGCTAAGGAAAATGGGAATTTTTTAATGGGAGAAATCCTGAGGCAGCATGAATCACGTCTCAGCGTGTCCTGGAGCCAGGAAATCTGGGAATTAGGAGGGCTGGCAGGGCACAGACTTTGGCATGAAGCAGCTCCAGGATGGCAGGAGAAAATCTTCCTGTGCTGAGGCAGGAGTCACTGGAATGTCCCTGGATGATCCCTGGGGTTGCACTGCCAGGGATATCCTGGTGGAGTTGCTGGTAAATGGATGTGCAGAAAGGCAGAAAAATTCTGGAAATGCAAAATATTCCAATAGAAAATTACTGATTTATTAATTGACTTCATTAAAGCAGAATTCCAGAGAGTCCTACCACGGATAATAACACACATCCATACAAATGTGGGTGGGAATAAATTCCTTGGGATTGTGAGGATGCACAGGATGAAAGTGTCCCGGGGGAAAGGGATCCTGGGGGATCTTTGGGATGGGAGGAAAGGAGATGGCAATTCCCAGGTGAGGGGCTGGGAATGAGGCAGCAGCTCCTGCTGCAGCTCCGGCTCGCTGTGGCTTCCAGGAAAAGTTTAAAAGGAGGAAAAATCCACCTCTCATGGAAATATAAATCCCCTCACTATTTTTCCTCATTATTCCCATTGGATCTTGTTCCAGAAGTGATGGATTTGAGGGGAATGTCACGGCAGCCTTTGGTTCTCCTCCTTTTGGGGCTACTTTTGGGGTTTTTTTCCTCATTATCAGCTGCCTGGAGTCTCCACTCAGAGAGAAAAAGGATCTCTAATTCCTTTATCTATTTAAGTCGATTTCAGGAATATTTTTCTCCCACAGTGTGAACAATCAGAACTCTGTGGTCTCCCAGATATGTAAAATAGTTCTTTTTCTTCTTTTGTGGGCAGATATACTTAAGCTACATAATGGGACTCTGGGAGTGAGTCAACTCATATTTAAATTCCATTTCAAACCAACTCCTATTAAAAAAAATTCCCAGAAAATGCCAAATCCTGGCGTGAAAAAAAAACTTCATTGCAACTCATACACCTGAAGCACTTTTATCCAATATCTTTAACAAGTTTATTTACCACGCAATTTATTACGATACTTGACAGAGAAGCAAACAAGCTTGGAAAACATCGCAGCATTCCTGCTTTTTTAAAAATAAAAAAGGAAAAACATTGCAAGGCTCCCCACTCGAGGCCTAAAGCTGCACAGGCTGGGGTTTAGGACAGGGCAGATGTGTGACAGAGCCAGAGTCTGGCTGCCCCTCAAGGCATGGTCGCCCCTGAGATGCCTCAGGTTTGTCCTGGTCCTTCATGGTTTGTCCCTGTCCCTCAGAGCCCCTCAGGTTTTCCCTGTCCCTGAGGGTTCGTCCCGGTTCCTCATGTTTGTCCCGGTTTGTCCCTGTCCCTCACAGTCCCTCACGTTTGTCCCTGTCCCTCACGGTCCCTCAGGTTTTTCCCAGTCCCTCACGGTCCCTCAGGTATGTCCCTGTCCCTCATGTTTGTCCCTCAGGTTCGTCCCTGTCCCTCAGGTTTGTCCCTCAGGTTCGTCCATGTCCCTCACAGTCCCTCACGTTTGTCCCTGTCCCTCCCGGTCTCTCCCCGTCCCTCACACTTTGCCCCTGTCCCTCACAGTCCCTCACGTTTGTCCCTGTCCCTCCCGGTCTCTCCCCGTCCCTCACACTTTGCCCCTGTCCCTCACAGTCCCTCACGTTTGTCCCTGTCCCTCCCGGTCTCTCCCCGTCCCTCACACTTTGCCCCTGTCCCTCACAGTCCCTCACGTTTGTCCCTGTCCCTCCCGGTCTCTCCCCGTCCCTCACACTTTGCCCCTGTCCCTCACAGTCCCTCACGTTTGTCCCTGTCCCTCCCGGTCTCTCCCCGTCCCTCACACTTTGCCCCTGTCCCTCACAGTCCCTCACGTTTGTCCCTGTCCCTCCCGGTCTCTCCCCGTCCCTCACACTTTGCCCCTGTCCCTCACAGTCCCTCACGTTTGTCCCTGTCCCTCCCGGTCTCTCCCCGTCCCTCACACTTTGCCCCTGTCCCTCACAGTCCCTCACGTTTGTCCCTGTCCCTCCCGGTCTCTCCCCGTCCCTCACACTTTGCCCCTGTCCCTCACAGTCCCTCACGTTTGTCCCTGTCCCTCCCGGTCTCTCCCCGTCCCTCACACTTTGCCCCTGTCCCTCACAGTCCCTCACGTTTGTCCCTGTCCCTCCCGGTCTCTCCCCGTCCCTCACACTTTGCCCCTGTCCCTCACAGTCCCTCACGTTTGTCCCTGTCCCTCCCGGTCTCTCCCCGTCCCTCACACTTTGCCCCTGTCCCTCACAGTCCCTCACGTTTGTCCCTGTCCCTCCCGGTCTCTCCCCGTCCCTCACACTTTGCCCCTGTCCCTCACAGTCCCTCACGTTTGTCCCTGTCCCTCCCGGTCTCTCCCCGTCCCTCACACTTTGCCCCTGTCCCTCACAGTCCCTCACGTTTGTCCCTGTCCCTCCCGGTCTCTCCCCGTCCCTCACACTTTGCCCCTGTCCCTCACAGTCCCTCACGTTTGTCCCTGTCCCTCCCGGTCTCTCCCCGTCCCTCACACTTTGCCCCTGTCCCTCACAGTCCCTCACGTTTGTCCCTGTCCCTCCCGGTCTCTCCCCGTCCCTCACACTTTGCCCCTGTCCCTCACAGTCCCTCACGTTTGTCCCTGTCCCTCCCGGTCTCTCCCCGTCCCTCACACTTTGCCCCTGTCCCTCACAGTCCCTCACGTTTGTCCCTGTCCCTCCCGGTCTCTCCCCGTCCCTCACACTTTGCCCCTGTCCCTCACAGTCCCTCACGTTTGTCCCTGTCCCTCCCGGTCTCTCCCCGTCCCTCACACTTTGCCCCTGTCCCTCACAGTCCCTCACGTTTGTCCCTGTCCCTCCCGGTCTCTCCCCGTCCCTCACACTTTGCCCCTGTCCCTCACAGTCCCTCACGTTTGTCCCTGTCCCTCCCGGTCTCTCCCCGTCCCTCACACTTTGCCCCTGTCCCTCACAGTCCCTCACGTTTGTCCCTGTCCCTCCCGGTCTCTCCCCGTCCCTCACACTTTGCCCCTGTCCCTCACAGTCCCTCACGTTTGTCCCTGTCCCTCCCGGTCTCTCCCCGTCCCTCACACTTTGCCCCTGTCCCTCACAGTCCCTCACGTTTGTCCCTGTCCCTCCCGGTCTCTCCCCGTCCCTCACACTTTGCCCCTGTCCCTCACAGTCCCTCACGTTTGTCCCTGTCCCTCCCGGTCTCTCCCCGTCCCTCACACTTTGCCCCTGTCCCTCACAGTCCCTCACGTTTGTCCCTGTCCCTCCCGGTCTCTCCCCGTCCCTCACACTTTGCCCCTGTCCCTCACAGTCCCTCACGTTTGTCCCTGTCCCTCCCGGTCTCTCCCCGTCCCTCACACTTTGCCCCTGTCCCTCACAGTCCCTCACGTTTGTCCCTGTCCCTCCCGGTCTCTCCCCGTCCCTCACACTTTGCCCCTGTCCCTCACAGTCCCTCACGTTTGTCCCTGTCCCTCCCGGTCTCTCCCCGTCCCTCACACTTTGCCCCTGTCCCTCACAGTCCCTCACGTTTGTCCCTGTCCCTCCCGGTCTCTCCCCGTCCCTCACACTTTGCCCCTGTCCCTCACAGTCCCTCACGTTTGTCCCTGTCCCTCCCGGTCTCTCCCCGTCCCTCACACTTTGCCCCTGTCCCTCACAGTCCCTCACGTTTGTCCCTGTCCCTCCCGGTCTCTCCCCGTCCCTCACACTTTGCCCCTGTCCCTCACAGTCCCTCACGTTTGTCCCTGTCCCTCCCGGTCTCTCCCCGTCCCTCACACTTTGCCCCTGTCCCTCACAGTCCCTCACGTTTGTCCCTGTCCCTCCCGGTCTCTCCCCGTCCCTCACACTTTGCCCCTGTCCCTCACAGTCCCTCACGTTTGTCCCTGTCCCTCCCGGTCTCTCCCCGTCCCTCACACTTTGCCCCTGTCCCTCACAGTCCCTCACGTTTGTCCCTGTCCCTCCCGGTCTCTCCCCGTCCCTCACACTTTGCCCCTGTCCCTCACAGTCCCTCACGTTTGTCCCTGTCCCTCCCGGTCTCTCCCCGTCCCTCACACTTTGCCCCTGTCCCTCACAGTCCCTCACGTTTGTCCCTGTCCCTCCCGGTCTCTCCCCGTCCCTCACACTTTGCCCCTGTCCCTCACAGTCCCTCACGTTTGTCCCTGTCCCTCCCGGTCTCTCCCCGTCCCTCACACTTTGCCCCTGTCCCTCACAGTCCCTCACGTTTGTCCCTGTCCCTCCCGGTCTCTCCCCGTCCCTCACACTTTGCCCCTGTCCCTCACAGTCCCTCACGTTTGTCCCTGTCCCTCCCGGTCTCTCCCCGTCCCTCACACTTTGCCCCTGTCCCTCACAGTCCCTCACGTTTGTCCCTGTCCCTCCCGGTCTCTCCCCGTCCCTCACACTTTGCCCCTGTCCCTCACAGTCCCTCACGTTTGTCCCTGTCCCTCCCGGTCTCTCCCCGTCCCTCACACTTTGCCCCTGTCCCTCACAGTCCCTCACGTTTGTCCCTGTCCCTCCCGGTCTCTCCCCGTCCCTCACACTTTGCCCCTGTCCCTCACAGTCCCTCACGTTTGTCCCTGTCCCTCCCGGTCTCTCCCCGTCCCTCACACTTTGCCCCTGTCCCTCACAGTCCCTCACGTTTGTCCCTGTCCCTCCCGGTCTCTCCCCGTCCCTCACACTTTGCCCCTGTCCCTCACAGTCCCTCACGTTTGTCCCTGTCCCTCCCGGTCTCTCCCCGTCCCTCACACTTTGCCCCTGTCCCTCACAGTCCCTCACGTTTGTCCCTGTCCCTCCCGGTCTCTCCCCGTCCCTCACACTTTGCCCCTGTCCCTCACAGTCCCTCACGTTTGTCCCTGTCCCTCCCGGTCTCTCCCCGTCCCTCACACTTTGCCCCTGTCCCTCACAGTCCCTCACGTTTGTCCCTGTCCCTCCCGGTCTCTCCCCGTCCCTCACACTTTGCCCCTGTCCCTCACAGTCCCTCACGTTTGTCCCTGTCCCTCCCGGTCTCTCCCCGTCCCTCACACTTTGCCCCTGTCCCTCACAGTCCCTCACGTTTGTCCCTGTCCCTCCCGGTCTCTCCCCGTCCCTCACACTTTGCCCCTGTCCCTCACAGTCCCTCACGTTTGTCCCTGTCCCTCCCGGTCTCTCCCCGTCCCTCACACTTTGCCCCTGTCCCTCACAGTCCCTCACGTTTGTCCCTGTCCCTCCCGGTCTCTCCCCGTCCCTCACACTTTGCCCCTGTCCCTCACAGTCCCTCACGTTTGTCCCTGTCCCTCCCGGTCTCTCCCCGTCCCTCACACTTTGCCCCTGTCCCTCACAGTCCCTCACGTTTGTCCCTGTCCCTCCCGGTCTCTCCCCGTCCCTCACACTTTGCCCCTGTCCCTCACAGTCCCTCACGTTTGTCCCTGTCCCTCCCGGTCTCTCCCCGTCCCTCACACTTTGCCCCTGTCCCTCACAGTCCCTCACGTTTGTCCCTGTCCCTCCCGGTCTCTCCCCGTCCCTCACACTTTGCCCCTGTCCCTCACAGTCCCTCACGTTTGTCCCTGTCCCTCCCGGTCTCTCCCCGTCCCTCACACTTTGCCCCTGTCCCTCACAGTCCCTCACGTTTGTCCCTGTCCCTCCCGGTCTCTCCCCGTCCCTCACACTTTGCCCCTGTCCCTCACAGTCCCTCACGTTTGTCCCTGTCCCTCCCGGTCTCTCCCCGTCCCTCACACTTTGCCCCTGTCCCTCACAGTCCCTCACGTTTGTCCCTGTCCCTCCCGGTCTCTCCCCGTCCCTCACACTTTGCCCCTGTCCCTCACAGTCCCTCACGTTTGTCCCTGTCCCTCCCGGTCTCTCCCCGTCCCTCACACTTTGCCCCTGTCCCTCACAGTCCCTCACGTTTGTCCCTGTCCCTCCCGGTCTCTCCCCGTCCCTCACACTTTGCCCCTGTCCCTCACAGTCCCTCACGTTTGTCCCTGTCCCTCCCGGTCTCTCCCCGTCCCTCACACTTTGCCCCTGTCCCTCACAGTCCCTCACGTTTGTCCCTGTCCCTCCCGGTCTCTCCCCGTCCCTCACACTTTGCCCCTGTCCCTCACAGTCCCTCACGTTTGTCCCTGTCCCTCCCGGTCTCTCCCCGTCCCTCACACTTTGCCCCTGTCCCTCACAGTCCCTCACGGTCTCTCCCCGTCCCTCACGGTCCCCCCGCCCACTCCCGCCCAATCCGCAGATCTCGCGAGACCCCCGCCAGGTCACGCGCCCGCGCGCGCCGCCGCGGCCCAGCCCGGGGAGGGGAAGGGAGCGGGAGGGGGGGAGGGGGGGGGAACGACAAAAAGGGCGGAGCCTCCGCCCCGCCGCCTCACGGCCCCGCCGCCATCTTGTTTCTCGGCCGCTCGGCGTTCACTCCCCTCCGGCCGCCCCCCCTTTC
>NW_024374256.1:2445442-2546022 GCF_014805655.1 Passer montanus
CCCCGCCTCGCCAACGGCTGCGCTGCGATTGGCTGGGCCGCGGCGCGCGCGCTGATTGGCCGGCGCGGGGGAGGCGGGCGCGGGGAGGCGGGCGCTGATTGGCTGGCGGCGTGCGGACCGGGGAGAGGACAGCGAGCGGACCGTTGTCCCGCGCGGGCGCGGGGTGGGGGGGCCGGGACAGGCCCGGGACAGGCCCGGGAGCGGCGGAGCCCGCGACCCCCGGGACCCCCGGCCGGAGAGCCGAGATCCGGGGCTGGCAGCGCCCCGGGGAACGCGCTGCCTCACGGCCGGCGGGCAGAACACAGCGCGGAGGCCTCCCGGTGCTTTCCCGGGTGCGATCCCCCGGGCCGCCCCACGGGATTTGTTGTGGTGCCTCATCCCGGGAAGGGTCCAAAGCACGGTGGAGAAGGCCTTGAGCAGCGGGGTGTGTGGAAGGGGATGAGCTTTAAGGTCCCTTTCCTGGTTCTGTGATCCTGACCTGTCTGAGCAGGGAACCGGTAGAGAGGAGCTCGGATGTTTAGGTTTAGATTTGATTTTAGGAAGGAATTCTTGGCTGTGAGAGTGGTGAGGGGCTGGAATGGATTTCTCAGAGCAGCTGTGGCTGCCCCTGGATCCCTGGAGGTGCCCAAGGCCAGGTTGGATGGGTTTGGAGCAGCCTGGCACAGTGGGAGGTGTCCCTGCCATGGCAGGGGGTGGCACTTGGTGACCTTTAAGATCCCTTCCAACCCTCAACATCCTGTCATTCCGTGATTCTGTTTTACCAATCTTTGGGATTTTTGCCATCCAAACCTTGAGAAGCTTCTTCAGGCTCTGCCACAACATTGGGCAGGACTACAACAAGGCAGTCAAGGGTTTCTGGTATTTTCTCAGGCATTTTTTAATCTGTGCTCAAAAAGCAGCAAGAGCTGTGGGAACACCTTTGGTCTCCCTAAATCCTGCTTTGTTCCCTGAGCTGGGGGAATAAAAGAAATGCCCCAGGAAACTGGTAAATCCCAGCAGTGTGGGAGCGGCCTGGATAACCAGGAATTCTTTGGGGCTGGGTGGGATTTTCAGGTGGGTTTGAGGGGTGTCAGGGCAGCTTTGGGGTGGCTGAGCTCTGTCCCAGGGCCACCTCCTGGAGCTCTGGCAGATTCCAGCTTGTCACAGAATAAGGAACAACAGCCCTGGCTGCTTCTGGAGTGTGACTTCCCAAAGCATTTCTGAGCCATTTCTCTTGGTGAGGGGAATATTTCCCATGGATTTGGGAATAAATCCTCCCTGTCTGAGCGTGGACAATTCAAATCCCAGGAGCTCGTGAGCTTTTCCTCCAGCCCTGCAAACCAAACTTCCCTGGCAACATCCTGGGCCTTTCCTTAGGTTTTTCCTGAGGTGAGATGTTGGTTTTGGGCTGGGTCTGTTTGTCCTCGTGCCTGTGACAGCAGTGTCACACCCCTGGCTGTGCACAGCCAGGGACAGGATCCCAGGGAGTGGCTGCAGCTCTTCCAGGGCGGATTTAGGGAAATGTTCTGGGGTTTTTTGGTGCTGAGGGAATGGGAACATTCCCAAAGCTGCCAGAACTCCAGGAATGTTTGGACACCACTCCCAGGGATGGGATTGTGGGGTTGGACTGGATGATCCTTGAGGATCCTCCCAGCCCAGGCTGCTCTGGGATCCAGCAGATCCCTGAGTGCTCCTTCCAGCTGTGATCCCAAGAATCCCTGGTGACCTTTCCTTCCAGCCCAGCAGATCCAAGAGTTCCCATTCCAGCTGTGATCCCAAAGTTCCTGGTGACCTTTCCTCCCAGCCCAGGCTGCTCTGGGATCACATTCCAGCTGTGATCCCAAGAATTCCTGGTGACCTTTCCTTCCAGCCCAGGCTGCTCTGGGATCACCTTCCAGCTGTGATCCCAGGAATTCCTGGTGACCTTTCCTGCCAGCCCAGCAGATCCAAGAGTTCCCATTCCAGCTGTGATCCCAAGGGTTCCTGGTGACCTTGAGCCGGGCATTTCTCCATCCTGGCCCCTCTGTCATTAGTTTGTCATTGATGAAGATAAATCCTGTTTTTCCAAGCACATTTTCCTGCCCCACAGGAATCAGGTGACACCTACAGGGGTCAGAACATTCCTTTCTCCAGGTATTTTCCCAGTAATTCTGGAATTCTTGAGTGGGAGGGACCTGAAATCCCATCCAGTGCCACCCCAGGCTGCTCCAGCCTGCCCTGGGCACTGCCAGGGATCCGGGGCAGCTCCAGCTTCCCTGGGAATTCCATCCCAGCCCCTCTCAAGAAAGAATTCCTCCCCAAAATTAATCCCAACCCTCTGTGATTTCAGAGCAACAGCTGCAATGATTGAAATAAACCCTATAGGGCTTCCCAAATGAATTTAATGGGTTTTTCCTACAAATAAACCCATTACTGTAGGGCTCCCAAAATTAATTAGGGGTTTTTATCCCCCACAAAATAAATCTGTTACTGTAGGGCCTCCCCAAATTAATTTGGGGTTTTTATCCCCCACAAATAAACCCATTACTGTAGGGCCTCCCAAAATTAATTTGGGGTTTTTACCCTTCACAAAATAAATCTGTTACTGTAGGGCTTCCCAAAATTAATTTGGGGTTTTTATCCCTCACAAAATAAATCTGTTACTGTAGGGCTTCCCAAAATTAATTTGGGGTTTTTATCCCTCACAAAATAAATCTGTTACTGTAGGGCTTCCCAAAATTAATTTGGGGTTTTTACCCTGCACAAATAGACCCTTTATTGTAGGGCTCTTAATATTAATTTGGGGTTTTTTTTCTTCCCCATAATTAAACCCATTACTGTATGACCTCCCCAAATTAATTTGGGGTTTTTATCCCCCACAAATAAACCCATTAGTGTAGGGCTCCCAAAATTAATTTGGGGTTTTTATCCCTCACAAAATAAATCTGTTACTGTAGGGCTTCCCAAAATTAATTTGGGGTTTTTACCCTGCACAAATAGACCCTTTATTGTAGGGCTCTTAATATTAATTTGGGGTTTTTTTTCTTCCCCATAATTAAACCCATTACTGTATGACCTCCCCAAATTAATTTGGGGTTTTTATCCCCCACAAATAAACCCATTAGTGTAGGACTTCCAAACTCAATTTGGGTTTTTTTTTTCCCCTACAAATAAACCCACTACTGTGGGGCTCCCAAAATTAATTTGGGGTTTTTATCCCCCACAAATAAACCCATTAGTGTAGGACTTCCAAAATCAATTTGGGTTTTTTTTTTCCCCTACAAATAAACCCACTACTGTAGGGCTCCCAAAATTAATTTGGGTTTTTCCCCCCCCCATAAATAAACCCTTTACTGTTTTTTTTCCCCTCACAAATAATCCTTTTATTGTAGGATATTTTATATCCTCTCCAAATTAATTTGGTGGTTTTTCCCCTCACAAACAAACCCTTTATTGCAGAACTTCCCAAAACGAGCCTGTTTTTATTGTCCCAATTAATAATTAAACGCTCTGTGAGCAGCTTCAGGGGCTGTGACAAGGCCCAGGGAGTGTGTTTGGCCACTCGGAATTCCACAATTCCAGGCAGGCATTCCTCTGTTCTGCAGGAAGGTGCTGGGTTTGTTTTTCATACCACCCAAAGCACCTCACATCATTCCCATAGTCAGAATTCCACAGCTTCCAGGCCCTGTTTTTATCTCAGGAATGCCACAGGAAGAGAACACAGTGTATTTATTTATTTTTTAAGGCCATGTTTTAACCAATTCTATTCCCCCAAATCATCAGGAAGATCTATTTTTAAATTAATCTCTCCTCTATCAGATTCAGATTTAATCTGCAGGGCTTGCCTGTGCTTCCCAATATTTTTCCCCCTGGATAATCCTGTCAGCAGGAAATTGTGAATTACAGCTCGAAATCCGTCGTGGTGATGCTGATAAAACTGGGATTTGTGCGTTTAGAGGTTAAAATATCCCCAAGTTTTTTATTGTGGGCCATTCCCATTCTCTTTCCCCACAACATTCCCAAATTCCCAACGCACCCAAAGCAAAACCCAAGGGGAATTCTTGGTGTTGGAGCTGAACCTGCATTTCCTGCTGGGATTCATCCTGCCCAGGCCTCGGGGCTTCTTCCAAGGACTTGAAAAATCTGCCTCTCTTTCAATTTTATTTTTAAATTTTTTATTTCCCCTCACCCTGTGGAGTGTTTGTGGGGCGGTGCAGCCTGGTGGGATCCCAATCCCCGTTCCCAGTGGAATGTTCCAATTGTGGGATCCAGTTTTGGGATGCTCAGGACGAGGAGGTGCCGGGGAGGATCCGGAGAGGCCACGCAGAGGATTTGGGGTCTGGGGGATGTCCCTGAGGAGGGGACAGCAGGAGCTGGGCTGGCCCTGACCCTGCTGGAATTAACGATCCCAGATTTCTCCACGCTGCATCTCAGGGATCCTTATGAGGAAAAACTGGGGGACATCCCAGCGCCACCTCCAGCTGCAGCTGTGTCGCCTGCTGGGGGTGGCCCTGCCTTGGGAGGGGGGGGTTGGGCTGGTTCTTCTCCAAAATCCCAAAATTTCTGGAATTCGGGGCTCGGGGCGCACGTGCGGGAAGGTGTTAAAGGAACCGCCGTGATTGACAGGCGCGCGGGCCAATCGGCGCCCGTCCCCTCCATCCTCCTCGGGCGTTTGAATAGGAGGCGAGGCGGCCAATCGGGGCGGGGCTGGGGGGCGGGGCTTGCCTGACCCCTGCGGCCGCCGCTCAAGGTAACTTTAAAGCAGGAAGCGGCCGGCGAGGCTGCGCCGCGGCGCCGCCCAATGGGAGCGCGGGGCCGCGGGGCGCGCGGCCAATGGGAGGCGGGGGATGCTCGTGCGTGCCGGTGCGGGAGCGGGGGGAGCGGTACAATGGCGCTCGGGTTCCACCCGCGCAGCGTGAGGGCAGCGCCGCGGGGCGCACAAAGCGGGGCTGCCCGGGGGGCTCCGCGGGGCGACAGCGGGGCCGCGGCAGCCCCGGAGCCCCGGCGGTGCCGGCCGCTCTTTGTTGTGCTTTATTTATTTTTTATTATTTTTTCTGTGGGGGTGGCGGTGGCGGAGGTCACGGCGGGAGCGCTGAGGGCTCGGGCAGCCCCTCCGGTGCAGCGGAGCGGGGCCTGCGCCCGTGACCTTGAGGCGGCAGCGCCGCGAGCCGCGCGCTGAAGGACAAAGTTTGTTTGCGGCACTTTGGACCTAAAAAAAAATTAAAAAAAAAAAAAAAAGAATGACGAGAAGAGGGAAAAAATAAAACCGGAGCTGCTGGCGGTCAAGGACACGCGGTTAGGGTTGAAGTTGGGGTTGCGGTGTTGCTGCTCCTCGGGGTGAAAAATCCTTTTTTTTCCCCTTTTCTGTGGGGATTGTGGGGTTCGGAAATGAGCCGGGGCTCGTCGCTGAAAGTTCCCGCAGGGTTTGGGGTGAGGGCGAGCCTGGGCTGTGCCGCCGCTCGGGGCTCGCTGGGCTTTGGGCTTTATCCCCGCTGGGCTTTGGGGTGGTTTAATCAAAATTAACGCCTCGGCTCGGCGTTCTTCGCCTCCTTGGTGTTGTCACAGTTGCAGGAATAGGAGGAGAAATGTCCCCAAAAATCGAATTTTGGTAATTAGGGGATGTTGGAGGAACTTCTGGAGCCGCCTGTGGGCCAGGACTGGAGAACTCCCTGTGAGCATGAAGGTCACTGGCAGCATCTTGAAGCAAAAAGAAGAAATTTTCATTTATTTCCTTCATAAGAACTTCTTTCTCCTTAGAATGATTCCCCTAGAATAATTGATTTCCCTAGAAATTAGGATTTATCCAACAGCTGAGCGTTGGCAGGACACGAGGACGACTTACAGAATCAAAAATCCCAATAAAAACCCTGCAGAAATCTTGATTCCACCCAAAAATTGGAATATTTTGGTGCCTTCAGCTTGCAGGAGGCTGGGGAAGAATCAGTTCTGCTTGGTCTTTTTAGGTCAAGAGCAGCAAGAAATCTGGAAACTGATTTATTAACAAATTTATGATTTATTATTTATTATTATTCCTTTTTTTTTTTATTTTTTTCCAGCTTTGGAGGGGTAGGAAGGTCCCATTTTAAGGAGTGAATTTGGGTGTCCCTTCTGCTCCAAAAATCTCCAGGGATTTCTTTTTGTTCTTGTTTTCTAGAAGTTAATTTTTTTTAGTTTTATTCTCTGTATGAGTTGGATTTTTTTAGCTTTATTCTCTAAGAGTTTGATTTTCTGGTTTTATTCTGTAGATCAGTTTGAGTTCTTCAGTTTTATACTAAAATTTGCCCTATAAATTGGATTTTTTTAGTTTTATTTTCTATATGAGTTTGATTTTTTTTGTTTTATCTCCTATAAGTCGGATTTTTTAGCTTTATTCTCTAGAAGTTGGATTTTTAAATTTTATTCTCTAAGAGTTTGATTCTCTGGTTTTATTCTCCCTATGAATTTGATTTTTAAAATTTTATTCCCTAGGAATTTGGTTTTTTTTTTAATTTTATCCCCTATAAGTTGGGTTTTTAAACTTTATTCTCTAGAAGTTTGATTTTTAAATTTAATTCTTTATGGGTTTGATTTTATTTTAATTTTATCCCCTCTAAGTTGGATTTTTTACCTTTATTCTCTATAGGAGTTGGATTTTTTAATTTTATCCCCTATAAATTGGATTTTTTAGCTTTATTCTCTAGAAGTTTGATGTTTTAATTTATGAATTTGATTTTTTTATTCTTATTCTGTATATAAATTTGATTTTTTTTTTTAGTTTTATTCTCTCTAAATTAAGACTTTTTTACCTTGATTTTCCAGCACTTTGCTTTTCCTATAAATCTGAATTTCTAATTTCTCCTCCAATTTTAACCTGGGACACCAACCTTATAAAACAACCTCTTTTTTTTTTATTATTATTATTTTTAAATTTAATTTTGCACCAATGAAAGCCTTGGGGACACTTTTGGGGAGGGGACTTTGCTGTCCCCTCAGTGAGTTTGGGTGCCCACAGGAGGTCACCTTTCAGCCACTAAATTTGGTTTTTATTTCATTTAATCAGGCTAACATCTTGGATTTCCGTCATGGGGCTGGCATCTGTATTTTAATTAAGTTGCCTCATGAGGTGGTTTCTTCATTTCAGGGTTTGTTGTGTTGTAAATGAATTAAATTCGGTGAGGTTTGAACCAAAAATCATCAATTATTTAAATTTTTAACCTCTTCATTAGTTCAACTCTTTAATTATCATCAAGAATAATTCATCTTTTATTTCAGAGAGTTAAAAACCACAGCAAGAACAAACTTCAGGAGCTCTCCAGGAGTTAAAAAAGGAGATTTTTTTGGGAGTTATTCCCAAAAGCTGCAGGGATTTTCTTGCATTTTCTGTTTATTTCACGTCCTGCTCAAATCAGAGCAGGAATTGTCCCTTTTTCTGCCACAGAGGTTGGAGATTTGCATCTTTCTGACACCAATATTTCAATAAAAAAATAAAAAAGAGATTAAAAAAAGGAATTAAAACCATCCTGGCTGCCTTGGAGCACTTCAGGTTGGACTTGATTTAAGCAGGAGAAAGGAAAAACTTCTATAAAAATAATTAATTTTAGGTTTTGGATGATTTAATTTATAAAATTAGGTGAAGACAGTAATAGGAATATTGACTATAATAGGATGAATTCGATATTTATCAATAAATACAGAAATAAATTAATTTATATAAATATAGAGATTAAAATCATTGATTAAAATAATTTCTTTGATTTCTTTTTCTCTGGGGCTGGCAGCACAGGGGATGTGCTGCACAATTCTGCACTTTGAAAGTGCAAAAATCCTAAATATTCCTTAAAAAAAAATGACCTGGAGTGCTCAGGTGTTGATTTTTCCAGGATCAACCCAAGGTTTTGCTGATATCCTCCCTGGTTGCATTTAATTCTTGAAATAACCTTTCAACCTCTTAAAAATTTGGTTTAAAATGAGTTTTTTAAAGCAGAATTTCAGCCTCCCCTGAGTTTGTGTCCATCCCCTTCTGCCACTGCTCTGTTGGATTTTCTGCCATCATTTTATAGAATCTTTTTGGATCAATAAATCAGCGTTCAACATAAAAAAATCTTAATTATTTTGGTTGGTTTAATTGTTTTTTAATGTGTTGCCTGTCCATAATGTTGGAATTTTTTATATTTGAATAAGTGCAGTGGAATGATGATGATGCTGTGGGTTCAGTGCTTAATTAGCCTTAATTATTTTATCGAATTTCATTATTATTTATTGAATTATTAAACTTCTCCTGCTTCTTGGACGACTTTGGAAGCTGGAGAGGGATTTGGGATAATGGACAGGATGAGGGGGAGCTGATTGCCAGGGCCAGGTGGGATTTGGGGTGGGAATTGCTGCTTTTTTCCATGGAAAACAATGGGATTTTCCCCAGAATTGGGGGAATCCTGTATGGGAAGGAGCTGGAATTTGTGATCCCACCAGGATGGTGCAGATTCCTTCCCTGTTTGCAACTCCCTGGGAATATTTGGATAAATTCCCTTTGGAGATGCTCTCCACCCTCTTTGCTTGGTCCTTACCTGGTAGGAACATCTCAAAAATTACATTTATTATTAAAAATATTACGTTTAAAATTACATTTATTCATTAAATTACATTTTAAAATGAAATTAAATTTAAAAACCAGCAGAAATTGTGCATGGCCCTCACTGGATGGGTCCCCATTCCCATCCCACCTCCCTTGGAAGCTGCCTGTGCCATGGATCTGGTTTTTTTCCAGGATAAAACCCTGGATTCTGCTCGGGCTGGAATTGCAGCCTCAGAAATTTTGGCTTTAATTGAGATTTTTCCCCTGGGTTGTGTTTTCCAGGAGCTGAAGTAGGGAATTTTCCAAGGGGAGACAGCTTTGTTTGGCCGCCTCCCCCTCCCCAGGGCGCCCAAAAAAGAGCAGAAAAAGCATTTGTGCAGAAAACAACCCAAAAAACCCATCCAGAGGCATCTCCACGCTTCCTTGGCTCTCCACGAAGCGAAACTCTCCCAGCTTTTGTCAGCTGCTGCAGGATTTGGGAATTTTGATGTTTGCCAGAGGTGTCGTGCTCCGGTGAGCGGAAAAGCTCCGAGAGCTGTTGGGAAATTCCTGGGATCTGCTCTGCATTCGGCGAGGCCTCGGCTTTTCCTGGCTTTTCTTTTTCCTTCATTCTGGAAAAATAAAATGTTTTTCTGCCTGGAGAGGTGGTGTGGATGGATTGGAGGTGAATCCTGGATTTACAGAATGGGGTGAAGGGAATTCCACCTTCCCCTGTCCCAGGGTGCTCCGAGCATGGCCTTGGACACTTCCATGGATCCAGGGATCCATATTTTTCTCTGGGAAAGCTTTTCCCTCGTTCCCTGTTTTTTTGGGAAGGAGTTGTTTCCTTGCTGCTGTTTCCCCCCAGGGTGCTCCGAGCCTGGCCTTGGACACTTCCAGGGATCCATATTTTTCTCTGGGAAAGCTTTTCCCTCGTTCCCTGTTTTTTTGGGAAGGAGTTGTTTCCTTGCTGCTGTTTCCCTCAGAGCTGTGTCCATGGATCTCCTCTTTGGAATGGTCCCAGCCTGGATTTTGGGTGCTTCAGCTCATCCCGGGACAGCTGGAATGTCCTGGAAGGATCCTCAGGGATCATCCAGGGCATCCCTGGGAGAGGTGTCCAAACCCTCCTGGAGCTCTGGCAGCCTTGGGGATGTTCCCAGCAGCCTCTGAGGGAAGAACTTTGCCCTAAATCCAACCTGAATCCCCCCCTGGAAGAGCTCCAGCCATTCCCTGGGATCCTGTCTCTGGTTTTCCAGCAGAATTTGGGGTTGGAGCAGCCACTTTGCTCCTAAAGCTGTTGGGAGCTCAGGGATCCTGAGGAAGGAAATCCAGGGAAGGAGGGGATGGATGGATGGATGGATGGATGATGGATGGACGGATGGATGGATGGGTGGACGGATGGATGGATGGATGGATGGATGGATGGATGGATGGATGGATGGATGGATGGATGGATGGATAAGGAATGGATTTATCCATGAAGGGATTCCTGGATGGATGGACAAAGGAATGGATGGATCCATGGATGGATGAAGAGATGGAAGGAAGGAAGGAAGGAAGGATGGATGGATCCATGGGTGAATGGATCCACGGGAGAGATGGACAGATCCATGGATGGATGTAGAAATGGAGGGAAAGATGGATGGATCCATGGATGGATGTGGAGATGGAAGGATGGATGGATGGATCCATGGATGGATGTAGAGATGGAAGGATGGATGGATGGATCCATGGATGGATGTAGAGATGGATCCATAGATCAATCCATGGAGGGATCCATGGAGGAATAGATGGATGGACGAAGGAATGGATGGATCCATTGATGGATGTAGAGATGGAAGGATGGATGGATGGCTCCATGGATGGATGTAGAGATGGATCCATAGATCAATCCATGGAGGGATCCATGGAGGAATAGATGGATGGACGAAGGAATGGATGGATCCATTGATGGATGTAGAGATGGAAGGATGGATGGATGGATCAATGGATGGATGTAGAGATGGAAGGATGGATGGATGGATCCATGGATGGATGTGGAGATGAATCCATAGATCAATCCATAGATCGATCCATGGAGGAATAGATCGATGGACGAAGGAATGGATGGATCCATGGCTCCCACCTGGCCTTGGACACTTCCAAGGACAAGGCAGCCACAACTTCTCTGGGAAATCCATCCCAACCCTTCACAGGAAGGAATTTCTTCCCAATCTTTAACCTAAACCCATGGATTTGAAGCCATTCCTGGGTGTTCCTCCTGGATGTTCCTCCTCCTGTTTCTATCCCGTTTCTTTCCTGTTTTTTACATTTTTTTTCCGTTTTTTTCCTCTCCCAGGTGCCAGGATGTCCACGGATGGTGGCTTTGGCACGGCGGGGAACAGCGATGCCCAGCAGAGCCTGCAGAGCTTCTGGCCACGGGTGATGGAGGAGATCCGCAACCTCACCGTGGTGAGCAGCCCCAGGGCTGGGGTATTCCCAGAAAAACAGGGAAAATCCCTGTCAGAGCCCAGCTTCCTGCTCTGGGATCTGGGAAATTGGGGTTTCTCTGGGATAAGGTGGTTTAGGAAGTGAGGAATAATCAGCCAGGGCAGATAGAAGTGGAATTGTGACAGAGTCATAAAATCATGGAATGGTTTAGCCTGGAAAAGATCTTCAGGATTTTCCCCTGTTCTTTAGGCATGGGAACTGGGAATTAAAATAGAACCATGAGCATCCCCAGGGATTGGGCTACTCCCAGAAAATAATAGAAAAATCCCTGTCAAAGCCCAGCTTCCTGCTCTGGGATCTGGGAAATCAGTGTTTCTGTGGGATAAGGGGGTTTAGGAAGTGAGGAATAATCCTTCAGTCATGAATCTCCAGAAAAATGGAGATGGAATTGTGACAGAGTCATAAAATCATGGAATGGTTTAGCTTGGAAAAGATATTCCTGTGTGCCTTGGGCACAGGAGTTGGGAATTAAAACAGAACCATTCCAAGTCTTCCTCAGGAAGTGTGAAATTAAATTCCTTGGGAAGTGTGGAATTAAAATAGAACCCATTCCAGGTCTTCCTTGGGAATAAATGAAAATATTCAGATTTAGAGAAAAATTAGGCTCCAAGCCTCATCCAGCCTGGCCTGCAGCATTCCAGGGAATGTTCCCTCTCTGAGGTGGAGCAGCCAAACCTGCAGCTCCTTCTGGGCTCAACCAACACCCCAAAGGTGATTTAAAAGTTTTTATCAGGCTCAGGGATGGCCATGGCTGCATCCTGGGGAATTCCCTGAGAGAAAAAGGAAGTGGGATTCTAAAAATGGTGGAAAAGGAGCTGCCAGAGGCTGTTTCAGGTACCAGAAGATTGAGGGATTTGAGGATAAACCTCACATTGTGCTGCTGTTCATATTCTGAATTATAAACCTGTGAGGGATCCCTTGTCCACAGCAAGTTTTTACTGGTAAAATACAGCTTAGACTTTGCCCTCCTCCCTAAATTCCCTGTTAATTCCATTTTTGTGAATGAATTTGACTTTAGGCTCCTGCCCTAGTCCAGAAGCACCTCCTCTGACAGCCCTGAAGTGTTGAAATCACTCAAATTCCAAGTGTGTCATTATCAGGTGTGTTATTAAATAAAGACATCTGATTTAAAAATCCCATTTAGACTGAGAATAACAACTGGACTAAGCAACTTCTCTTTTTTCCCATCCCCACAAGAGGTGTGGGAGCAAGGGCACGTAAATAAAAATTACTTTTGAAGGGAGATTGATGGATTCCTATGATCCAAAAATCACTCTCCTGGTGCTTTTAATGCAGCTAAAACCAAAAACTTCAAGTCCAAGCCAAGCTCTTCAAAGTAAAAAAAAGAAAAAAACCCAAATCCACCAGGCCCAGGATAAGCTGACTTTTTTTT
Source organism: Passer montanus (assembly GCF_014805655.1). Taxonomy (NCBI): domain Eukaryota; kingdom Metazoa; phylum Chordata; class Aves; order Passeriformes; family Passeridae; genus Passer; species Passer montanus. Next base: position 2,457,814 of record NW_024374256.1, read on the forward strand.
TCCTGTGTGCAGATAGTTGATTAAAGAAACAGATGTAGAAATTTGTATGCATAACCAGAATTAATTACTCTCCTCTTTCAGCACAGAGAATTCTTGCGAGCTGGAGTTTCATCTCCACATGAAAGGGGTTTATTATACAGCTTATCAAGGATGGGCAGCTTAATTTTCAACTGTCAGTGGCATCCATTTATTGCTTTGCCAGCTCAGGAGTCACTGGGAATGGAGCTGAGGGATAGCAGGAAAAGATCCCAGCAGTGGAATCATCAATTTATTGAAATTTACTGACATTTATTCTGTTTTTTATTAAAATTGCTCCTGTGTTGGTCCCTGATTTTTGGGGACTGAGGGAAGGAAAAGGGATAACAGGAAATCATTCCAATGCTGTGGAATCATGAAAACCTGAAATATATTGTGCTTGTTATTAAAATTATTCCTCTGGACGTGGAAAATCTGTTGGTCCCTGATTTTTGGGAACTGAGGGCAGTGAAGGAAAAGGGATAACAGGAAATCATCACAATACTGTGGATTCAAACCCTGACATTTATTCTGTTTTTTATTAAAATTCCTCCTGTGTTGGTCCCTGATTTTTGGGGACTGAGGGAAGGAAAAGGGATAACAGGAAATCATCATAATACTGGGACCATCAAATCCTGAAATTTATTCTGTTTATTACTGAAATTACACCTGTGGATGTGGGGATGAAATCTGTTGGTCCCTGATTTTTGGGAACTGAGGGAAGGGAAGGAAAAGGAATAACAGGAAATCATCCTAATGCTGTGGAATCAAATCCTGACATTTATTCTGTTTTTTATTAAAAATTGCTCCCAGATGTGGGTGCAAAAGCTGTGTTGATCCCCTGATTTTTGGGGCTGTTTCTGCCTGGTTTTGTGGGGTTTTTTTTTCATGGCTAAAATTCAGGATAAAAACAAGAGTAAAGTGTGTTTAAAGAAGAGGGGAGGATGCAGCAGAATCCTGCTTCTCCAGGATAAATATATACATAAAAATACATAAATAAGAGCCAGGCCTAGGCTGAGCTCAGCTTTGCAGCTCCACAAGAGGCTGTGGAGACAAGGAGGCCTAATTTGGAGAAAAGCAAAGATGAGGAATTGGTGGCTGAGGCTTTTCCTGCTTCCCTTCCCCACCACGCTGCTCCTTCTGATTTATGGCATGTGGCCTGCCTGCCTTAAAGGAATAAAAAAGTTTCAATTTCTAATTTTTTTCCCTCTAAATTAAATATTTTTAATATTTAATATTTAATATCTAAATTAAATTATTTTATCATTTTAATATTTGATTATTTAATATTAATGTGTGTTTAATTTAATATATTTTTGCTATTTGTTGTGTTTTTAATATTTTATTATTTAATATTATTTTATTATTTTTGTTTGTGTCTCCTCAGCTTTCATAAAGTTGAATTTTAAGTCTTAAGTGGTGCAGATTAAAAATTTTCCCCTCAGCTTTCTGTGATGCTTAAAGTTCATGAGGCCCTTTAAAAAGGAAAAAACATGAGGGGAAAAATTGTAAAAAACCCAAAAATAACAACAAAAAAACCCTTTTGGGGTATTTTTTCATGTCCTAGCAACCCCTTCACTTGTTTAAGGACAGGTCCCAGCCCTTTTATTGCCCAAAATCCTTCAAAATTCCACATTTTCCGTCAGGATGGGACAGCCTCACAACAAATGAATTCTGGTTTGCAGCAGGAACACCACACTCAGGTTTCTCTGCAGAATAAAAAGCACAAAATGTTTTTTGGTTATGTAAATATATAAAATAATGTAGATAAATGTTGATAGATGTGCTGGATATTAATTAAATTAAATGCCCCTGCTGGAGTGCTGGCTGGGCCATGCACAACATCCACATTTTTCTTTACTGGAAAGAAGAGAAATTCTGAATAAAACCCAGCATTTTCAGCTTTTTTTTTTCCCTCTTTTGTTTCCCTAACACATCCTGCAGTGCTTTTTCCCTGGAGAAATGACTTTCCCATTATTTTCTGTGACATTTTTGTTAGGAAGGGAAGATTATTATTTTTTTAAAGAACTCTTTTGTGAGTAGGAATTCTGCATTCCTGATGCAGTGGGATGTAGCCTCAGCCTTTCTCCCCTTTTTTTTGAGAGGTTCCTGGCAGGGATACACTGAATTAATTAATTTATTTTAATTTCACTTTTTGTCTTCAGGGAAGGGAGAAGCCTCTTGGTGATTTCCTGAGGCCAGGAATTCTCTCCAGAGAATGTGTGGGTGCAAATTTGGGCTCAGAGGGATAATCCAGGCTCCTAAACCACCATTCCTGACTGGGAAACAGGGAAAAATCCACCTAAAAACATAAAAATGATCTTTTAAACCAAGTTCTTGCAAGGTTTTTAACACCAAAATTGGAATTTAGTGACACAAGGATTTCATCCAGCTCTTATTTACCTTCATTTTCTCCTGTGATTTTTTTGTAAATTCCAATGGTTTCTGGGGCTCAGGAAACAGAATTGACTTAGTTGTTTCAAATATAAATAGATGGATAAATGGGTGACATCAGAAACATTCTGTTCTTGAGGAAAACTTCAGCTTGGAAGTGAAATAATGAATGTAAATGTCTGACAGAAGAAATAAATCAATATAAAACACAAAAAAGAGACTTTCCAGCCCTCAGGAACAGCTGCCACACCTGAAAGAGAATAAATCTGAATTTAACTAGTTCAGTTCTAGAAAACACTGATTGTTTTCACATTTTTAGCCTTTATTTTTAGTTAAATATCAGTAAAAATCTCTCAAATCTCTCTGCAGAAAGACTTCAGGGTTCAGGAGCTGCCCTTGGCTCGGATTAAGAAGATCATGAAACTGGATGAGGATGTGAAGGTAAATTCAGGATTTTTAGCCTGGAATTTATGATCCTTTTCCTGGATATTTTACCCATTGTTCCTTGAAATTCATTAATTTTCTCATTATTATTATTTTTAAGGCGTTTTTTAGCAAAATTCCCTTGGCCTTGTGTAATTAAAGCGAGCTGGGAAAGCAGAAACATTTGGGATTTTGGTTTTGATTTTGAAGTTTTGTTTTCTTGTGATAAATACCACTTTAAGGGTATAATAAATACAAAAATAATTCTGGCTATTTCCTGTTTTCCCTAGTGCTTAACTGTCTCCTCTCAAGTTGCCTCTTTGTTTTTCTCCACTCTCACAAAGATTTAAAGTGATTTTTGTGCCACCTAACTCCATTTTTATGGAAAAAGAAGCAATAATTCAGGTGGATAACATGGGTTTGATCCCAGTATTTGGGATTTTGATGACAAGGACACACAAATTGATGAAAACTCCCTGACACAGCAAAAAGGAAAAAGGAATCACCTGCAGTTTTTGACTCTGTGCTGCTCCACTCATCCCTGTTTTTTTAATTTGGAAAACTGTCACTTAATTCCTGAGGGAAAAGAGAATTTTTTGTCCTCTTTTTTTTTTCTTTTTTCCCTCAGTGTGACACCATCCTTCTGTCAGGACATCCCTTAATTTAAATGAGATCCTGAAAATTCTCCATTCAGACTCCCTGGAAAAAGATGATCCCAGACCTCTGAGGGCCCAACTCAGTGTCTGAACCAAAAAAATGCCAAATTTGTGATGATAAAGGGGAAAATGAGATTTTAAGGCAGAGTGGAGAGCGGGGAAAGTCTCTGGCCTGTCTGAAATATTCCTATTTAGAGGTTAATTAATAAGCATTAATGTCGAGGCTGATAACCAAACTGCTTAATTTGAGTTAAACTGGAGCCAGATGTTTTTTAAGGAAAAGGAATTTGGTGAAAAAAAGACAAACAAATCTCTTTAGAGAATATTTTAGACACCCAAAACTCTTCTCCCATGATCTTAACTCAGTCACACCCGAGGAAATCCTGAGGTGAAAACTCCCCCAAATTCTCATTTAACCACCCAACTTCCACTCAGGCAATGAAATTCCTTTTTGCACCATCAGAACTGAGTGGTAAAATTGCCCACAATGTGATTTTTTCCCAGATGATCAGTGCAGAAGCCCCCGTGCTGTTTGCCAAAGCTGCTCAGATTTTCATCACCGAGCTGACGCTGCGGGCCTGGATCCACACAGAGGACAACAAACGCAGGACCCTGCAGGTGAGGGGGTCCCAAACCCCAGCTGCTCCCAAATCCCTGCCCCACCCCCTGTTTCCATAACACCAGGGCTGTTTTGTACAGAGCTGCCCAGCTGAAAGGGGCTTTTTGTTAATTTAATTAAAATAAACTCACCTAAACACAAATCTCTGTCTCTCAGCTGATTTGCTGGATCAGCTCTGCAGCTGTTGAATTTCTGGTTGATTTTGTTGTTAGCTGTGATCTAAACACGGAGAGGTTGGGTTTGTGGTGATGGAAATGTGCAGGTGAAAATAAAAATGCCACAAAATACAGATTATTGGCTCTTGTAGGGAATCCATTTCCTCAATAATAGCTCTATCTCAGCTGATTTGCTGGATCAACTCTGCAGCTGTTGAATTTCTGGTTGATTTTGTTGTTAGTTGTAATCTAAATTTGTATGTATAGGTTTGGTTTGTGGTGGTGAAAATAAAAATACAACAAAATACAGATTATTGCTTCTTTTAGATAATCCATTTCCTCAATAATACTAATTTTTTTAATGGTTAAAGAGTAAAATATAATTTTTTAAGGTCATTTATGGAGAAAAAGAGGGGTTTTTCACTTTTAGTCTTACATATTGAGCAGAACTACTGGAAAATGCAGCAACCATTAATTCAGGCCCTCAGCTCAGGGGAAAAATTGGGATATTCAGGCCCACATCAGCTCTCCTGTTCTTGGGCAGGAATTGCTGATTTAGGGGCAGGCACCCACGACTGCTACCCATTAAACTGAGCTCAAATTGCCAAAAACCTTTTTTATTGCCCATTTTGGAGGCTTTGCTCAGCACAAAACTGAATTTCCACCAGCTGGGACCTGCAGGAGACATTCCCTGCTTTTTCCCCTCAGCTTTAAACACCTCTAATTTCATTTATCCAGTGCCAAAACCCTCCTGGAGCTGAGGAATTTCTCCCTTTGTTGTTGCAGAGGAATGACATCGCCATGGCAATCACCAAGTTTGATCAGTTTGATTTCCTGATCGATATTGTGCCCAGGGATGAGCTGAAGCCTCCAAAAAGGCAGGTGAGACACCAAATTCTGCAATTTTTGTCCTTTCCTCAGCGTGGTTTCAGCCTCTGATGAAAACAGAGGTGATCAAGCAACACAGATTTAAACATGAGGTTTCCTCTTCTCTGTTTTATTTCCTGTGGTTTTCAGGTTTTTATATTCTTAAATTTCAAGTTCTTAAATTCTTTAATTTCATGGTTTTAAATTCTTTAATTTCATGGTTTTAAAATTCTTTCATTTCAGGTTCTTAAATTTAGGTTGGACTCGATAATCTTAGAGGTCTCTTTCAACCTCATTATTCTGTGATTCTGTGAAATTCTTTCATTTCAAGTTTTTTAATTCTTAAATTTCAGGTTCTTAAATTCTTAAATTTCACGTTCTTAAATTCTTAAATAAAATTCATCAATAAAACTAAAAACCACTGGGTTTTTAATGGAAATAGAGCTTGAGTGGAGATCACACCAGTCCTAACAACAAACCAAACCCATTCCTGAACAGTTCTGATCCCAAATGGTGCCAGTGGGAAGAATTTCACTTGGACAAAAAATGGATTTATCTGCATTTTGGGTTGAAAAATCCCCTCCTGCATCCTTTGGGGCAGTCAGTGCCTCTGTAAACATCCTTGACTGGAAGCTGGAAGGTGCTGGAAGGAGCTTTCAGTCGGATGTTTACAGCAGCAGGCTGCTGCTCTCAGCTGAGCTGCAGGGATTCCTCATCCCTTTCTTCCAATTTCCCTGGTGGATAAAAGCTCTGGGTTCCCCTCAAGGCCCTCTTTGGATAATTCTGCTCCTGCAATAAAAAAGAAAATTCAAATTATTGTTTCAACAACACTTTTCTGCTACTTCTGAAGGTTTGCAGCGTGGAAAAATCCCAGTTGTCCCAAAAAACTGAGGAATTTGGGATCCTGTGGAACATCTTGGCCTGGAAGTTTGTCTCTAAAATTGATTTTTTTTTCCCTATTCCATTTAAATCCTGGCTAGCATGGAAAATTCTGTCTGCTCTGAGTGTCCAGAGCAGCATTCCAATTTGAAGCTGGATTTTGGAGGTTGCTGCTTGATTTTGTGCCTGGAAGTGTCCTGGTGGTGCTGCTGGAGTGACAATGAAAGGAGGGAATAGAATCCACACTTCTTCCTTTGGGATAGTGCCCTGAGCTGCCTTTAACTTCCCATCCTGATTTCCAGAAGGTCTAGAAAATAAGGAAACCACTTTTCCATGTCCCAAAATCTGGGAGAGTCCATGCTGCTGCTCCTGGGGTTAAAATCAGCATGCCAGGTGTGCTGGAAACTCAACATAAAATAGAAATATCTGCATAAATCCTCATGATTTCTCCCAAACTCATTAGTTTGGTGTTAATTAAAAGACAAAACAGCCCCCAGAGCTGCTCTTCCTTAACTTGTTTTACAGAAGTCATTGAAATTTCCATTCTGGCACTGGAAATCCACTTTTTTTTCTTTTTTCTTTTTTTTTTTTTTTATCCTTGAGGTGCCTCATTCCTGTACTTTTCTATTTTTAGCAGTACACCATGTTTGGGAGGAGAGAGCATTCCCTGTGTCTTCTCCCTGCTTGATTCCCATCAGGAGCTTGTGATTACAGAACATCCAAGCTCTGGAATCCAAGGAATTTTCCTGGAGCACTTGAGGAGTGTGTTACAGCATCTGGGATAAGTGCTGATCCATCCCAGCCAGGAAATCCTGGGGGGTTTGGGGTGGAAATGAGGCTGGGGAGATGTTCCTCACCCATCTGTGATCACCAGGAACGCTTTTTCCAGCAGGAAAATTTGGGTGGAGAATGTAGGAATGCAGGTTAAGGATTTACAGGGGAAAACCAGTGGAAAAGCTGCCTGTGCCTGGATTTTTTTTTTAATTTATTTTTTTTTAATTTTTGCCTGGTGTTACAATCTGTATTTATCTCTTCTTTGACAAGGCAGTGTTGGTTCTTGGAGAAGCTGGGAATGAAATCCTGGTGTTGTGTTGCTCTGGAAATAAAAGATGGCAGAGGCTGGGCTAGGAGGGAGTGGAAGCAGATTTGGATTTAAAGCCATTCCTGCAAACAGGATTGAGCATCCTGGAATAGATGCTCAGAGGAGCTCTCAGTGGCCTTCATTATTTCAGGATTCAGCTGGAATTGGGGATTGGAGCACTCCAGAAATAACCTAAGGATTGGGCTGAGAGCAGCCCCAGCTCTTGTGGGTTGCTGGTTCACTGCCCTGGTGAAAATAGATTTGAATTTCTTAAATATTATTACTCCTTCCTTCACAGGAATTGATGAGGGGAATGGGAATAACAGGGAGTTGCTGGAGGAGGAAATGTTGTGTTTGATGGAGGTTGTGATGATGTTTGCCCTGAGAGCCAGGCTCAAAGTCGGTCTTTTTTTACAACCAGCTGGGATCAGTTGAATTTTTGGGATTCTTACTCTGGGAAACCTCCCAGGAGTAACTCCTGAGTTGTTCTCCTCTCCAAAAAACATCTTCTAAGCCAACAAACTCCTCACTCCAGCCCGCTGCTCACCCAGACATGCTCCTGTTTAATGTGAATTTTCCTTTTCCTGCCCAGCTGGATCAACTGGAGGGGAATCCATGAGCAAGCCTCAGAAAAGCAGGGATCCCAGCAGGCTGTTGGAGGTGGGAATGTCCCATGTTGTAGCACGTGTAAACATCCTACACTCTCAGCTGTGAACTCGAGGTGGCTGGGAGAGGATTGTTTACGCCTTCTGCCATGGAGTGAACGTCTGGGAGCTGCATCTGCTCTGGGGAGCTCAGGAATTCTGATCCTGCAGTATCTGCATCCCATAATCTCTGAAAATCCTGGAATGTCGTTGATCGTGAGGGGCTTTTCTCTGCTGAGATGAAAGAAAGCAGCGTTGCTGCTGCCAGGGAGGCAGAGCAGAGCTTTGGTTCTTCCACTGCTGAGCTGTCCCTGCTGCCACAGCAGGGAATGGTTCTCAGCCTGGCAAGGCTGGATTTAAATAAATAACTCCAGACACGACAGCAATCTTCAAATCCATGACTTTTATTGACACCAGAGCTCGCTGGAGGGTGGGGAAGGCAGCTCAGAGAGGGGCTGGGTGACAGAGGAGGCTCTGTCAGTTGTCCTGGGGCATTTGCAATTGGAAGGAAGTTCCATGGCTTTCAGTTCTGGTAATTTGATTCATTTTCTCCTCCTCACTGTGACTCGAGGTGCTGAGGTTTTTAAGGCACATCACCCACACTTTATTGGGAACACTCCTGATTTCCACAGAGCCGAACAATGGGGTTTTTATCAGCTCACCCTTGAGGTGCTCTGAGGGAGGTGTGTGTCTGGGGAGGGCGGGTGCCATGTTCCCATCCCCATTCCCGCTGTTCCCCTGCAGGAGGAGGTGCGCCAGGCCGTCACCCCGGCCGAGCCCGTGCAGTATTACTTCACCCTGGCCCAGCAGCCAGCAGCAGTGCAGGTGCAGGGCCAGCAGCAGGGCCAGCAGACCACCACGGCCACCACCACCATCCAGCCGGGCCAGATCATCATCGCCCAGCCCCAGCAGGGCCAGGTGAGCCAGGCCTGAGGGGAGCCCTCGGGGATGGACTGCTCAGGAACGTCGGTGACTGCATGGAAATCATGGGTTTAACCCCTGGCATGGGTTGGGAGGGAAGCAAGGAATTTAAATCTCACCCTGGTCCATGATCAGGGACCTTCTGCTGTCCCAAGTTGTTCCAGTCCTTGTCCCGCCTTACCTTGGACATTTCTGTGGGACAACCTCAGCTCTTCAGGGCCAAATGTGGTTCCTGATCCCATTCCTGGGTTGGATCCTCCAGGACAGTGCCTCACCCAGGCTCTGAGCTCCCTCTGTGGTGATTTAATCTGGGTCTAAGACAGGCCTGCCCCAGCCCCAGCAGGGCCAGGTGAGCCAGACCTGAGGGGAATCCTCAGGGATGGACTGCTCAGGAACATCAGTGACAGTGTGGAAGTCATGGATTTAACCCCTGGCATGGGTTGGGAGGGAAGCAAGGAATTTAAATCTCACCCTGGTCCATGATCAGGGACCTTCTGCTGTCCCAGGTTCTTTCAATCCTTGTCCTGCCTTACCTTGGACATTTCTGTGGGACAACCTCAGCTCTCCTGGGCCAAATGTGGTTCCTGATCCCGTTCCTGGGTCGGATCCTCCAGGACAGTGCCTCACCCAGGCTCTGAGCTCCCTCTCTGGTGGTTTAATCCTCACAATTCATGGGTGGAGGCCAGGCCTGCCCCAGCAAGGATCAGGGGGTGTAGGACAGGCTCAGTCTGCCCCAATCCTGACATCCCATGGATTTTCCACCTCCTGATCCTCATCCCTGTTTTGTTTTTGTGCAGACCACCCCTGTGACAATGCAGGTGGGAGAGGGGCAGCAGGTGCAGATCGTGCAGGCCCAGCCCCAGGGCCAGAGCCAGCAGGCTCAGAGCGGCACAGGACAAACCATGCAAGTGATGCAGCAAATCATCACCAACACGGGAGAAATCCAACAAATCCCGGTAAGATTTGGCCAGGAGGAAAGGTGGAAAAGTCCCCCTGAGCAAATTTTGTGAGCATGAGGCTTGTTTCTGTTTGCTTTGTTAACTGGCAGAGGAAGTTTGGATTGAGTGGTGTGGTTCCTGCACTTAGGAAAACCAACCAAGTGTGACTTGAAGGGGGAAATAAATCTGAACTCATTTAGTCCAGACTCGTTGCCCACCCCAAACACCTTCCCCTGAGTGAAATAGTTGTGATTAGGAAGCAGTAAATCAAATATTTCCTGGCTAAACCTCAGTTCTTCACCACAGCCTGGTTTGAATAAAAGAGAATTTATTTCTTTTGCCTTTACTTGGTTGTGCCTCTGCAATCTGAAGTCGTGACCTGGCAGGCTGAGTGGGAAAGTTGCCATCTGGGAGTTATTAATAAACTTTGATGTTAAAAGAAATATTTTCTCCAAAATGTTTGGAGCTGGTTGGAGAAATGGCTTTTTAGAACCAGGAGATACCTCCTCACTTTTACATCAGCCTTAAAAATGGGATTTTAGGTGCCCAATATAACCCAGACTTTCTGCAATGTGTCCTAAGTAAACACAGAAGTCAAAAAAAGTCACATTAACTTAGAATTACAACAAAGCTGTGGCTTTTGGTTCCCAGCTGGGAAATATCACACCTGTTGGAGGAAAAAAATAAACAAAATTCAGCCACTTCTGTGTTCCAGAACACAAAGGTCACCCAAGGCCAGACGTTTCTCTTGGATTTCAGTTTTGCTGTGAAATTGGAGCTTTCACGCAGGTTTTGCCTTTCCAGCCTTGCTGAGCTTCCCTCTGCTCGTGGTCAGAGCGTCTTGGAAAGGCTTTGGCTTGGGGGAGCTGCCAGATTTTTGCAGCTCTTTTCATCTCTTGAGTCTTCAGCTGATTCCTGCTGCCTTGAGGTGTTGATCAGGAAGGAAGGAATTCCCAAATTGTCTTTTTTACTACAAGGAAACCTTTTTCTTCTCTGCATTTTCTTGTCCATTTCTTTTTTTTCCTTCTTCTCCTTTTCTTTTTTGTCTTCTTTTCCTTGTGAAAATCTCTCTGAGAAACTTGTTCCTCAAAGAATTGTGGAAGGAGATCTCCAGTGGATCCTCAGCAAGAAAGAACAGCTCAGATTTGTCTGCAGAGAATGCTGGAACTACAGAAAGGGGCTTGGACATCTCTTGGGAGAAAGAATTCTTTACAAAGGAGCTGTTCAGGGCCAAAAGCTCCTGAAGAAAATCCAGGGGGATCCTTTGGGAAGTGATCCTGTGGTTTTGGACAGACTGCAGGGGTTTTAGGGTCTGGTTTTGACCAAGAATTTGCATTTTCTTCCCTCTTTCCTGGGGTTGTGGAGAACAGGGAGCTGTGGCTGCTCCTCAGGAGCTGCCAGGGGCTGCAGTGTGGAATCTTTTTGGGAATACCTGGATCTCTGACAGCTCCAAGCTGCAAAGCAGCCACGTGGGATGGAATAATCCCAATTCCCAGCCCCCCATCCAGCAGAGATCCTGTTTGGCTGCAACCAGGAGGATTCTTCTGTTGAAGAGCCACAGTTGGTGCTGAAGGAGCTTCCAGCAAGTGAAATAAAATAAATCTTGGAGAAAAACTTGGATTTGGCTCTACAAAATTCCAGTCCTTGGTCAGTTTTGCTCTTCCTGCTTTGCTTTTCTTACTTTTTTTCCTTTATTTCCTTTCTCTTTTGGCACAGTCAGAGCCATCTTCTGTCAGCTCTGTGCACTCTTGAGGGCTCAGCAGGGAATCTTGGATCACCCAAATTGAGCTGGAAACTCTCCTGAAACTGGAAATGCCCCTGGAGTGTTGGGAGCATCTTACTCCTGGTTTTCCACATGTTCCTGGTGCTGTGCACACTCCCTGTTGCTCTTTATTCCAGAAATGAAGTGGAAAAGTGATTTTTTAACAGAGAAAAACTGGAAGCGAATCCATCAGTGAAGTGATAATTGTTTAGCCATGTGAATTTTATAATAAAATTTAATCTTTGTCTTACCCAGACCTCATTTTGGGCAGGTTCTTTGGAGCTTCCTCTCCTTGCTGGAAGAACTTTTCCCAAATCTCTTCCACCATCATTTAACAAAGTAATTAAAACCTAATTCCCCCAGCATGGAAAACTTGACCTCCCTGCAGATCTCAATGCAGAAACCAATTCTTTATTGAAATTTCGTTGCTCAGGAGGAGTTTATTTGCTCTTGAAATAATTTTGGAGCTTTCAGACACAAATGGGGGACTTGGTGGCTTTTGTGGAAATGCCAGGACCATGTGCCAGGCACTTCTTTATCAGTCAGCAGGTTTTTTAGAGTGTTCTGTGTGCTCTTTCCCCTTCATAAAAAGGAAAAAATAAATTTTTTTTTGGTATGAAATTACCCTTAAAACTGTGAATCTCAATGTTGTAAAATTAAATAACAGAAGGGAAATCCAGCAGTGGTATCTGTGACATTTTTATTGTGTGTATTAACTGAATTTTCTTCATGTCCCACATTCCCAAGCATCCAAAATTAGGGGATGTAGGGAATAAATTTGGGGTTGAATCTCTCACATGAAGCACTGACACCAAAAAGCTGAGCTTGGGCCAGGTGGGACTTGACAGGTGTTGGCAGAGCTGCCTTCAAAGCCTCCAAAAATATCTGTGGGGTTTGCCATCTCTGCTGGCTTTATTTGTGGGTGAAATTCCTGTTTATTCCTTAATTTTTGGCAGGGTGTGATTGCTAGGGGTGCAGGATATGATTGCTAGGGGTGCAGGATATGATTGCTAGGCGTGCAGGATATTTATTATTTGGTTCTGCCAGCTCCTAACAGTTGATGTGAAATGCTGCCTCAAAGGAGTAAAACTTAATCCTTGTAACCAAAAGTGCTTCCAAATCCCTGAGAAACTGAGCCATTAATATGCTTTAGCTACTAACTGACCCTTCCCAGGCTGGAAAAAAAAGGAGGAATGTGGTGCCTGAGGGATGTCCTGGAGCTCTGTGCCCCAGGGTTTTGCCTTTAGGGTCCCTTGTGGCGATTCCTGCTGGGAACCCTTCAGAATTCCGTGGAGCTCCTGGGGAAAGCTCCCCCATAACTCCACCTGCTGTGGTGGAATCGAGCAGGGAATTTTGCTGTGTGTTGAGGGTGCAGAGTGACCTGTTTCATTTTCTTTCCCTGCCCCCTCCACCTGTCTCCAGGTCCAGTTGAATGCTGGCCAGCTGCAGTATATCCGCTTAGCCCAACCCGTGTCAGGCACCCAGGTAGTCCAGGGGCAGATCCAGACGCTTGCAACCAATGCACAGCAGGTATGCACTCCCCAGAGCTGCCTCCAAGGCTTCTTCCCTAGCTCCTGAAGCTGCGAATTCCAGGGGATTTCAACCACCTCTTGGGTTAGGATTCCTACTTTTCTTTTCTTCTTGTTTGTCAGAGTTTTTTTTTTTTAAAAAATGAAATAAAAGATGAAGGAGCGTAGCGGGAACCTCCTTTAGGTGTCCGTGAGAGGTGCATGCAGAGCTTGTTTGTGTGTGTGTGTGTGGCTCTGGGTGAAGCTCCCGCTGCTTCTGAGCTGCTTGCAGGTGCCATTTTGGGCTCATCAACCTTCTCTTTCCTTCTCCTTCTTGCCTGGGTGAGGGAGGAGCCGTGCAGGAAAGGCAGAACGTCGGGAGCGGCGTTGAGGCTGAGGGATCCTTCCCGCTGGCCTGGAGGCCACATTCTCCTCAGGGGAAGCAGAGAGGACGTGGTTTTGGGGTCTGGAAGGACCTGGTGTGGGTCTGGAAGGACCTGGTGTTGGTCTGGAAGGTGGTGTTTGCTCTGGAGGTGTCCGTGCCTGCCGTTCCTCTCGCGGTTGGGGTGCTGGCAAAGTTGGCTGAGGTTAAAAACCTCTCCCCAGGCAGCAGCAGGATGGTGTTGGTGAGGTTGTGACCCTCTGGGGAGGGCTGGCAGTGATCAGCTGCTCTTATCTCTGTAGATAACGCAGACAGAGGTGCAGCAGGGGCAGCAGCAGTTCAGCCAGTTCACGGATGGACAGGTAAGAGCTGGGGGGCACAAGGGGAACAGGGACTGTCCTAAATCCACATGTTCCTCTCATAAAGCACTGCTGGCCTGCAGCACAGTAAGGGAATGTTGTGCCAGTCTAAATTCAGGTGGATTTTTAAAGTTCTGCTGCCTTTGCTCTGAATTCATCCAGTCCCTGGCACTCCTGGGTGAAATCCTAAATTCCTAATTCAGGAATAAAGGTTTTAACATCTGGGTGTTCCATGAGTATCATAAATCATGGAATGGTTTGGGTTGGAAGCACCTTAAAGCTCATCCAGGGACACCTTCCACTGTCCCAGGATGCTCCAAGCCCTGTCCAGCCTGGCTTTGGACACTTCCAAGGGGTCCAGGGCAGCCACAGCTTCTCTGGGAAATCCATGGGCAGAGGGGCCCTGATGTGAGCCTGGGCATCAGGAATTCCCAGAAGGACTCTGGTGGGAATTAGCAGCAGATTTGGTGGCAGCTCATGGTGGGTTTTGGGGTGTCTCAGAGGGACAGAATCTGGGGGAGGGTTCTGGGTGTGCTGAGCACTAACGGAGGTTCCTTTGTCACTGTGTCTGCAGCAGCTGTACCAGATCCAGCAGGTGACAATGCCCGCGGGCCAGGACATCACCCAGCCCATGTTCATCCAGTCCACCAACCAGAGCTCGGACACCCAGGCCACGCAGGTGACAGGGGACTGAGCAGGGACCTGGTGACAATCCCAGATCCAGCCCTGAGCACCTGTGCCAGCCCCAGCTGGGCCCAGCAACGCGGCTGAGAGTGAGCCCGTGGCAGCTCTGCCACCTCCACCTCGCTCTGCTGGCTATGGGATACCCAGAATATCCAGAATTGTCCAGCAGACTCTGCCAAGAATGCAATATTTTTATTTTCCAAACCAATCTTTGTGTATCCAGCTGCTTTTCCAAACCCCGAGAGAAGCCATCCGAAGGGATTTGGAACATCTCATTGAACAAATGTGGGAAATGTTTTTGTTTCTAGGAAAATCCTGAGGGTACTGCTCCTGTCAGAGCTCTAATCCTGATGTTCTGTTTGTATTTTTTTTTCTCTGGATAGAGCTAGGTCTGGTCCTCCCATCTCAGTTTTGGGTTTTAGGGAATTTTTAGGGGGGGAAGTGTGTGTGGTTTAGATTTTTCCCTCCTGCCTCCTTTTTTGGAGCATTTGCTGTATGCAGGGAATAGGAGGAGGAGGAATTGAAGTGAAACAAAATAATAAAAAAAGCAACATTCCTTGTATTATGATTGTATTTTCTAAGAGCAAAAAATCCTTGAATTTGGCCTCTGGATTCCAGAAAAACTGATGGAATCTGGACAAAACCCCAGCCCTGCTGTTACCTGTTGTCCTGGCTTTGGTCCATGCATGTAATATAAGCTTCATAAAAGGAAATAAATTTGCTTTTGTCAGATCCTGTGTGTGCCCTGTGTGTGCTGTCCATGAGATGCAGGGCAGGAGCAGCCTGGATCCCTGGGAATGTTACACCTGGAGCAGGGAAATCAGCCACAGGATGCCAGGACAAGAGCCACAGGATGCCAGGGCTTGGCTGAGAGCTCAGCTGTTGGGAGGGGTTTGGGGCTAAATCTGTGAAATTTGGCACAGTTGCACCCCTTACCCTGTCACACGTGACCCCTTTGTCCCATCACAGGTGTCCCCCTGGCCCTGGCACAATTGTCCCCCTTGCCTGGGAAGAAGTGCCCCTTTTACCTGGCACGTGTGCCCCCCTTGGTGTGGCACACGTGTCCCCCTTGTCCCAGCTCAGGTGTCCCCTTTTCCTGGGCAGAGGTGCCCTTCTTTACCTGGCACGGGTGTCCCTGGCACAAGTGACCCTCTTTTCCTGGCACTGTTGTCCCAGCTCAGGTGCCCCCTTTACCTGGCTCAGGTGTCCCCCTTGCCATGGCACAGATGCCACCTTGTGCCACAGTTTTCCCCCTTTACCTGGCCCAGGTGTCCCCCTTACCCCATCACAGGTGTCCCCTTTCCTGGCAAGGGTGTCCTCCTTATCCCATCACAGATGTCCCCTTTTCCTGGGCAGAGGTGTCCCCTTTCCTGGCCCAGGTGTCCCCCTTACCCCATCACAGATGTCCCCTTTCCTGGCAAGGGTGTCCTTATCCCATCACAGATGTCCCCTTTTCCTGGGCAGAGGTGTCCCCTTTCCTGGCCCAGGTGTCCCCTTTATCCCAGGTGTCCCCCTTACCCCATCACAGGTGTCCCCTTATCCCAGGTGTCCCCTTTCCTGGCCCAGGTGTCCCCCTTACCCCATCCCAGGTGTCCCCTTTCCCGTCCCAGGTGTCCCTTGCCAGGCCATCGGGAAGGGAAGCAAATCTCTGCCTCAGCCTTCGGCTCTCCTGGCCTTTGGCAATCCCAAGGAACTTTTCGGGAAAGCTCCGAGTGTGGGATCGGCCACGAGAGGGCCCCCGTGGGAAGGGCTGGAGCGGGATGGGACAGAGGGATGGGACAGAGGGAATGGGACAGAGGGGATGGGACAGAGGGCCTTTGGCTCTCCTGGCCTTTGGCAATCCCATTTTCCTGATTCCTGAAGTTTTCCCGACCCTGCCATTCCTGGGAGCAGCGGGAGGGAGGGAGGGAGGGAGGGAGGGCAGAGCCGGGATGTGCCAGGCTGGAGCAGCATCCCCTGGGCTGGGAAAATGGGTTTGGGGTGGAAAAGGAACTTTTCGGGAAAGCTCCGAGTGTGGGATCGGCCACGAGAGGGCCCCCGTGGGAAGGGCTGGAGCGGGATGGGAGAGAGGGGACGGGACAGGGGATGGGACAGAGGGATGGGACAGAGGGATGGGACAGAGGGATGGGACAGAGGGATGGGACAGAGGGATGGGACAGTGGGGATGGGACAGAGGGATGGGACAGTGGGGATGGGACAGAGGGATGGGACAGTGGGGACGGCTCGGAGGTGCCTTCCCTGGAATTGGGGTGTCAGAGGTCCTTTCCCTGGAGCTGTGGGCTCAGAGGACCCTTCCCTGCAATTGGGCGCTCAGAGGTCCCTTCTTTCCTTGGAACTGGGGGCTTGGAGGTCCCTTTCCCTGGAATTGGGGACTCAGAAGTTTCTTTCCTGGAATTTGAGGGCTCAGAGGTTCCTTCTCCCGGCATCTGCATCCCTGTCTCTGCTCCAAGCTGCCGCGGGAAGGGCTGGAGTGGGATGGGAGGGGCGGGATGGGGGCTCGGAGATCCCTTCCCTGGAATCTGCTATCTCGGAAGTCCCTTTCCCTGAAATTGTGAGCTTGGGAGTCCCTTTTCCTGGATTTGGGGGCCCGGAGGTCCCTTCTCCAAGCCTCTGCATCCCTGTCTCTGCTCCAGGCTGGAGCGGGATGGGAGAGCCGGGATGGGGTTTGGATCTCCGATCCCAAGAGCTGATCCCCACCGCCCTCCCCGCAGCCAGAGGGGACGAGTGACCTCCTGTGCCCCCCGAACACCTCTGGAAAAGCATCCCTGGGGTTTGGAGAGCTGGGAATCCGCTTGTGGGGGTGGAGGGAGACCTGGAAGGCAGAGCTGGGGAGGGGAACAGGCGCTGCTCGCCTTTATCAGCCCGCGGCCGCTGGGGAAAAGCTCTTTACCCACAGCAGTCGGGTTTGCTGGAAATTGGTTAAATCTGAATGGGAATAAATCTCTTAAAAGGACAGAAAACGGGAGGGAGATGCTGCTCCCCAAGGGAGCTTCCAGCTGTTGCATGAAGTGAATGAAATTTGGCTGGAAGTGAGCCCTGTTGAGTTCTGAGGAATCAGAGGGGCTGGGGGTGGCCGGGCTGATTATTTTAATTCCTGATTGTGTCGAATTAGGCAGAGAAAACGTGGTCATGTTCAATAAAAACCTTGTCCATCAGATGCACAAAAATAGGGTTTATTGAAGGCACAGAAGCAGCTTCAGAATGGAATCTTCTCCTCGGACACGGATCTCAGTAATAATCATGGATGAGAGAGTGTGTATTTAATTAACCTCATTCGCATATACAAGATGTGGGTTCAAATATTGAAATAAACCTTAATGGGGCAAAAGTTATTTTTTTATTTAGGTGATAACAGAGCTAAAGCTTTGCCTGCCCTCCCAGAGGAGACTGGGACAGGATGGGTGCCTTGGGGACAGCCAGCATCGTTTGTCACAGGGACTGGAACCGCGGGCACTGACAGGAGCCAGACCTGCCCTGCAAGGACTCACGGCTTCCTTTGATCTGCCCAGGGGACCGCGGTGACAAATTGGGCGGCGTGCGATGACACAGAGGCGAACACGTGTCCCTGCAGCGCGGTGGCACCCGGGGGGGACATCGGCCCTTCTGTGTGTGACCCAGCGAGTGCCACCTCTCTACAGGGCAAATGCGACAGAAACAGAGCTGGTCACACCCCCAGGGACCGGGGATGAAGCTGAGGAGGAGGAGGCGGAGGAAGAGGAGGAGGAGGCAGCGCTTCCCTGCCAAGGAGCGGGTGGAGATCCCGTTTCTCCTCGGGGCGATGAGCTCGGCACCGGCCGCCGGCACTCGGGCACTGCCACGCTCGGTTTGCTGCGGGCTGGGCTGCTGACAACTGTCCCCTCCAGGGCTGCTGTCCCCTCCAGGGCTGCTGTCCCTTGCTGCCACCCGCGGCCACCCTTTTCCAAGGAAAGCTCGCTGCCGCTGTGGGTTCAGGGTCCCCGAGGGGCTCTGGAGCAGGGGGAGGGCTCCTGGTGAGGGCTCTGGAGCCACCACCGGCAGCCAGCGCCACCAAGGTCCCGTTCCCTCGGGGATCAGCTCTGCCTCTCCGCTCTGCTCCATCTCCGCAGGACCTGGCACGACGGGAGGGCTTTGGCCGGGAACTGTCCCGGCGCTGGCGAGCCCGGGAGCTCCCGGCATCCTCATCCTCATCCTTCCTTCCTTCCTCGCCTCCGGCCCCGTCCCGCTCGCTGCTGCTCCCCGAGGCTGTGCCCGAGCTCCGGGCGGTGCCGCTGGAGTCGCTCCCAGCTCGGGGACAGCTCGGGGACCGCGCTGTGGGGTGGCTTTGTGGCAGAGCAGCCCCAGCCCCCCGCCCAGGGGTTCCCATCCCGCAGGAGCCCGGGCTGTCCCAGGCTCTGGCTGGTCCCAGCGCCGGTGCCAGGAGTTAATTGCTCTGGGATGAGGCCAAGCCTCCGGCTGGAGCAGGTACTGCACAGCGCTCCCCGCGCCGCTGTCACCGCTGTCCCCGCTGTCACCAGCACTGCCCCCACCGCGACAATGCCACCCCTGGCACCTCCGAGGCCGCTGTCCCCAGCTCTGCCCATCCCAGTCGCTCCAGTCAGGCTCACAAGGGTTGGATGAATCCCCCCCTCCACGATGTCCCCCCGGTATCCCCCACCCAGGGAGCCGAACTGGGGCTTTGCCCCTGTCCCTGTGCCCCGGTGAGGGGTCCCGGCTGTCCCTGGTGCCACGGCCGCTGTCCCCAGCCCCGCAGCCCTGCAGCTGCATTCCAAGCCTGCAAAACTTACTGGAAATCCTGTGGATGCAAATCCTGGCCGCCGCTCCGTGCCAGGAACTCGAGCTGCAATCCCGAGAGGGCAGCAGGCTCCAAGCACTGAGGCCTCCCCCTCGCCATTCCCGGCCTCTGGAATCCTCTTTAAAGTCTCATCAGGGCTGGGGACGCGAGTGGCTCTGTGGGACCCCCCCGAAGCCGGGCAGGTGTGGGGTAAAATCAGCAAATCCTGGGATGCCTTCCCAAAACCTCCACCCATCTGACAGATGGGTTGGTGCCATGTTGATTCAGAATGCCTGGCTCCATCCCAAAACCTCCCAGCTCCCAGATCGATGGAGATTCCCGGGATCTGGGCAGGTGATGAGGTGAGAATGGCACCTGCGGTGACCCCCAGCCCCAGGAATAACCCAATTCCCACCTGCCCCTCGAACAACCCAGTCCTTCCCAGGTCACCTCAACCCTGCCCCCTCCGCAGCCCCGAGGTTTCAATCAATCCCAGGTGAAACCTAAACCTCCAGCGAGGGGAATGTGCTGCTCCAGAGGCAGCGGGATGAAGGTCAGGGCGCTCCCGCTGGAGAGGGGCCAGACGAGCTGGGGGGATGCTCTGGGAAGCACTTTTTGGGGGGGATGCAGGAGTTAGGGGAGAATTTCGTTTGCATTTCCAGCATTTCAGCCTCCACGGCTCTTATCCCGTCTGCGTGGGGCTTTTGTGGCATCCTTGGAGGGGGGTTGTGGGTTTGACAGCACCATTTCCTCCAAGTAAATAAAATTGTCCATTTATTGTGCGTGATTCCCGAGACCTCCCAAATCCCGCAGTGCTCACGAGGGCCCCGCGCTGTGCCAGGATCTCTGACTGCCACTAAATAATTCACTGCCAAAGCCCTGAACTTCATCCCGGCTCCGGGAGAAGCTGGAGGGGTGGGGTGGGGGCACTCGGACTCTCCAAAGGTGCGAGAGCACAGGGATCCAGCTGGGATCCAGCTGGGGAAGGGAATTCCCAGTCCCCGCCTCAGTTCCCCGCTGTGTTGGTGGCAGGTTGAGGTGGAAGAGCAAAGGGCTGCATTTGGGAAACACTTGGAGCCCGGCTCGAGGTTGAGTCTGCGAGGATGGGAGGGGATGGGGTGCTCCATCTCCTCCAGGGATGCTCCAGTTCCTCCAGCGATGCTCCATTTGCTCCAGGGATGCTCCATCCCGTGGGGATTGGGAGGCTCACTCTCGCTCCAGGATGCTCCACTCCCTCTGTTTGGCCTGTGCAGTGGGATCCAGTTTGGGATGCAGTTTGAGATCCAGTTTGGGATCCAGTTTGAGATCCAGTTTGGGATGCAGCCTGGGATGCAGTTTGGGATGCAGTTTGAGATCCAGTTTGGGGTGCAGTTTGGGATGCAGCTTGGGATGCAGTTTGGGATGCAGTGACGTGGCTCGGGACGCGATTCCTTTTGGGATGCGGTGCGGGGTGAGGCTGGGATGCGGTCTGGGATGCGGCTCGGTTCTGGATGCGGCGCAGGGCGCAGTTTGGGATGAGCTGCGGGACGCAGCCGGGATGCCCCAGCACTCTCCCCGTCCCCACGGGCGGTGACAGCAGCCCGCCCACCGCCCCATCCCCTGCAGCCCGCACGGCGCTGCCCGCCCGCCCGTCCCGCGGAGCCCCGGGGGCGGGGGCCAGGTACGGCGGGGCGGGCCGGGCCGGCCGCCCCGGGGCCGCCCCCCGCCCCGCCGGGGCCCCGCGGTGCTGCCGCCGCCGCCTGCAGAACTGCCTGTACAACGTGCTGGAGCGGCCCCGCGGCTGGGCGTTCATCTACCACGTCTTCATGTGAGTAGCGGGCACCGGGGGGGCCGCGGGGACCCCCACCCGCAGGGCTGCCCGGCAGGGAACGGGGCGGGCGCTGCCGGTGAAGGAGCACCGGGGGTACCGGGAGAGCCGCGGGGCTCCCAGCGAGCCCCCCCGAGATCCACCGGGAAGTTTCTGCACTGTGTTCGGAGGGGGGGACGCGCCGGTGCCGCTGCTGCCGCCGGAGCCGGTCCTGGTCCTGGTCCCGGTCCCGGTCCCGGTTCCGGGATCTGTCACTCTTCGGGGGTCCGGGGCGAGGAGCTGAGCGCGTCCCGGGGGTGGCACTCAGTCTCCGGGATGACCCAGAGCCCCTTCCCGGTGGCACCATGTCACCGTCCCGCTCTGCCGCTGTCCCTGGCCGGGGTCTCTGAGCGTGGGGGGACCCTCAAAGGCAGGGGACCCGCGGGGGTGACAGCTCTGGGCGGGACCGGGGACCCTCTGCTGTGCTGTACCTGTAGCAGTGCCGGGACAAGGCGGGAGTGCCACCCCAGAGCCGTGTCCGGCTGGCATGGGGACAGCTCGGGGGGTTTGTCCCTGCTGGACCCCGAGAGCTGCGCCCGTTCCCGGGTCGCTGTCCATCCCCAACGCCGGGAATCCCTCTCCGGGCCCGGAGGGAGCTCCCGGGAGCGCACCTGCTCCTTTCCCCGCTCCGGGTGTTCGCCTAAGCCCTGCTCCAGCTTCCCTCGCTGGATCCGAGCATCCCACGGCTCCTGGCGAGCGGGCTCAGCTCAGGGCTCAGAGCAGCTTCACCCCCTCGGGTTTGTTGCCTCAGGGAGCTGGGGGGTCCCCAACACCCCTGGAGGCTGCAGGGACAGAGGGGGCTCCAACATGGGGCTTGTCCCAAGCCGGGACCCGGTGGCACTGCCGGGACATCACTGCAGCCGTGGGGCAGGACGTGTTTTCCCTCTTTGCCTGGCGTGTGCCAGGTGTGGGCACGGACCTTCTGCGAGGGCACGAGCCAAAATTTTGCCTCCTCGCCTCTCACCTGGAGCGGTGCCGCGGGGCTGCGTCGTTTCTGGGGTGCGGGAGCCGGAGCTCGTTAAGAGGCAGGAAAATGGGTCTTGCCTAAGTTAGCACATCGAGCTGGCAGCAGGAATTTGTCACTGGAGGAAAGGGCACCTGAGCTCCCCGGGGAGCCGGGACACGAGCCCGGGGCCCATTTGTAACCGCACCTCCCCTGCGGACTCCCACAGCCTGAATCCCTGCGTGGAAAATCCCACCCTGGGAAGAGCTTCTCCAGCAGGGAAAGGCAGCCAAAGCCCCCGCCCGGCGAGGCAGCCGGGATGGACGGCGTGCACACCCATAGGATGTGGGAGAGCTGTGCCCCTGCTCATCTCCCAGCTGGGACACCCATCCCTGAGCGTCCTCCACCAGTTTGAACCTGTTTTACCCCAAAAACAACCACCTGGCAGGAGCGGCCCCATTTGCAGAGCCCCCCCAAGCCCCCCCAGCCCCTCCCCTGCCACCCCAGCGTGCCTGGCCCGCAGCTCCTGGGTGCTGGGCTTTGTTCCACAAGATGTGCAGCCGCCGGCAGCAGCAGCCAAACGTCTCCAGCCTTTGCTGGGGAGGCTTTTTGTTCACTCGCTCGCTTAATTTTAGGGCTGAGGCAGCTGCAGGGCAGAGTCCTGCCAGGGACCCCCCGAATCCTGTGGGAAGACTCCGCAGTGGGTGCAAGGTGCGGACATCTGTTCTGTGAAGCCTCTCCCGTAATGCTGCTCATTTCTGGCTCCTTCCAAGTTTTTTGTTGGGTTTTTTTTTTCCTCTCTCTCTCTCTCGCAGCAGATGGGAGCTGCGAAGCTGTTGCAGCGGCTCTGAAGTTGTCGGGGATGATTTGTGTGCCGCAATCCCTGGGTTTTAACAAAAGAGGAGGAAGGTGTTACCCCCCTCCCCTTCCCCTCCCCGAGGCAGGGGAGGGGACGGAGCCCCCGGCCCGAGGTGACACAAACGGGTCCCCTGCGCTGCCTCTCCCGAGCAGGCTGGCTCCGAGGCAGGGCTGAAAACTGCTAAAATGGAAATACCCGCTGAGAAGTGACGCGCTTCCCCCCCGGAGCCGCGGAGCGTTTATTGACCGACTTCAGTCTCTTTCTGTCGGCGAATTGATCCCAAATCTTATCCCGGCACCTGCTCTGGGCTCAGTGGTTGGGTGACTGAATCATTTCTGCAGCAGCTCTGCCCGGAGGGGCTGGGAGGGCTTGGAGCCACTTTTGGGGTCTGATGGATGTCCCCAAAGCCCCCCATGCTCCGGGAAGGGGGTGGTGAGGACAGGGGAGCCCGTGCAGGTGACACCCGAGGCTCCGAGGTGTCCCCAGCCCCTCCAGCCCCGCGCTGGCCATGAAGAGAGGCGCTGGCCGGCCTCGCCAAGCCGTGCCTCGCCCGCTTGGAATGAGAATTCCCAGCCCCGGAGCTTACGGAGCAAATCCGGGAGGGAGCCCAGAGCGTTAAGCCAGCGGCTTTAGAGCCAGGAGGCAACATAAGAACTTCCTTTTTCCAATCTCCTCCTCGTCAGCGGGCAGGAAGGCTCTTCCCTGCTCCCGGCAAAGCCGCTGCGGGCTTGGCACGGGCACGGCTGCGTGCCCGCGGGCAGGGGCTGCCCTGCCAGGGGGGTTCTGCAGCCTGGAGCTGCTCCACGCGGCTTTCCAGGTGCCCAATTCCAGCTCTTCCCATTGCGGCCTGTCCCTGCCCACCCGCCAGCCCCCCAAATTCCCAGCGGCTCGCGGGGTCTGCCGGTGCCGGTGGTTATGAAACGGCGGCTGGGTGCAGCAGCAGCTCGGCTCAGCACTTTTCCGGCCCTGGAGGAGCACTTCCATCCAGAACAGCTTCACCTGGAGCAAATGAGGGGAGCCTGAGCCAGCAGCACCAGGAGCAGCCGCAATCCCCCGCCTGGAGCAGCGTCGCCCGTGCCAGGCCCGGCTCCCTGCGCTGCTCTTGGGGTTTATTTCCCACCTGGGAGAGGAATTTCCCTGAGGGGACGCATGGGAGCCTTGTCCCTGCTGGGTGTTTGGTGGGGACACAGAGGTGGCAGCTCCCGGCAGGGTGGCAGGGCAAGCCTGGCACTGGGTGAGGGATGCCAGGCACGGGCTGTCCCTGCTCTGGATTGGCCTCCAGTGGGAAATCCCGGCTGGGTTGGGATGGTGGCACTGGGATGTGTCCCCCTCTGGCCAGGGAGCAGGGTGGTGGCAGCTCCCGGAGCATCCCTGTGCCTGGCAGCTGTTCCAGCCGGGTGTGGAGGGCAGGATGGGGCTGTCACCCCCGACCGTGTCACATCCCTCCAGCACTGCTTGCAGATCCAGAAAACACCCCCTGCCCTGCTGGCAGCGCCACCATGGCCAGTGCCCAGCCCTTGCCAACACCCCCGGGGCAGTTCCTGGGCCTGCAGCCTGGCATGGATTGCAGGAAATCCTCCCAGCCCTGCTCAGCGCTGAGTCCCCTCCGCCTGCTTGGAAAATCCTCTTGAATTTAACTCTTCAACCTCTCTTAAACTCTTGAGTTTAACTCTCAACCCTTCCACCTCTTTGAATTTAGCTCGTTGAAGGCTTTTAGCTCGCTGTCCCCCAGCTGGGCTGGTGGCATGGCCACAGCCAGGGGGACTGGAGGCTGTGCCCTTCGAGCCCGGGCTCTGCCCCCAGGGCCACCTTGCCTGGGGCTGAAACGGGAGCTGCTTCAGGGGCAGTGCCAGCGGCAGGAGGAGCCGGCACAGCACTTTCCCCAGCCCCATGTGGTGTCACCAGGGCATAAAATTAAGCGACTTCGGCGCAACATGAAACGGGGCATTGATTTTTCCTTCTGTTTTTTTTTTCCTTTTTCCCTTTTCCTGCTCTCTCTGGACCCCCCAGGCCGGTGCAGGAGGTGCCAGTTTGGGTGCCCCAGTGGGGTGCAGGGGTGATGCTGGAGAGCTTTTGATTCTTAGTCCCCCCCCAGCAGCGATCCCAAACCTCCCCTCCACTCTTTGAGGGTCCCAGTTTGGGGCCACTCACACCCTTGTGCCCCAAATGTCCCCATCCCTGCGGATGAGGGTGACAGCCCCGATCTCTCTGCTGGGGTGCCTCAGAAAACACTCTGCTTCCTTCCCCCCCTCCAGCCCGCTCCTTGCCAGATGATCCAAGAGCAAAACTATCCCGGCTGCTCCGTGTGAGCGCCTTGGCACGGCCGCAGGAGCCTTGTGACCGTGCTCCCCGCGGGGCGCCGGGTGCCACGGGGGTGCCAGGTGATGCCACCAGCAAGATTTTCCTCCCAAAACACCACGATTTTACAACCACGGGCTCGCACCCTCTGTGGGATGTCACCCTGTGGGCGCTGCCATGGGCTGGGGGAGAGGCTGCACAGCCCAGCTCTGCTCCCAGCCTTCCCCAGGGGCACACCCGGTGCTGGGGCTGCAGGGCTCTGGCAGCAGCCCCCTCCTGCTGGCAGCGTGTGCCAGCCTTTGCTGTGCCCCTGCCCGCTCCTGGCTCCGTGGGGGAACACTGGGAGCTTTTCTGCTTCTCTTCTGGGCGGCGTGGGACGCTCCGTGCCATGGTTACGGGCGCAAACAGGGCGGCCACAGCCCGGTTATTTATATCCCCTCTCCTGAAGGGCCGCGGGGCCGAGCGGCGGGGATTTATGGCACGAGCTGTTTGTACAGCTGCAGACCGAGCTGAACCTGGCGGCCTGGGGAGCGGGCAGGGTGAAACGCCATCCCCATCCCCGCTGGGGCAGTTTTGGTCCAAATGCTGGATTTGCAGCGGTGGCACAGCTGGAGGGTACGGCCCAGGTTGCTGTGATGCTGCCAGGGAAGGGATCCGTGCCCTCCCAGGGTTGGTTTGCTCGCTCATCCCACGGCTGAGCTGTTTGTTCTCGGGTGGTGTTTGCCTTGGGCTCAGTTTTCTGTGCCAACCCCGGGGGGCGAGGGCAAAGTGGGACCGGGACAGCCCTGCCAGGGTGTCACCCCTGTGCCAGTGCCAGGGCAAGGGCAAAATGGGCCTGGGACAGCATTGCCAAAGTGTCACCCCTGTGCCAGCCCCGGGGGTTTGGGAAAGTGGGGACAAGGACAATCCTGCCATGGCTGGTGTCACCCCCATGCCAGTCATGGGGCAAGGGCAAAGTGGAATAGGGATAGCCATGCCAGGATGTCACCCCCATGCCAGTCCCGGAGGTTTGGGCACAGCAGGGAGCAGGACAGCAGAGTGTCACCCCTGTGCCAGCCCTGGGGCAAGGGTAAAGTGGGACCAGGTCAGGCATGCCAGGGTTTCACCCCTGTGCCAGTGCCAGGGCAAGGGCAAAATGGGCCTGGGACAGCATTGCCAAAGTGTCACCCCTGTGCCAGCCCCGGGGGTTTGGGAAAGTGGGGACAAGGACAATCCTGCCATGGCTGGTGTCACCCCCATGCCAGTCATGGGGCAAGGGCAAAGTGGAATAGGGATAGCCATGCCAGGATGTCACCCCCATGCCAGTCCCGGAGGTTTGGGCACAGCAGGGAGCAGGACAGCCCTGCCAGGGCCTGTGTCACCCCTGTGCCAGCCCCAGGGGTTCAGGGATGAATCCTGGCAGGTCTGGATCCCCATCCCACCCCATGAGCTCCGAGGATCCCGTTCTCCCAGCTTGTCCCAGGCTGTTTTGGCGTGCAGCCCCTTTGCCCAGGGGTGTTTGGGGGGCACTGGGGGCCAACTGGTGCCCGCCTGCCCGCCCTGGGAGGCCGACTTGGCCCTGCTTCCCCTGAGCTCAGCAGCTTTCCCGGCTCACCTGTTCCTGGGCCGGCTCGGGCGGCAGCAGATGGCAAGGCCCACCCTAATGAAGATTAATTGAGGAGATCTCGCCTTCCCCGCCGGGTTTTCATTATTGTTTTGGGGAGGTTTCATTGCTGCTGGGGCCGGGCTCTGCTCCTGCCGGGTCCTGTCCCTGTGTCCATGGGCTGGGAAAGGGGCTGGAGATGGGAATTTTATTTGGGAGGGGTGAAACACCAGCTCAGCCTCAGGGATGGGGCAGCCCTGCAGGTCCTGGCCCCCTCTCCCTGCCCCCTCCCCATTCCCTGCCAGCATTCCTCGGTTTTCCAGCTCCTCTTGGAGGGTGGGAAGAGCATCAAACTGGGACGGGATCCTGGCACCGCCGGTCGCCAGCGGGGTTTGATGGAGGGCTGAGGATGTAAAACCCCCCCGGGTGCTTGGTAGGGCGGCTGAGAGCGGAATTCCTGCCCGGGAGGGGTGGGGGATGCTGGTTCCTGGCTCCCCTCGCTGCCTCCAGGCATCTGACCCTGCCCTAAGCCGCTTAAGCGCTGCCGGCAGCCGGGACGGGGCGTTTGCCCGGGCTTTGCAAGCTAATTCCTAGCAGGTGATGTGTTCCCAGAAAGTTCCTTTCCCAGCCAGCCCCGTGGCACCTCTCATGCCTGTATCCTTCCCCAAATCCTGCGGGATGCTGCCTGGGAGCTTTCCCCACCCCGCAGCGTTTCCATCACCGTGGTGCTCCAGAGCCAGGGCCACCCACAGCAAAGTCCCAGGCATGGGGACCCCCTCCCTGCTCGCTGGATGAGGCGAGGGACACAAATCTCTGCAGGCTGGGAGATTTCTGCCTTCTCCTCTGCTTTGTGCTTCGCTGCCCGTGTAATTGCCTGCTAAATCCTGCTTGGATAATCTTTTATTGCTGATGATGCACGAAGGCTCGAGCTCTGCCCTGGGCCCTGGTTGCTCCTCAGCCCAGAGCCTGGCACCCTCTGCCCGTGCCACGCTGTTCCCTGCGGGGTTTCACTCCAGAACTGCTGTGCTGGGGGAAAAAAAACCCAATTAATAATTCAGAGGGAGAAGGAGCTGGCTCCAACCTTCTGCCTTGCGGGAGGGGAGAGCCTGGGACAGCAGCAGCGCAGTGAGGACAGGGTGGTGACACGGCTGTGACACCCCTGGCCCCTTCCTGGCTCCAGCTCTGCCTCCTCCCTGCTCTGCATCCAGCCCTTCTCCCATTCCCAAGGATTATTTTGCTGTCGGTCCCACCTCCAGCAGCATTTTGGGGAAAAGGACCCAGCTGTCCCCTTCAGGCTGTGCCACCCTCATCCTCCTCATGCCAGGGCTGGGTTGAGAGCCCCTGGGGGCTGTGGGGTCAGTGGGGAGGGTTCCTGGGTGCTCCCACTGAGGGACACAGTGCCAGCCCCTCTCTGCTGTGCCCCTGGTGCCTTCCCAGTGGCACTGGGACAGCTGGGACAGGATTCACCCTTCTGATGGCCCAGGAGCTGGTTCTGCCCAAAAATCACCAACACAAAGAGATGGAAATGTCCTCCTGAGCAGGGGCTGAGCCCCCCACACCCCCTGGATTAATTAAAGAGATTTCACCTTCCCCAGCAGGTGTTCATTATGGTTTTGGGGAGGTTTCATCCACCGCTGGTGGCCCCCGGGCATCGTCACCATGAGAACACAGCCATGGGGCTGAGCTGGGTGCCACCAGCTCGAGGACAAGGTGCCAGGGCCACCAGGGCTCAGCCAGGCCGTGCCAGTGCCACCCAGCGTGGTGTGCCCGTGGTCCCCAGTGCCACCCTGGAGCAGTGAGTGGCCCTTTGTGTCACGTGGCCCTGTGGCACAAGCCCTCCGCTTTCCATTTTTAGAATCGCTGGATCAGGGGAAAAAAATGTATTTTTGGAGGTTTCGTTTGCTTCAGCTTCAGAGTCGACTTTCTTTTTTTCTTTCTCTTTTCTTTTTTTTTTTTTTTTAATTCCCCTCCTTATTTTAAATGGGCCAAAGCCCCTCGTGCCTGAGCCCAGCGCTCGGGGAGGAGCAGCCTCAGAGCTGTTCCTGGGGACTTTTCCCCTGGGTTGGCACTTCCCAGGTGCTGCTGGCAGGTCCCCACAGTGCCAGTGATGCTGGGGACAGTCCTGAGGAGCTCTGGTCCCCTTCCTGCAGCACCAGAGCCCTCCACAGTGCTGGACCCCCCGTGTCCCTCCCTGCCTTTAATTAAGAAGCTGCAGGGCTGCGGCAGAGCTGGCACCGAGCCCCGTGGCAGCTCCTGGGCTGCCCAAAGGCTCCATGCCACCATCTAGAGGCAAAACGTGTCCCCAGTGGGGAGCTCTTGACTGGGGGGTTCAGGCTGTGGGTGAGGGGTGGGGTCCCCTGGCCGTCCCTGTGTCCCCACTGACACTTTGTCCTTCCAGATTCCTCCTCGTCTTCAGCTGCCTGGTGCTGTCGGTCTTCTCCACCATCCAGGAGCACCAGAAGCTGGCCAACGAGTGCCTCTTCATCCTGGTGAGTGATGCAGGAGCTGCTCGGACTTCCTCTCCCCACTTTACATCCTGAAAGAACCGGGCACGATCGCGGGCAGAGCCCCTGTGACCTCGCCACCAGCCACTGGTGGTCCCACGGCACCTCCGGGGTGGCCTGGCCGTGGGTGTCACCAGGGCTCAGGGTGGCCCATCCCACCATTGTCCCTCCGCGCGCCAACCGCTGGAACAGGCAAGGCACGAGGGGCTAAAAAAGGCAACTTTCCCCCAAACTGTCAGAAAGAGCTGACGCAGGGACTTCTCCCGAGTGACGGAGACTAAATTGGGAAGGTCCTTGTGACTTTCCTGCGAGTAAGCAGAACGGGGGCTTGTTTGTGCGAGAGGTAGGAGGACAATGCTGACAGTGGAGGAAAAGGACCCAGCTCGGGGCGAGGAGGAGAGCAGCGACTCCCTCACAGCCCCGGCGGCTCCGTCTCGCCGCCCTCATCCCCCGGGCTGGCTCCTCCAGCCTTGCTGGGGCCACCCCGCGCCACGCTCAGCCCGATTCACTTTGTCCCCCTCAAATCTGAGCCCCTACCCTCTTTTTATCTCTTTCCCCAGCAGGAATTCGTGATGATCGTGATGCTCAGCATGGAGTACATCATCCATGTGCGGGCCGAAATCTGAGCCCCTCTTTTTTCCTTTTTTCCCCTGTTAGGAATTTGTGATGATCGCGGTGTTCGGCATGGAGCACATCATCCATGTGCAGGCCGAAATCTGAGCCCCTCTTTTTTCCTCTTTTCCTCCGGCAGGAATTTGTGATGATCATGGTGCTC
Organism: Passer montanus; assembly: GCF_014805655.1. Classification (NCBI taxonomy): domain Eukaryota; kingdom Metazoa; phylum Chordata; class Aves; order Passeriformes; family Passeridae; genus Passer; species Passer montanus. The sequence goes on from NW_024374256.1 coordinate 2,487,658, forward strand.
GGCATGGAGAACATCATCCATGTACGGGCCGAAATCTGAGCCCCCTCTTTTTTCCTTTTTCCCCTGTTAGGAATTCGTGATGATCGTGGTGTTCGGCATAGAGTTCATAATCCACGTGCGGGCCAAAATCTGAGCCTCCTCTTTTTCCCTCTTTCTCCCATCAGGAAGTTGTGATGATCGTGGTGCTTAGCATACTCCCTCACAGCCCCGGCGGCTCCGTCTCGCCGCCCTCATCCCCCGGGCTGGCTCCTCCAGCCTTGCTGGGGCCACCCCGTGCCGCGCTCAGCCCGATTCACTTTGTCCCCCTCAAATCTGAGCCCCTACCCTCTTTTTATCTCTTTCCCCGGCAGGAATTCGTGATGATCGTGGTGCTCGGCATGGAGAACATCGTCCATGTGCAGGCCGAAATCTGAGCCCCCTCTTTTTTCCCCCGGCAGGAATTTGTGATGATCGCGGTGTTCGGCATGGAGCACATCATCCATGTGAAGGCCAAAATCTGAGCCCCCTCTTTTTTCCTTTTTCCCCTGTTAGGAATTCGTGATGATCGTGGTGTTCGGCATAGAGTTCATAATCCACGTGCGGGCCAAAATCTGAGCCTCCTCTTTTTCCCTCTTTCTCCCATCAGGAAGTTGTGATGATCGTGGTGCTCAGCATGGAGTACATCGTCCGCGTGTGGGCCGAAATCTGAGCCCCCTCTTTTCCCTCTTTTCTCCAGGCAGGAATTTGTGATGATCGTGGTGTTCAGCATGGAGAACATCATCCGCATGCAGGCTGAAATCTGAGCCCCCTCTTTTTCCCTCTTTTCCCCGGCAGGAATTTGTGATGATCGCGGTGTTCGGCATGGAGTACATCACCCACGTGCAGGCCAAAATCTGAGCCCACTCTCTTTTTTCCTTTTCCCCTGTTAGGAATTCGTGATGATCGTGGTGTTCGGCATGGAGTACATACTCCATGTACGGGCCGAAATCTGAGCCTCCTCTTTTTTCCTTTTTCCCCCATTAGGAATTCGTGATGATCGTGGTGTTCGGCATGGAGCACATCATCCATATGAAGGCCAAAATCTGAGCCTCCTCCTTTTTCCTTTTTCCCCTGTTAGGAATTCGTGATGATCGTGGTGTTCGGCATGGAGTACATCGTCCGCGTCTGGGCCGCCGGCTGCTGCTGCCGCTACCGCGGCTGGCGCGGGCGCTTCCGCTTCGCCAGGAAACCCTTCTGCGTGATAGGTACGGGCTGGCACGGCCAGCAGCTCCCTCTGCTGCGGCGTAGCAGGCTGGTAGAAACCCTGCAAGCTTCTTGGAGGTGTCTCCTTCAGAAGATGTTCAGTGTCACGGCACCAGAGCAGCCATTTCAAGTCCGTGCACGTGCCATGGATGGCTCAGCGGAGGAAGGACAGGAAGGGTCTTTGCGTGATGTGTTCCAGTGAGGTTTATTCCAAAGCATGCTGAAGAGATCAGGGACAAAGACAGAACCGTGTGTCATGATTAGCATTGACTCCATGATTCTCAGAAGGCTGATTAATCACTTTAATATACTGTACTTATTGAGAAACCCATCACCCTTACACACAGTCCGATACAGATTTGACCTAATTGGTCCTTGAATCTGAACATCATTAAGAAATTAAGAAATCACCCTCTGGTAAACAAATCTCCATAACACATTCCACACGTGCGCAACACCGGGTGCAGCAAGTGAAGAAGAGAATTGTTTCTCATTCTTTTCTCTGAGCTTCTCACAGCCTTTCCCAGGACGATGGACAGGGAAAGTTGTGTTTTTCTCTGTGGTCAGAGAGCTGCTGCCACACCTCGGGGTCTGCACAGACTTAAGTATGTCCTTCAATGTGTGTTTGAGTCAATATCTTCAGTTGGTGGAATACACATAATGTCATCTAAAAATTCGTGGTAAATACAATTATTTAGAGCCCAACGGTTTCCTTTACTGGAACTTTGAAAGCTTTGAAGTTTTTTTCAAATTTTATATTCAGTAAAAGCAAGATATTTTGGAAAGTTTCTAGGGGAAGAATATGTACATGGAGAAAACAATATCATATATAAGGTTGTTCCAATGCTTGACCACTCTTTCAGTGAAGAAATTTTTTCTAATATCCAACCTGAACCTTCCCTGGTGCAGTTGAGTCCATTTCCCCTTGTTCCTTCACTGGTTTCCTAGGAGAAGAGACGGACTCCTGTGTCCTCACCCCTTCTTTCAGGCAGTGAGGTAGAGTGCTAAGATCACCCCTGAGCCTCCTTTTTCCAAGCTAAACAACCCCCTGCTCCTCATAGGACTCACGCTCAAACCCTTTACCAGCTAACACAATAATAAATTAATAACACAACACATTAGTACAACGCCACAACTTTGCGGGGGGTTTTATCGTCGATTTTTACGGGCGGAATTCGGGGTGACCCACGCCACCCCCTGAGCCTCTCTGTCCCCTCAGACTTCATCGTCTTCATCGCCTCGGTGGCCGTCATCGCCGCGGGCACGCAGGGCAACATCTTCGCCACGTCGGCGCTGCGCAGCATGCGCTTCCTGCAGATCCTGCGCATGGTGCGCATGGACCGCCGCGGCGGCACCTGGAAGCTGCTGGGCTCCGTCGTCTACGCCCACAGCAAGGTGAGAAAAACCACCCGGGGGCATCCCCCGGGCGCGCCCCCGAGCGCCTCTGAGCCGCCGTGCCCCGCAGGAGCTCATCACCGCCTGGTACATCGGCTTCCTCGTGCTCATCTTCGCCTCCTTCCTCGTCTACCTGGCCGAGAAGGACGCCAACGTCCAGTTCGCCACCTACGCCGATTCCCTGTGGTGGGGCACGGTAAGCTCGGCCCCCGCGGCCCCCCGGGGGCAGGAGGGGACGGGGCCGTGCTGGGGGAGCGCCCTGCAGGCCCCCCGCTGCTGTGCCCCCGGGCAGGTGACCCTGACCACCATCGGCTACGGGGACAAAGCGCCGCAGACGTGGCTGGGCCGGATGCTGGCGGCCGGATTCGCCCTGCTCGGCATCTCCTTCTTCGCCCTGCCCGCCGTGAGTGGGGCCAGGAGAGGCTCAAAATGGGGGGGGAAAGGGGCAGAGCCACCTCTGTGTGGGGTCTGGCACTCACAGCCCTGTCCCCTCCTGTCCCCAGGGGATCCTGGGCTCCGGCTTCGCCCTCAAAGTGCAGGAGCAGCACCGGCAGAAGCACTTTGAGAAGAGGCGGACCCCGGCAGCCAACCTGATCCAGGTGAGGCAGCTCCCGAGCTCCCCCAGCCCTTCCCGGGAATGCTCTGCCGTCCCCTCCCCTCCTCTGCCCACCCAAGCTCCCGGCCCCACCTCCAGCACCGACATCCTGCGGGTTGGCCGCTGTCTCCTGTGGGGGATGGATGGATGGATGGATGATGGATGGATGATGGATGGATGGATGGATGGATGGATGGATGGATGATGGATGGATGGATGGATGGATGATGGATGGCTGGATGGATGGATGATGAATGGATGGATGGATGGATGATGGATGGATGGATGGATGGATGGATGGATGGATGGATGGATGGATGGCTCCGGGGGGTTCTCCCATCCCGATGGATCCCGATTCCCGGGAATCTCGCTGCCTGCAGGCTGCCTGGCGCCTGTACTCCACGGATGCCAGCCGGGGGTACCTGATGGCCACGTGGTGTTACTACGACAGCCTCCTGCCCGCCTTCAGGTAGGCGGGAGGGGAGGAGGGCTGGGCGGCTCCCGGGGGTCCCCATGGGGATGGAAACCCTGGGAAACCAGGAGGGACCTTGTGGAAACCCCAGGAGCTCGGTGGGGTCGAGCAGCGCCGACGCCTTCCCAGGATGGGAGTCTGCTGAAGGAGCCTCCTTCACCCTCATCATCCTCACAGCGCCCATCCCATCCCCTCTCACTCCATCCACAGCGTTCCTCCAGCCCCGCAGGGAGCGGGGTGGTGCCTCGGGGAGCCCACGGTTGTGGTGGTGGAGCTGCAGCCAGACAGGAGCTGGTTCCAGGTGTGGGCCCAGCTGGACAGGGGGGATCCAGCGGGAGCCCCTTGTCCCCTTCCTGCAGCGTGTCCCTGCTGTGATCCCTGGGATTTTGCCACTGTGGGTGGATCAAAGGCTTCCCAAAGGTTTCCAGGCCTCTCTTTCAGATCCTGAGGGTTTGCCACATCCTTGTGAGCCTCCCTGTCCTCCTGCCTGCCCTGCTCTGGCCGTGTGACAGATTCATCCCTCTGTCCCACTCAATTTTTCCAAAGGTGGGGCTTTCAACAGCCACAGCCCCGAGCCCCAGCTTCCCGAGCATCACCCCCAGTCCTGGGAATCTCTGGGGGCTCTGCTGTGCCAGGAGCCGTGTTCCCTGCGGTGGAATTCACACAGAGCCAGATTCCATCCCTGCTGGCTCTGAGCTTTCCCCTTCTGGCTGGAGCCCAGGATCTGATGGTGACAGGTCCCCGTGTCCCCACCCTGTCCCAGGTTTGTCCTCGCCTGTTCCATCCCCCTCAGCACGTCCAACCCTTCCTTCTGTGCAATCCTGTCCCAGGACCTTCCCCAGCCTCATCGTCCCCAATTAAGAAACCATCTTTTGAACAAAAATGCTGATTTTGTTTTGTTTTGTTTTGTTTTGCTCTGGTTTTGCTTTGGTTGGCATTCAGGAGAACCCAGAGCTGCTCAGCCTCGCTTTGCTGCTTTAGTTTGCTTTGGAAATTTTAATTTCTCCCCGTTTTTATTTCACCCTGACCTCAGAGAGCTGGTCCTTATATTTGAGCATTTGCACCGGGTCCGCAACGGAGGATTTAGGAATTCAGAGGTGAAAAAATGGCCTGACAGAGCCCCACCACCCTACCACTGCTTCACCCCTGCCCAGAAAACCTTCAGCCTGGCTGTGTGCTCAGGGGAAAGGTAGGAGGGGGCAGCCCCCGTGTTCTCCCTCCTCTCTGCTCTGTCTCTGCCCCTCTGTGCCCTCCTGAGATGTCACTGTCACTGTCACCTGAGGTGCCACCACCCCAAGGTGTCCCTGCCCCTGCTGCTGCTCCTGGTGCTGCTCCAGCTCCGTCCCAGCTCCAGAAGGGGCAGGTTTGACCCCAGGGACACTCTGGGCTCTGGCACCTGCCTGAGGTCACCTCCCGCCCTCTTCACGTGGCTGCGACCCCGGGGTGTGGCACAGGCTCGCTGAGAGTGGCAGGAAACCCCTTGGCAAGGGCAGTGGTGCCAGCCTGGCAGGATGGAGCGCTCCAGAGCTCGGGAAAGAGCAAATCCCAGAGCCTGGGGCTGGGAAGGGCTCCCGGAGCCCTGGAGGAGAGAAGGGAGGGCTCGAGGCTGCCCTGCTGGATGCTCTGCACCGTGTCCCTTGTCCCCTCTGCCTGAAGAGGAGATCCCAGTGCTGGTCACCTCCCAGGACATCGGGCCAGGGTTACGTGGGGAAAGGCCTCGTGCCTCAGTTTCCCCCGTGATGCCACATCAGCAGGGCTGAGGCTGCAGGTGTGGGGCTGAGCGGGACCTGCTCCCCCAGGTGAGTTCGGGGCTTGGGCAGCTCCTCCCTGGGCTCGGCGACCAAGCAGGAGCTGGCAGGGGAAGGACAGAACCCCCCTCGGGGGCCTGAGCCCGCCCATCTCCCCCACCTCTCATAACATCTCATCTTCTCTCTCTCCTCCTCTCACCTTCTCTCTCTCTCTGTCCCGCTCACCCTCCTCCTCCTCTCCATCCCTCCACCCTCGCCCTCCCCGTGCCCCAAGCTGGAACGAGGAGGACGCGCAGCCCCACAGGTGTTTACGCCTCAGGTAACGCCCGCCCCCGAGCCCGGCGGGGCCACCACGGTCCCTGCGCTCGGGGACTGTCCCCAAACCCTCCTGGCAGGGCCGAGGCAGCGCGGGTGTTTATGCAGGACCTACACAAGCTGTGGCACCCGCGGGGGCACCGCGGGCACGGGCGGGCGCTGGCCCGCGGCTGATTCTCTTTTCTCCTGTGTCTCTGCCCTGCCCCTCCAGCCCCATCTTTAGTGGTAAGAGGAGGCTCTTGCAGACGTGGGGCACGTGGAGACGGAGGTAGCGTGTCCCCCCCGAGAGCGGCACCGGGAGCCTCGGGATGCATGGATGCACCCGTGCCTGCGGCATGGACAGGGCTGGGGGCGAGGCACGGCGGGTGGAGGCGGGATTGGGGTCCCTGGGCAGGGCAGGGAGGCTGTGCATGGCCTGGGCCGAGCTGTCCCACTGTCCCTTACTGCCTCAGTTTCCCCGTTGTAATGTGGATGAGCACGGGCTGGTGGCAGCCATCTCCAGCACTTGGATAAATCCCATAAATCCCATAAATCCCACAAATCCCAGCTGTGTGCTGCAGCCTGATTCCCGGGACACAGCCCTTCCCAGCCTGGGAATGTGTGGGATGTGTGGCAGCCCCGCTGCCAGCACGGGGCAGGGCTGTGAGCACCGTGCCCTGCCAGGACCCTGCCTTTATTCCTGCCAGAACCCTGCCTGTATCCCTGCCTGTATCCCTGTCCTGCCTGTATTCCTGCCTGTATCCCTGCCTGTATCCCTGCCTGTATTCCTGCCTTTATCCCTGCCTTGCCCTGCCTGAGGAAATCCAGGAGTGTCCCCAAACGCCGGGGTTTCGTGGATCCTGTCCTGCAGGGGGTGTGGGATTCTCTCCGTGCCCTCCCCGGCTTTAGGGTCCTTCCCCGTGTGTCCCCTTGAGCTGCGTTTGGGGTCTCTCATCATGCAAAATATGGGGGTTTTGAGTAGGTCCTGCATAAAAAATGCCCGAAATTGCAGCTGGGTTTGGGAGCAGAACTGCGGTAGGGCAGGAGCAGAGCCTGGATTGGGAGGTGCAGCCTGGAGAAGGAGGAGGAGGAGGAGGAGGATGAAGGAGCTTGGCCGGGTTTGGACACCCCGTGCCAGCAGGGGTGGAGCGGGAGCAGAGCTCTGCTCAGCTCAGAGGTGGCTCTGCCGCGTGTCCCCTGCTGCCACGCCTGTCTGTCCCCTCTCTCCCTGTCTGCCACCTCCTTTCTCTGCTCTTGCGACCAAAAAACGGGAATTAAAGGAGCAACCGCAGAGCTGCCCCTGCAGGAACCTGCCGGGCGCTCTCTGTGAGCTCAGCACGGCCACCCCCGCTTCAAACAGGGGCCACCCCTTCCCTGTCCCCGTCCCCACGGCCCTGACGCCGCCCTGCCGCTGTCCCCGCGCAGCAGCAAGATGAGCATCAAGGAGCGGATGCGGCTGAGCAGCTCGCAGCGCCAGGGCAGCCGCGGCCGGCAGCAGCACCTGGGGCCGCCCCTGCACCGCTCCCCCAGCCCCGAGGACGTGGCCGAGGCCTCCAGCCCCAGCAAGGTGCAGAAAAGCTGGAGCTTCAACGACCGCACCCGCTTCCGAGCATCCCTGAGGCTCAAGCCGCGCACCCCGACTGAGGGTGAGCCCCTGGGGGACACTGGGGGGGCGATGCAGGGTTGGGGACAAACCTCGGGCTCTGCCATCCCCCCGCTCTTGGCAGCCGACTGCCCGCCGGAGGACAGCGGCGAGGAGAGGAACTCGCCCTGCGACCTGACCTTCGAGGACATCATGCCGGCCCCCCCCGCTCTTGGCACCCGCAGCCGACTGCCCGCCGGAGGACAGCGGCGAGGAGAGGAACTCGCCCTGCGACCTGACCTTCGAGGACATCATGCCGGCAGTGAAGACCCTCATCCGGGCTGTCAGGTGGGACTGTCCCCTCCCGTGTCCCCCAGCGGGCACAGAGCCCCCCGGGCACCCCGTTCCTGCCTCCAGCCCGGCTGTCCCTGCAGGATCCTGAAGTTCCTGGTGGCCAAGAGGAAGTTCAAGGAGACCTTGCGTCCCTACGATGTCAAGGATGTCATCGAGCAGTACTCGGCGGGACACCTGGACATGCTGGGCAGGATCAAGAGCCTGCAGACACGGTGAGGTGCCCTGCAGGTGACCCTGGGGGTCCTCCCGCATTCCCGAGCCCTCGGGAGTGATGGATGGGCTCTGTCCCTTCCTGCCCTCCCTGCCAGCGTGGACCAGATCGTGGGCAGGGACCGGGCGCTCCCCGCGGACAAGAAGGTTCGGGAGAAGGGCGAGAAGCCGGCGCTGGAGGCGGAGCTGGACGAGCTCAGCATGATGGGACGCGTGGTCAAGGTGGAGCGGCAGGTCAGGAGGGGAGAGCCCGGGATCCCCAGCCCCCCAGGAACCCCGGCAGACAGCGGGGGGACACTGTCTCCTGCCCCGAGGGTACCAAGACAGCTAAACGAGTCATCTTTGGAGAATAAGAGACACTGGAGACATCGGTAGAGGATGAAAGGGCTGACTCCTGGCAGGGGTTAATCCAAGGTTTTATTCGGAGCTCCTGGGAGCTCCCACACCTCAGGGGGTGTCCTGCTCAGAGTGCCAAGGTTACATTTTAAAGGGAGGTGAGAACCAAAAAGTAGATAAATTTGCTGACCAGTAAAGAAACTTCAGGGGTGAACACTTAGGGAATGGACATTTGGGACAGTGTATGGGGCAGCACTTGGGGGCTGACCCCTGGCCTCGGACTGATCACTCGATGGCTTGGACTGAAAGTTCTAGAGGGGATGGGATGCTGAGTGACTGACAGAGAGCCAGGGCGGGGATTTGGGGATGATCTCAACCCAGGAGAATGATTACAGATAGAGGGAGAGGGTACGAAAAAGGGTACACCATTTGGGAAAAATAAGAGGATACAAAACCATTACAAAGTATAGAAACACACTACAACACCCCGGCAATGTCACCATCCCTTGGGAGGGTCAGCTGAGCCCCCTGCGACCCCTCCAGGGAGGGTGGGCCCGGCTGAGCCCTCCCTGCTGCCCTTGCAGGTGCAATCCATCGAGCACAAGCTGGACCTGCTGCTCGGCCTCTACTCGCAGTGCCTCCGCAAGGGCTCCAGCAACTCCTTCAGCCTGGGCGCGGGCCGGGCGCCGCCCGGAGAGCCCGACAGCACCTCGGACTACCACAGCCCCGCGGAGCACGAGGACATCTCCGCCTCCGCCCAGACCCTCAGCTCCTCCAGGTCGGCCAGCGCCAACATGGACTGAGCAGGAGGCAGCGGGATGGGCGCTGCCCGCCGGGATGGGGCGCTGGGGTGGCGTGGTGCTGTCCCCTCGCTGTCCCCTCGCTGTTCCCTCGCTGTCCCCTCGCTGTCCCCTCGCCGTGTTACTTGAACCGAGTCTTCCTCTGAGGGGACACGGCTGCAGCGGGGTGGCTGTGGCACTGTGGCATGGCCAGCCCAGGCTCCTGGGACATTCCTGGGCTGTTCCTGGGATGTTCCTGAGATGTTCCTGGGATGTTTCTGAGATGTTCCGGGAAATTCCTGGGATGCTCCTGGGACGCTCCTGGGATATGCCTGAGATATTTCTGGGATGCTCCTGGGGATGATTCTGGGATGTTCCTGAGATGCTCCAGGGACATTCCTGGAATACTCCTGGGATGTTCCTGGGGTGCTCCTGGAATATTCCTGGGGATGCTCCTGGGGAGCTCCTGGGGTGTTCCTGGAATATTCCTGGGCATGTTCCTGGGGAGCTCCTGGCATGTTCCTGGGTAGCTCCTGGGATGCTCCTGGGATGTTCCTGGGGAGCTCCTGGGATGCTCCTGGGATGTTCCTGGGGAGCTCCTGGGATGTTTCTGTAGGATGACACCTCCCCAGCTCCGGGGTCCTGGGTGCTCCCCAGCTGTGGTGGGGATGCTCTGGGCTGGCCCCATCCCCTGGGGTTTGGGTTGAACCCCATCCCCAGCCCTCAGGACAGATCCTGCCTGGTCCCCCAGAGCTGAGCCGGGGCCACCACCAGCTATGCAAGGTCCCACCTCCCTCTTGCTGCCAGTGCAGGGGTGTGGGGGCACGACCCAGGGTGGTTTTACCCACATCACTCGGGGTCCCCAGTGTGGGGAGCTGGGGACTGTCCCCCCTCCCCAGGCTGCACCTCTCCAGAAGCACAGCAGAGCCTTCTGCCTGCCCGTGCATGCTCCCAGGGCAATACATATATAGAAGATATAGAGATATATATATATATGTATTTATGCAATAATGTCTTAATATGCAACACCCCTGGGAAGAGCAACCCGAGGGGCCATAGGCAATAAGCAACCCCCTGCCAGCTCCCAGGGCTGGGCTGTGCTGCCCAGGAGGGCCCTGGAGGCCCTGAGGGCTCAGGGCCGGGGGGAAATCTCCACCCGAGGGTGGCCCTGGAGCCAGGAAGCTGAGCAGGGGCTGTGGGGACAGGCGCTGTCCCCAAGGAGTGTCCCTCCCCCGGTGTCCCAACCCCTACTTAGAGGATTCCCTCCCTGCTGGGTCCTGCGGTGCTCAGTTTGTCCCTGCCCGTGTCCCTGTCCCCTCTGCGGTCCGGGGAGCACGGGCCGGGCCTGGAGGGGACCTGCCACAGGGTGGTGTCCTTGCATGTCACCTTCAGCAGAGCCACCACGGCTGCCCCGGTGCCCTGCGCTGCTCCCCAGCCCAGCAACACCGCGGCCGTGCCAAAGCGCCGGGCTGGGGCTGCACCCGGGGGGCTCGGTGGTCACCCCACAGTGCCAGGACCTGTCCTGGGCTGCTCCCCCCGCTGCCAGCGCCGCCCCTCTCTGGGGTGGCACCGTGGGATTCGCACCCCTTCTCCCCTGCTCCGGGCACTGGGGGCTGCCCACCCTGCTCGCCCCGTTAGTGCATGTGGCCAGCGCGGGCTGCCAGAGCTGCTCGAACCCCCCCCAACCCTGCTCTGCCCTCGCCCCGGGGGTGCCCGGGCCGTGCGACACCAGGGGACAGCGCTGGGAGGGTGGCCGTGGGGCGAGGTGCATGCGACAGCTTTGCCCGCAGCCGCACGCAGGAATTAACCCTTAGAACCCCCGTCCCGGGGCTGGCTGGTCCCCGCAGACCCCCCCGAGCCAGCGGTAGTTACCTCACTTGATTAACTTATTAACTTATTTGTTTCATTAAAATTTGGAGTAGAGGCTGCCCGCCTGCTGCCGTCTGTCACCCGGCGCTCCCGAGAGGTGGCACCCCAGCCCTGCCACCGAGCCGCGGTCGGGAGACACAAATGTCCTGCAGGGGACACCAATGTCCGGCCGGGGACACCAATGTCGGGCTCCTCCCTGACCCCTTGAGCTGCAGAACCCACCGAGATGGGACTGAGAGCCCAGCTCCGGCTCGCTCGCCCTCCCCCGCCGCTGCTTTTTTGGCACCTTGCGGGGAAGGGTCGCTGCCCCGGGAAGGGCTGTGCCCCCCCTGCCTGTTTGGTGTGTCCCCCCCCAAATGGCGGCGACGCTGCGGTGTCCCCAAGGCCATCCCAGGGAGGTGAGGGTGCAGCCCCCTTCCCCAGGAGCCCCCAGACCCCCGCAGGGCCAGCAGAGCTGCCCCCCGTGGCTGTGAGCTGGCACCCCCGGGGCCAGCGCGTCCTGCAGCGATGTCGGGGGCCGAGGCGGCCCCTTCCCGTGCCGCTGGCCGCGGAGGAAGCCGGGGCTGGCCGCGGCTCAGTCCCGGCCTTTCCTGGCTGCCTCCTTGCCAAGAAACTCGCTCCAGGATCGCCTCGGAGCCGAGCCCTGCGGGGGCAGCGCCGCAAAGCTGCCCGGCCTGGGGATGGGGTTCGGGGGGCTCCAGCACCCCGGTTCCGCCGAGTGCCCCATGTGTTTGGTGCGATCCCTGGCGGGTTGGCTTTGGGGGGCACCGTGCCAGCCGCTGGCGGCGTTCCCAGAGGGGTGGGCGGCTTTCCCGGGTGGGTTTGGAGGGATTCATCCCGGCAGCTGTGGGGTCTTCACCCCGCACCCAGCCCGGCTGTGTTCATGGGGCATCCAGGGCCACCCCAGCCGGGTGTGGGGTGCGAGCGGTGGGGACGGGGTCCTGGCAGCTTGTCCCTCCCCCGGCACGGCCGGGGCGGTGGCACAGGCAGGGCAGGGGCTGTGTGCCAGCCCGCCGCTCTGCCTCCCGCCGTCACATGCGCCCAAGGTGCCCCGGCAGGACTTTGTCCCCCTCCACCTTGGTGGCCCCACGTGTGCCGAGGCTGCCACTCCCCGCAGAGGGGACACGCGCAGGGAGGGGGAGACGCTGGCGTCAGAGTGACACAGAGGGAGCTGTGACCTCGCAGGGCCAGCTGGCCGCGTCCCGCCGGAGCCCAGCCGCAGGAACGGGGTGAGGGGATGCTCCAAACACTTGGACTGTCGCCGCTGCCGCCTCCGCGCAGCGCCTCTTATCAGCTGGCAGGGGGACAGGGTTGTTACGGGAACGGTCAGCTGCTCCCGCGGCACCCCACGGCTCCTCTGAGCTGTCAGGGAGCTGCCGGGGGCACAAGGACACAGAGCAGCGGCCGGGGATGTCCTTTGTGCCAGTGGCTTTGCTTTGTTCTCTGGGGGTCTTGGGGGAATTCGTGACTCACTGTGGAATCCAGTCACGCTGGAGACAGTCGGGCTGGGCTGGACTCAGTTCCTTCCTGCGGCGCTCCAGCCTCCAGCTCCGCGCTGCCCAAGGACGCGCTCACAGGAAAAGGCCCTTCCAAGAGCTCTTGGAAGAGGGGCTCCCTGCGGAGGGGGCTCCGCAGGACCCCGCTTCAGGCGCCCAGAGCACCCCGGGGAGCAGGCAGCCCCCGTGCCCGGCGGGATTTGCTGCTCCCCACTTGCCCGGAGTGGAGCCCGCCCTGGCCGCGGCATCCCCACCGTGGGCTCAGCCGGGAGCCCCTGGCCCGGGGCCGTGCGGGGAACCCCGCGCTGCTCCCGTCCTGGCTGCCGCGAGGCATCCTCCAGGAATCCTTTGGAGATGCTCCCGGCCGGGCAGGGACAGCCGGAGCCCCGCGGGGGCGGCTGAGCTCCCGCAGCAGGTGCCGGTGCCGCGGGGGCACCGGGGTCTGGGGGGCGGCCAAACCCCCCTGGTGCGGTCCCTGAGCGCGTGGCTGGGCGGGCAGTGTCCCCCTGACAGCCGCGCTGGATCCAAGTGACAGCAGCTCCATGCCCTGGGCTGCGCTGCCCCTGTCTCAGCTGTACCCCTGGGAGCGGGAGGAATGCAGCCCCCTCCCCTCCCCTCGGCACACCTGGGGAAGGGGGAAACCCCCCAGGACGGCTCCCCCTGCATGGAGCAGGGGGTGCTGGCCCGATAGCCGAGACCCCCGCATTGGGCGAGGGCAGCGCCGGGGGGCACCGGGAGGGGATCGGGAGCCAGGGACACCCCGACCCCGCGGGGACAAGTTGGGGGCCACAAGTTCGGGGCTCCTCTGCACAGCCCCAGGCCCGACCCCCGCCCCGCTGCGCCCCGCCCCGGGCCGGTGGCGGCTGCCCCGGCGCCTCCCCGCTCCCCCCGGCCGGGGCGCGGCTATAAGGAGCGGAGCGGGGCGGCGGGGCCGGCGGCGGCGGAGCGGCGGGCGCGGCAGGTACGGCACGGGCTCGGGGGGGCCGGGGTGGGGCTGGGGGGGTCCCGCCCCGTGAGTTCCGTGAGGGATCCCAGCACCGCACCCCCCACTCCTCTCCCGGAGTCTCTGCGCGGCAGGTACGGCAGGGAACGGGGAGGGGATTCCACCCCGTGGGGTCCCCGTGGGGTCCCCGTGGGTGCCACACCGGTTCCCGGGTCACCCTCCCCGCTTTGTGGGGGTCCCGGGAGTCCCCACGCCGCAGGCGGGGAGGGCACGGCCGCGGGAGGGAGCCGGCAGGAGGGGGTCCTGCCCCGTGTGCCCCCGGATTGTCCCCAGCGGCCCCTTTTGGGGTCCCCATCGCCCCCCTGGGCCCCGCGGGCTGAGACCTGGCAGCTCATGGCACTGCCCGCGGTGGGGACTGGGGGTGGCTTTGGGAACGGGCCCCGGGCAGCCCCCCGAGTGTCCCGGGGAGCCCCTTCCCCTGGGGGGTGGTTTTGGGGCCGGTGGTGAAGGCGCGGGCGGGCACGGGGCCCCTCCGAGGCCGGGATGTGCGGAGCTGGGAGAAAAGGGTGTTTTGGAGCTTGAGCTGCGCGGTCACAAGGGGAGTTACAAAACCGGAATGTTTTGAGGAGCCGGGGGAGCGCAGGGTGGGAGCAGCGCCCACCCCGCGGTGCGGCCGGCGTGCCCTCACCGCCCTCCCTCCGCAGGCGTGGGGACATGAGCGGGGACATGCGGGGCCTGCTGTGCCTCTGGCTGGTGGCCCAGGTGGCCCAGGTGGCCCTGTCCTCGCGGGTCCGCACCCGTCGGGAGCTGGGCCCGGGTTTGTACGAGCACGGCGTGTACGACGCGGGCGGCTCGTACTGCCAGCGCGGGGACGTGTGCTGCCACGGCCGCGACGACGCCTGCACCGTGCCCTACCACGACACCCTCTGCTACTGCGACCTCTTCTGCAACCGCACCGTGTCCGACTGCTGCCCCGACTTCTGGGAGTACTGCCTGGGCATCCCGGCGCCGTTCCCCAAAGCCGCAGGTGAGGCGCTGGGGGGGGTGCAGCCCTGGGGTGATGCTGCTGCTGCTGCTCGGGGTGATGGATGTGGTACCCCGCGGTCCTGCCCTCGCCGCAGAGCTGCTGCGGACCCCTCAGAGCTGTGGGAGCTCCTGCAGAGTGTCCGGGGTGGGGATGGACTCCCAGAAAAGGAGGTGTGGGAGCAGCCCGTGACCCCAGAGCCGGATCCAGCAGCGCCTGCGGGCAGAGCAGGGACGTGAGGGGACGTGCGGGGACTGCATCCCAGCTTGCCCGGTCACGGCTGGGGCAGGCAGATGCTGGCCCTGGCTTAACCCTGGCGGCAGCTGGGGCGGCGGGGGGCCAGGAGGGGACACGGGCAGCCCCCGGCTGCCGGCACAAGGCTCTCTCAGAAGTCCCTGCGGAGCAGAGCCAGCTCCCGGGCACAACCGGCCCCTTTATCCCTGTCCCGCCAGGCTGAGCACATTTAACCCTCCCGGCGCCGAGCCAGCCCCGCTCCCTCGCACTGACCCCCAGCAGAATTTGGGGTGCCAAGGTGCAGCCGGGCACCGGCCTGGAGTTAAGAACCGCGGTGGTTTTCCCTTCTGCTTGCACCCCCGGGAATTTGGGGGGCTGGCGGGACCCCAGCACTCACCAGGGGCTCTCCCATTCCCATTCCCACGCAGGCTGTGCCCGTGCAGGACGCAATTATCCCATGGGAGCCACGTACCGGGAGAACTGCAACCTGTGGTGAGTGTGTGCTCTGTGGGCACCTGCGGCATGTCACCAGCGTGTCACCACAGCAAGGTGTCGCGATCCCGCGGGCTCCTGGAAACCTCAGAGCGAGGCCCGAGCTGGGTGGCGGGAGCCGCTGCCAAAATGCCTTTGTTCCAAAAATTCGGAGCTAAGGGCCTTGAGCCGCTCCCAAGTTTTCAGCGCATGCCTGCGTGGGAGCCGCTCGCCCCGGCGCTGCCCAGCGGGGTTTTGGCCACACTGGCCCCAGCCCAGCTTGCCCAAGCCTGACGGGACGCTCGGGCAGTTCCGTGCCAGCGGGCAGAGCCCGGCCGTGCCCGCTGGGCAGCTCCCGCAGCTCGCTGGGAATTCGCTGGGAATACTGGCGTTACCGCACTGGTATTACTGGCATGCGGAGGTGGGGGATTGGGGAGCCTGCCGGCGCGGAGCTGCTGCAGACGAGGATCGCAGCCGCAGGGGCGATGCGGCAGATAAGCGGAAATCAAAGGCAGCGTCTGGGGCGTGTGCGAGGGCAGGGGCACGTGTGGGAACATGTGTGTGCGCCGGGGCTGCGGGTGAAAAGCCAGCCCGAGCCTCCCCACAGCTCTGGGGCAGCCTGGAGTTGCTCCGGGATGGTGGCACGGGGCGCTCAGGGATGGAGGGTGTCCCCGCTCCCGGGGGAATGTCATTGTCCCCAAGGCACGCAGGTGGATGTGGCATCTCTGCTGCTGGGGGAGCGTCTCTGACCCACCAGCACCGGGGAGGGGGCAAATCTTCCCTTCCAAACCCCTCCTCCCCCACACGAGGTGCCTGGAGAACAGGAATTTCTGCAGCGTCACCCCTGTCCCCTGGGGTCCCGCTGAGGGGGCGGCAGGGGACAAAACCCATGCCGGGGTGACACAGGCTGTGGGCACCCATCTGGCGGCACCCTGAGGTGCTCCCAAGTCCCCAGGTGTCACCCAGAGCGCCGGGAGCGCTTGGGGATGGATGGGGGAAGGCTGGAATCCAGGTGCTGCCGGCGGGATCGGGGTGGGGGGGTCTGGCGGGACACGGCCGCGCTCAGCTCCATAAAAGGGAAATGTGCAGGCAGGAGGAACATGCCAAGCATTGCTCACTGCACGGGGGGAGCACAGCCCGGGGCTCCCCAGGGGACCCGCCACACCCCCAGAGCCCCCCCCGGCCCGGCTGTCCCCATGGAGTGACCTGGTCACTGTGGGTCACCCATGGGGACACCCAGCCCCGACCCCCGGGCCCGGGCTGCTGTCCAAGCCCCTCTCTGGTGTCTGCAGCCCTGGCAGCTTTTCAGCTGATTTTCTGTCCCATGGCCTGGCTGCCCTCGGGGCTCCTGCGGGGGCTGGGGGGTCACCCAAAGGCCACCCAGGGTCACCCAGAGGGTCACCCACGGCTTCACCCCGCTGTAAGGTGCCAAGCCCTGGTGACCCCTGACAGAAGCAGCCCCTCGCTGCCTGCCCAGTTTGGGAGGGGCAGCGCCCCTCAGGGTCCCCTGGTCACCCTGGGGACATCAATTCCCAGCGAGTGTCCCCTCCGCAGCACCTGCGGGCCCGACGGGCAGTGGCAGTGCGAGGACCACGCCTGCCTGATGGACGGGGAGCTGATCGACGCCGTCAACAGGGGCAATTTTGGGTGAGGAGCGGGCCCCGCGAGGCTGTGAGGGGTGCCTCACCCCTCGGTGCTTTTTGGGGTGACCCCCGAGCCGCGTCCCCTCTTGCCACGCAGCTGGAGAGCCGCCAACTACAGCCAGTTCTGGGGGATGACCCTGGAGGACGGGATCCGGCACCGCCTGGGCACCTTCCGCCCCTCTCCCACCGTCATGAACATGAACGAGATGCACGTGAGTCCCCCCGGGGGGGAAACTGAGGCACGCCCCGTGATTCCCCATGGCTGGGAAGGGGCTCCCGGAGTGGGGGGAGGCAGGGCAGCCCTGGTGTTTGGAGACAGCAGCTCAGCAAATTCCCCCGGACAATCCCCGGGCTGCCAGTGTTGTTTTTTCCCCCTCTCCTCCGTGCTCGTTTCCCATCGGAACGGCGGCCCCGCCGCTGCTGACTCAGCAGAGCCGCCTGCTCCCTCTCTTTGCCTCTGCCCGCACCCAAACCCAGGGTGGGCACCCCCCGGGGGTCCCTGGGGTGCTGGCAGAGCTTGGTGCACGCTCCGGAGCCTCGGGGTTAATTTTAGAGGCACTTCCTGCGCTGGAGAAGCCGGGCAGTCGTGGCCGTGTCCTCCCCAGGAAGGTCGGGGCGGGGGCACCGTCCCCGCTCCAGGGAGGAAAGGCAGGGCCGGAGGCCACCGCGAGGAGCTGTGTCACCAGAGCTGTGCCCTGCTGGGCTCCGGGGTGGGACACTCGCTGCTGGTGTTGTCTAAGGAGCTGCTGGGGCTGTGGAGCCCAAATTTAGGGGAAATTGAGGAGTGGGGCCTTTCTGGGATAAAGGAGAACCCAAATCTTTTGTCGCTCAGGGTGATGTCCCTGTCCTGAGGGGTCTCACAATGAGGCTGGGGGGACACAAAACCTGGCTGGGGACCATCTCAGAGGATGGCTGGGGTGGCTGGGGGACACCAAAGCTGGATGGGGACCATCTCAGAGGATGGCTGGGGTGGCTGGGGGACACCAAAGCTGGATGGGGACCATCTCAGAGGATGGGTGGGTGGCAGGAGGTCCCACAGCAGGGCTGGGGACACTAGAGCTGGCTGGGGACACTGCTCAGAGGATAGCTGGGGTGGCTGGGGGAGGAGCAGGGGTCACACAGTGGGGCTGGGGACATTAGAGCTGGCTGGGGACCATCTCAGAGGATAGCTGGGGTATCTGGGGGACACCAAAGCTGGCTGGGGACCATCCCAAAGGATGGCTGGGGTGGCAGGAGGAGGAGCAGGAGTCCCACAGTGGGGCTAGGGACACTAGAGCTGGCTGGGGACCATCCCAAAGGATGGCTGGGGTGGCAGGAGGATCTGGGGGGTCCCGGTGGGCTGAGCCCCCCGCTCTGCCCCGCAGATGAACATGGACTCCAACGAGGTGCTGCCGCGTCACTTCGACGCCGCCGCGAAGTGGCCGGGGATGATCCACGAGCCCCTGGACCAGGGGAACTGCGCCGGCTCCTGGGCCTTCTCCACGGCCGGTGAGCGCTGGGGACGGGCTGCGCGGGGACACGGGGACACACATGGGGACACGGGGACAGGGCACCTTGCCCTGACCCGCCGCTCCTCCCCAGCCGTGGCCTCGGACCGCATCTCCATCCACTCCATGGGACACATGACCCCCGCGCTGTCCCCGCAAAACCTCCTGTCCTGCGACACCCGCAACCAGCGCGGCTGCAGCGGGGGGCGGCTGGACGGAGCCTGGTGGTACCTGCGCAGGAGGGGGTGAGCGCGGGGGGACATGGGGATCAGGGGATCAGGGGGTGGGATGGATTGGGATCCATGGGATGGGATCCATGGGGGGGGATGGGGTAATGGATGGGATGGGAGCGGATGGGGTGGGGGGCATTGGGATGGGATGGATTGGCATCCATGGGATGGGATGGGATGATGGGATGGGATAATGGATGGGATGGGAGGGGATGATGGGATTCAATGGGATCCATGGAATGAGGTGGGATCCATGAGATGGGATGGGATAATGGGATGGGATAATGGATGGGATAATGGATGGGATAATGGATGGGATGGGATAATGGGATTCAATGGGATCCATGGGGTTGGGTGGGATCCATGGGATGGGATGGGATGGGATAATGCGATGGGATAATGGATGGGATGGGATGGGATGGGATGGGATAATGGGATTCAGTGGGATCCATGGGATGGGGTGGGATCCATGGGATGGGATGGGATCATGGGATTCAATGGGATCCATGGGATGGGAGAGTTATGGGATCCATGGGATGGGGTGGGATGGGATCCATGGGATTCAGTGGGATCCATGGGATGGGGTGGGATCCATGGGATGGGATGGGATGATGGGATGGGATAATGGATGGGATGGGATGATGGGATTCAATGGGATCCATGGGATGGGGTAGAATGGAATGGAATGGAATGGAATGGAATGGAATGGAATGGAATGGAATGGAATGGGGCAGGGTGTTATGGGACAAGATGAAATGGGAATGGGACAGAGTCAGATGGGATGGGACAAGATATGGGATGGGATGGGATGGGATGGGATAATGGGATTCAGTGGGATCCATGGGATGGGGTGGGATCCATGGGATGGGATGGGATCATGGGATTCAATGGGATCCATGGGATGGGATGGGGTGGAATGGAATGGAATGGAATGGAATGGAATGGAATGGAATGGAATGGAATGGGGCAGGGTGTTATGGGACAAGATGAAATGGGAATGGGACAGAGTCAGATGGGATGGGACAAGACAATATGGGACAAGATGATGTGGGACAAGATGATGTGGGAATGGGAGAGAATTGGATGGGGTGGAACACGATGGAACGGGAATGGGATGGGATGGGGTGGGGATGGGATAATGGGGTGGGATGGGAGACAGGGGCTTCTCTGGGATAAAGGGGGTTTGGGACTCTGGTCACGTGGGGAGAGCCCAGGAGATCTCTGTGCTTATCCTGTGCCTTGGACAGGTGGGGAATGAGGACTGCCAGGGCAGGATGGACAGTGGGATTTGGGATTGGGATGGGAATGGGCTTTGGGACAGGGATGGACAGTGGGGTTTGGGATTGGGGATCACAGTGGGATGGGAGTTGGGTTTGGGGTGAAGATAGAAGTGGGGATTGGGATGGGGATGAGAGTGGGGTTTGGGACAGGAATGGAAGAGGGATTTGGTGTGGGGATGGAGAGTGGGTTCGGTATGTGGATGGGATTGGGATGGGGCAGGAAGTTTGGTTTGGAATGGGGCTGGGAGTGGGCTTTGGGATGAGGATGGAGCCGGTCCTTCCCCTCCTACCCCGCTGTCCCTGCAGGGTGGTGACAGACGAGTGCTACCCGTTCACGAGCCAGCAGAGCCAGCCGGCCGCTCCGCCCTGCATGATGCACAGCCGCTCCACGGGCCGGGGCAAGCGACAGGCGACAGCGCGCTGCCCCAACCCCCAGACCCACTCCAACGAGATCTACCAGTCCACCCCCGCCTACCGCCTCTCCTCCAGCGTGAGCGCCGGGCCGGGGGCGCAGCGGGAGCGGGAAGGGGCTTGGCTCGGGCTGCTTTACCTGGGAGAACCGAGGTTGGGAATGCGGCTGGGAAAACCCCGCTGCGGAGCCCGCCGGGAGCGGCTGCTCCGCCCGGCACCTCCGCAGCAGCCGCCTGTGGGTGCTGGAGCAGCTCTGCTGCATCCCTGGGGGTGGGGAGGGCAGAGCCGGGGGTCCCGGCCCCGCTGCCACCCGCTGCCACCCTGTTCTGTGCTTGCAGGAGAAGGAGATCATGAAGGAGCTGCTGGAGAACGGCCCCGTGCAAGGTACAGAGCTGGCGGGGGCACCCCTCTGTGCGCCCCAAAAGGTTGGGGGAACAAAGCAGGGGGAGAAAACCGCTCTGTCCGTGCTGGGGGAGCCGTCGTGGCAGCCAGAACCCCCCTCAGCTGCTCCCCGTGCGTGCCCGGGCAGCGCTGCCCCGGTGCCCGTCACGCTGCCCACCCCAGCGGGCACCGGGTTGCTCATTAACTCCTGAGATTTAATCACCGTCTTGGCAGCTGCGTTTGTTTAACTTTATTCTCGCTTTTTGAAACCTCCTCGGAGTGCTGTTGCGTGGCCCCGGGGAGGATCCGGCTGCCGCCTTCCCTCCCTGCCGCTGGGAACGCGGTGCCCCCGCGCCCGGGGGGACGCGGAGCCCTTCCCTCGCCACAGTGGCAGTGTCCCCAAAGCCTGTCGCCCTCCCCGCAGCCATCCTGGAGGTGCACGAGGATTTCTTCATGTACAAGAGCGGGATCTACCGGCACACGCCCGTGGCCGAGGGGAAGGGGCCGAAGCACCAGAGACACGGGACCCACTCGGTGAAAATCACCGGGTAAGGGTGGGGGTGGCCTGGGGGGGCTCACAGCGTTGGTCAGGGTGCGAAAAATATTCCCTTTGGGTGTCCCCGAGCTGGGAGAGGAGGCAGAGAGGGGAATGGTGGCACAGGCGGCACGAGTGCGGTGCTCAGCACACAGGAGGAGGGGAGGGGGGTTTGGAGGT
This sequence comes from Passer montanus, assembly GCF_014805655.1. NCBI lineage: Eukaryota > Metazoa > Chordata > Aves > Passeriformes > Passeridae > Passer > Passer montanus. The sequence continues at coordinate 2,508,828 of NW_024374256.1, forward strand.
GCAGACCCCCGGGCCGGGGGGGGATCTGCCCTGTGCCGGTGTTTCCTTCCTCCTGCCGTGGCTAAATATTCCTGCCCCTATTCCGGGAGCGGATGTCCCAACCTCGGCCTGGCCCTGGGGAGGTGCCGGGGGCAGGAAATCAGCAGGGTCAGCCCCTCTCCCAGAGTCTGGGGGTGCTTGGGGACCCCAGAGTCTGGGCGTGCTTGGGGACCCCCCCTCACTGTCCCGTCCCTCTGCAGGTGGGGAGAGGAGCAGCTGCCTGATGGCCAGACCCAAAAATACTGGGTGAGTTTGGGTGGGGGGCTCAGCCACGGGGTGCTGCCGCTTCCCCTCGCCCATGTGGGGTCCGCCTTGGCTTTGTGGGGGGGGGGGGTCACCGCGCTGAGCGTGTCCCCTGTCCCCTCTGCAGACGGCGGCCAACTCGTGGGGCACGGCGTGGGGCGAGGGCGGCCACTTTCGCATCGCCCGCGGCGTCAACGAGTGCGAGGTGGAGACTTTCGTGGTGGGGGTCTGGGGCCGCGTCAGCATGGAGGACATGCCCCACAAGTGAGCCCCCCGCTGTCCCTGTCCCCAGCGCGGCGGGCGGGGGGCTGGCGCTGTCCCCTGTGTCCCCTGCCCGGGGGGCTGCGTGTCCCCGCTGTGCTGACACAGCGGCTGGGGGCAGTGGGGCGTGCGAGGGGGGGGTGCCCCGGGGGCTGCTCCCGTCTCCCATGGGATTTACCCGCTAATCCCCCCGCCCCGGGCTCGGCTGGGCTGCGGTGGTGGCGGGGGGCTCTTCAAAGGCAGCTGCACCCCCCCCCCCATCCCGGCTGGGGCTGTGGGATGTCCCCCCTTTTCCCAATTGGGGGGACCCCCATATTCCTGCCCCTCCCGTCCTGGCCCCAGCAGCTCCCCCCCAAGCAGGGCAGTTCTGGAGCTGGGGGGTGGGATAACCCAGCGGGGGGGTCCCCTGAGCCCCCAGGGCTGGGTGTCGCCAGGATGGGGTCCCCACCGTCCCCCCCCCAGCCCGTCCCTATGGTGCTATGGCCCTGCCACCCCCCCGGGGGACAGCAGGGACAAGGGAGGGCTCAGCCCCGTGGTGTCCCCGTCCTGGGGGGGCCACAATGGGGTGCACGCAGCCAGCACAGCCCAGGACCTCCCCCCCCAACCCAAGGGCTGTACTTTTAAGACTTTTTGTATTTATTTTGCTTTTTACTGTTTGTAAATAAAGTTACGGAAGCCTCAGAGCTCGGAGGGTGGACTCGGTGCTCCGAGGGGGACACGTGGCCCCTGTCACCCCCGCCTGGGGGGCCCAGGGTGGCCTCGGGAAGGGCTGGGGGGGTGAGATAAGGCCCCGCTCATTGTCCACCTTCCGGCCCCGCCGCTCCGGTCACCGCGGCCAGCGCTGGACACGCCGCGGGCACGCGCAGCCACTCGGGCCACCAGGGCCACCACCGCGGCCGGGGGGATCACCACGGCCGGGGGGGTCACCAGGGCCACCTGTGCCACCACGGCCAGGGGAGTCACCAGGGCCACCACCGCGGCCAGGGGGGCCACCACGGCCGGGGGGGTCACCAGGGCCACCTGTGCCACCACGGCCAGGGGGGTCACAACGGCCGGGGGGGTCACCAGGGCCACCTGCGCCACCACCGCGGCCGGGGGGGGGGGGGGGGGGGGGGGGGGTACTATGGCCAGGGGTGTCACCACGGCCAGCTGTGCCACCGCACCCGGGTATTGCCACCACAGCCACCGTGCGGCTGCGTGTGCCACCGCGGCCAATGTGCCACCCCGAGCGCCACCACAGGGAGATGTGCCACCCCATCCACGCGTGTCCCCACAGCCTCAGTGTCACTGGGGTGGCGCTGGGGCTGTTGTCGCCCTGTCCCTTCCCATGTCCCCTCCCTCGGTCCCCCCTGCAGGGCGACACTCGCAGGGTGGAGGGCGCTGCCACCTGGTGCTCGCTGCCCGAAACTGCAGGGATGGGTGCATATATATTTATATTTTTTTAAAAATATGCAAAAATATGTCTATTAGGTATAGATAGAGATATAGATGCGTATAGATATGTCTTTATATGTGTAAATCTATATATATTTATATATACAGTGCCTGTTTGTTTTCAGACATGAACACCACCCCTTATATATATCTATATATATATATCAATATATATATGTCTATATTAATGTGTATATATATACCTGTATATTTATATATATATATGCAAAAAACACCCAGTATATATTATTATATGTGTATATATGTACATGTATCCACACCCATTTAATATATTTATAATATATAAAATATAAAATATAATATATAATGTATAATATATAATATACCTAAATGATATATTATATATAATTTCTATACTATATTTAATATATTATATACTATATATTATATATATTATATATAAAACATGTGTGTCTTTGTATTTATATAAACACGTGTATATATAAACACATGCCTATATATATTTACATATGTATATATACATGTCAAGTTTTTAATATGTTTATGTGTATCTATAGATATGTATATATATAAAGCCTGTGTATATATATATTTATGTGAAAATATGCATGTATACACACCTATATATATGTATATATATGTACACCACTGTGTATAGTGTATATATATACACACATATACATATATATGTACCTATACACCTGTATGTGTGTATATCTGTAAATATATATAAATATATATCATGCAGGTATGTATTTTAAAATATATTTATATGTATATTATATATATATAAAATATAAATATATATATAAAATACATACACGTGTGTATAAAATACATAGAATACATCTATAAAATATATATTTATATATGTATTTACAGCCCTAACCTCTCTGCCTCAAGCCCAAGCAGGGCTGAGCTCTGACTCAACAGAAATATTGGAAATGCTCAGGGGAAAATATCCTCGGAATGCTCGGGGATGGTTGGGAACAGCCAGTCCTGCCCGGGGCTGGCAAACACCGAGCCCGGGCTCTTCCTTCTGATCTCAGACCTTTTAACCTTTCATTCCCTAAGAATTCCTCCAAATCTTTGGAGATTCCTCAGGGTAAACTCCAGGCTCATCACTTGGGAAGAAAACTCCGGCACTGATGGGATTTTTCTGTGCCTCAGGAGCCCCCCCCAATCCCTTATTTTCTACATTTGGACATGGAATTCCTAAGAATTGATTTTAGAGACTGGTGTCCAGCCCTGGGACGTGTCCCCTGGTGCCACCACAGGGGACAGGAGGCACCTGATGTCCCTTGGAGCCTCCCCTGGACACAGAGACCACAGAGCAGCCGGAGCACAACACATTTTATTCCAAAGCTGGAAAAACTGAGCTCTAAACTTTGTCAGGATTTGGCTTCAGGATTGGCAACAGCGAGGGGACGATCCCATGGGGCTGCAGCAGCACATCCCATTCCAGCAGCCCCCGGAAAAACAGGGATGAGACCCCCAGGAAAGCATTCCCAGGGTGGGATGTGCTCCCAGGGCACTCGGGGAGGGAAGGAAGGAGCTTTGTCCTCTCTTTTCCCCTTTCCTGCTGCTTCCGAACCCAAGGCTCAGCTTTTCCTCCCCAAAACGGGGATGTCCTGCTGCAGGCAACTCGGGATGAAGCTGGAATTTGGGGCTGGCACGGGATCTAAGCTGCTTTGGCCGTCCCAGTTTGGCGTGACTCCCACAGATTGGACACAAGGAATCCAAGCCAGGAAAACCCCAGCAGGATTTGGGGTGGATCAAGCCGGAAATTTGGCCCCGGAGGGGAACTCTCAGAGGGGCTCAGCCACATCCAGCGAGGAAGATGAGGATGGCTGAAGCTCCTGGAGAGCTCCAGAACTGCCAGCCTTTGGAGTGGGGGTGTCAGAGCATGCGGGTCACCACCATGGTGAGGAAATCCTCGTAGCTGAGGCGGACGTTTCCCACCATGGCCGTGTCCTTCTCCCGGAAGGCGTCGGTGAGGCTCTGCAGCTGCATGCAGATGTGGATGAACCGGTCCAGCTGGATACTGGGATTGGGACTGGGGGGACGCTGGGCGTACCGGGCCAGCAGCAGCTGGCTGAACTGGGGGCTCAGGTTGTAGCCCATCTGGGAGAAAGCTGGGAGCAAGGAAAAGTGGGATTGAACCTTCCCAAAGGGAGGGGGAGTGGCTGTGTGCTCCTCCCCCACGTCCCACACACCCCATCTCCCACTCCCACACTTCCCACTCAGGGTGTGCACGGGCAGGGCTCTCCAGAGGAATCAAACCACAAATTCCAGGCATTTTTCCCTTTTACACACACCCAGGAGCTCCTCCCCAAAAAAAACAGGTTCCAGCCACTCATCGTTGAGGGGGAATTCTGGGCTTCCTGAAGGAACTCTGTGCCCCACCCCTGCTGCAGCTCATCACCTCCTGTCCCCTGCGAAGCTCCTGGTTTATCCCGTGGATAATTCCCAAGGAAGCATCCCAGGATCTCAGAGCCCCCCAACTTGGCTGCAGGGACAACTCCAGGAGGAATTCCAGTTTCCAGCTGGGAACAGAGTGGCTGTGGGGGGGTCAGCACGGGCCAGGCTGGTGGCCGTGGCCCTCACCCACCTTGCTGGAGCTCGCTGAAGCTGATGGAGCCGGACTGATCCCGGTCATACTGCTGGAAGAGGCTCCTCCACTGCTGGATGAAGCGCAGCAGGGCGGAGAAGCCGTAGACGTCGATGCGCCCCGACCGCGTCTTGTCAAACATGTCTGGGCAGGGAGGAGCAGCAACAGGGCAGGGAGGTGTGGGAAAGCTGCAGAAACTTCCAGGGAGCTCAGGATCCACGCCATGGCTCCCTGGAGTCCTGCTCTGATCCCAAAAATCCCCCTCGCCAGGACAGCGGCCGACTGGGACCACTCAAGGCTGGTAAGAAACGGCGCCAGAAGCTGAGGCTGGGGCAAGCTTGGGGTCAGTCTCTGCATTTTTTGGGCTTTCCTCCCTTTCCTCCCTGTCCTTCTGGGGTCTGGGGCTTGTGCAGAGCTGGGATTTCCTTTCCCAAGCAGGATTTTGGGCCCTTCACTCACGCCCTGCACCGCTGGGAGCTGCTTGGTTTGCCCAGCTCTGGCTCCAGCCGGGAGCGATGCCGGGGAAAAGGGGAATTCTGCCAGGATGGGCTTCACCCCAAATCCAACCAAACCACATTAGAAGGGGGAAGGAGATCCCAAACTCACTGATCATCAGCAGACAGGTCTCATCGTTGAACGAGGACCAGTTGTTGTTGACCAGAGCCTGCTTCAGCTCCTTGATGGAGATGAACCCGCTGTGATCCGTATCCACCGTCTGGAACCAGGAAAACGCCTCGGGATCCACCCCTGGGGGGGCATTCCCTGCGCGGGGAGAGGCCATCGGAGCTGCCACCTTCCCCTCGGCCGGGCCACGGGCTGGGGGTGGCTCCCAGGGCCGGGCAGAGCTTCTCCTCCCACGGGTTTTACAGCCCGGTAAAATCCCGGGAGAACGGGGCAGGCAGGGCTGGGATGGGCACGGAGCGGGAATGGGCTGGGAACCAGAGCCCGGGGGAGCCCCGGGATGGAGAGGGAGCCCCGGTGCTGCCCCACAAACCCGGCAGCACCGGGAGACGGCTGTGGGGTGAAAGTTTTAGGGCTGCCTGGCACTTCCTCTTCCTCCTCTTTCTTCTTTTCCCTCCTCCTCTTCCTTCTTCTCCTCCTCCTCCTCCTCCTCCAGGATTTCAAAATAATAAACCGGGAATTTCATTCTCGTCGTGGCTTCCGCTGAGCCGGGGACCCCCTCAACCCCCACCCGCACCCCGGGGTGGGGACCCCATCGCTCCCCATCTCTGTCCCGGGTACCGCGGACCCCAGACTCACCTCCCGGGGCCGGCCCGCCGTAGGGCCCGGGCTGGGGGCCGCCGTAGGGACCCCCGGGCGGGGGCTGCCCGTAGGGTCCCGGGGGCGGCCCCCCGCCGTAGGGACCCCCCGGTGGGGGCTGCCCGTAGGGTCCCGGGGGCGGCCCCCCGCCGTAGGGACCCCCGGGCGGGGGCTGCCCGTAGGGTCCCGGGGGTGGCCCCCCGCCGTAGGGAGCCCCGGGGTAGGGGCCGACCGGGGGGGGCATTCCTGCGCCGGGGTAGCCCTGGGGAGGGGACAGCCGGTGAGAGGCGGGCACCGGGATGGGCACGGGACGGACCTCGTGTCGCTCACCCTGGAGCCCCTGCCCCGGACCGGCCCCCGGTGCGATCCCGGTCACAGTCGCGCTCCCGATCCCGGTCCCAGTCCCGATCCCGCTCCCGATCCCAGTCCCATTCCCGGTCACAGTCCGGATCCCGGTCCTGATCCCGGTCACAGTCCGGATCCCGGTCCCAGTCCCGATCCCGGTCCCGATCCCAGTCCCATTCCCGGTCACAGTCCGGATCCCCGTCCTGATCCCGGTCACAGTCCCATTCCCGGTCACAGTCCCGATCCCTGTCCCTGGTCCCCGGCGCCGCTCCGGGTTCCGGTCCTGCTCCCCGGTCCCACTCTCCGCTACCTCTCCGGTCCCGTCCCCTGGTCCCCATTCCCCGCCCCCCGGTCCCGGTCCGGCTCCCTGCCGCCGCTCCCACTCCTCCGCTCCCGGTTCCAGTCCCAGTCCCAGTTCCCCGCTGCCGCTCCTGGTCCTCGTCCCGTTCCCGATCCCGATCCCGATCCCGGTCCCGGTCCCGGTCCCGGTCCCGGTCCCGGTCCCGGTCCCGGACCCATTCCCGCACCTGCCCCGGGTACGCCATAGCGAGTCTTCCGCCCCGGCCACGCCCAGATGACGTCACATGAATGATAGTCACACATTGGGGTCCCGTCCCCCGGTCCCCATTCCCCGCCCCCCGGTCCCGGTCCGGCTCCCTGCCGCCGCTCCCACTCCTCCGCTCCCGGTTCCAGTCCCATTCCCAGTCCCAGTTCCCCGCTGCCGCTCCTGGTCCTGGTCCTCGTCCCGGTCCCGGTCCCGGTCCCGCACCTGCCCCGGGTACGCCATAGCGAGTCTTCCGCCCCGGCCACGCCCAGATGACGTCACATGAATGATAGTCACACATTGGGTACGGTGGGCGGTGACCACGCCCTCTGGGCGGGGCGCAGGCAGAGCGGTGACGCGCGGGAAGCGCGCGCCCGAGGGGGCCTTAAAGCGGCAACGGCGCCCGGGAGGGGTGGGGCTCACCGGGAGGGGATAGCGCCGGGATCTGCCCGGGAATGAGGATGGAATAACCCGGGAGCTCAGCCGGGATCAGCCCGGGAGTGAGGCTGGAATTCCCCGGGAGCTCAGCCGGAATCTGCCCGGGAGTGAGGCCGGGATCTGCCTGGGAATGGGGCTGGAATTCCCTGGGAGCTCAGCCGGGATCTGCCCGGGAGTGAGGCCGGGATCTGCCCGGGAGTGAGGCCGGCATCAGCCTGGGAATGGGGCTGGAATTCCCCGGGAGCTCAGCCGGGATCTGCCCGGGAATGGGGTGGTGACCCCACAAAATGCGGGCTGGGATTCCCCTGGCAGCAGGACCGAGATCCCTCCAGAAGCAGAGCTGGGATGGAGGTCTGGGCTTCCCAGGAATTCCAGGCATGATCCAAGAGCAGGGCTGGGGGCAGCCCGAGTAAGGCTGGAATCCCCACGAGACCACGGGAATTCGTTTGGGATTCCTCCAGAGGCAAGGCTGGGATCCCACCCCATTACAGATCTGGGATCACGGCTGGGATGTGCAGGGAGAAGAGGGGGATCTCCCCAGGAATGGCGCTGGGATACCCCCAGATCACGGCCGGGATCCCCCGGGATCAGAGCTGAGACTCCCCCGTCAGTCCCAGGGTCACAGGGAGCCCAGGGTCACCGTGTCCCCAACCAGAGTGGCCTCAGAGCCGGCCCGAGCAGCATCTCTTGGTGACGGGATGGGGACGGGATGGGATGGGATGGGATGGGATGGGATGGGATGGGATGGGATGGGATGGGATGGGGACAGGCTGGGACATGGCTGAGGACAGGCTGGGGACAGGGGACAGGGATGGGCTGGGGACAGGCTGGAGATGGGCTGGGACAGGCTGGGGACCGGGATGGGGACAGGGCAGGGGACAGGGATGGGGATGGGCTGGGGACAGGACAGGGGATGGGCTGGGGATGGGCTGGGGACAGCCTGGGCACAGCTGGGGACAGGCTGGCGAGGAGCACAGCCCGCCGTGCGCACTGAGGAGCCGGGAGGCGCGGGGCCAGCAGCCCTGGTGCATTTTCGGGGCAGGATCCACCCGCCCCCGCCATCGCTGCACAAGCCCCGAGCCCCCGGCACGGCGGCGAAACACGAAACAGTATTAACAATAATTAACGATATTAACAGCAAACTGGGGGCGCGGGGGGCGCTCAGCCGAAGGGACCCTTGACGTTCTTGGGCTGGAAGAGCGGCTGCTCCACGGGCACGGCCCCCAGGCACTCGGCCGGGCTGCAGTGCCCCGTCTTGCCCGGCTGCCCCGTGGCACCGGGGGGGCCGGGGATGCCGGGGATGCCCTGCTGCCCCACCGGGCCCGGGGGACCCATCTTGCCGTAGCCCGGTGGCCCTTGGGGACCTGGAAGAGACGGGGTGGAAGAAGGGTGGCAGCAAAGGGCAGGGTGGGGCTGGGGGCCGGGCGGAGGGAGGGGGCTCACCTGGGGGTCCTGGGGGGCCGCTGTCCCCCATCAGCCCCACGCCCTTCTCGCCTTTCTCGCCTTTGGCACCCGGCTCACCTGGGGGAGAGGAGGGGTGAGAACCTGGCACAGCCACGGCGTCCCAGTGCCAGGGACACTGGGAATGAACTGGGGACACTGGGAATGAACTGGGGACAGTGGGAATAACCCAGGGACACTGGGAACGTCCCAGGGACACTGGGAACGGACTGGGGACACTGGGAATGTCCTGGGGACACTGGGAACAGACCAGGGACATCGAGAACATGATGGGGACACTGGGAGCACCCAGAGACACTTGGAACACTCCAGGGACACTGGGAATGTGATGGGGACAATAGGAATACCCCAGGGACACTGGGAATGTTCCAGGGACATTGTGAATGTCCTGGAAACACACCAGGGACATTGAGAAGATGATGGGGACACTGGGAGCACCCCAGGAGCAGCGGGAACATCCCGGGGACACCGGGAACACTGCAGGGACACTGGGAATGCCCCAGGGACACCGGGGAGGTGCTGCAGACACTGGGAACACCCCAGGAATATTGAGAACATCCCGGGGACACCGGGAACACCGCAGGGACACCAGGAACATCCTAGGAACACCAGGAACACCCCAGGGACACTGGGAACACTGCAGGAAGACCAGGAACAGCCCGGGGACACCGCAGGGACACCGGGTATGCCGCGGGCAGCAGCACGTACCCCGCATGCCCGGCACGCCCTGCCGCCCCTCTCTGCCGATCTGCCCCGGCATCCCCGGGGAGCCGGGGGGTCCCGGCCGGCCGGGCAGCCCGTCCTTCCCGGGGGGACCGGGCCTGCCCGGGGACGCCACCATCTCCACCGGGAAGTGCAGCCGGGAGGTGTAGTACGCCATGCGCTCTGCGGGGACACGCGCCGAGCTCAGCCGCCGTGCGGGGACAGGGCGGGGACACCGCGACGGTCCCCGGGCCTCGCCGCCACCCCCTGCCCGTTACCGTCAAACATCTTGTTCAGCTCCTGGCGGATGAACCGCTTGACCTCGTCGTAATTCACCACATCTCCCTGCGGGGACACGAGGGGACGCGCGAGGGGACGCGAGGGGACACGCGAGGGGACACGGCCGCAGGGACAGCGTCCTGCCCCCCGACACGGCCACCGATGTCCTTACCATCATGCCCGGGGGTCCCGGTAGGCCGGGGCTGCCCACGGGGCCCGGCGAGCCCGGGGGTCCCCTCTCTCCCGCGGGTCCCCGCGGCCCCACGAGCCCCATGGAGCCGCTCTTGCCCGGCCCCCCGGGCATTCCGGCTCTGCCCTTCTCCCCGGGGTACCCCCGCTCGCCGGGGGCTCCAGCGTCACCCTGCGGACAGCAAAGGTCAGTCCTGGCGTGCTGGCACAGCTGTGGGACACCGTGGTGGCACTGCCAGGTGGCACAGCCTCACCTTCTGTCCGGCCGGGCCCGCAATGCCCGGTTTTCCTGGGGGTCCCTGGGAAACAGGAGCAGTGTGACAGGGATGTCCCCACCCTGGGGACAGCCCGGCCAGGCCAGAGGATGACAAAATCCGTGTCCTGCAGGGCAGGAAAGCTCCAGAGAGCCCTGCTCACCTCCTTCCCAACGGGCCCGTCCGGTCCCTGCTCTCCCTGCGGGGTCAAAGAGGGGCAGCGTGAGGTGGTGACACCACGGGGCCACCCCCGAGGTCCCCAGGTTCCCACAGGGTCCTGCTGTGCTCACCGGCGGTCCCGGGTGTCCCGGGGGTCCCGGCTGTCCTGGCATTCCTGGCAGACCCCGCTCGCCCACGGAGCCGCGCTCGCCCTTCAGCCCCTGCGGGGAGGAGGAACCGGGAGCATCGGGAGAATTGGGATAATTGGGATCATCGGGAACATTGGGATAATTGGGATCATCGGGAACATTGGGATAATTGGGATCATCGGGAACATTGGGATCATCAGGATCATCGGGAGCATCGGGAGCATCAGGAGCATTGGGATAATTGGGATCATTGGGAGCATTGGGAGCATTGGGAGCATCGGGATCATCGTGATCATCAGGGGCATTGGGAGCATCGGGTGTATTGGGGTAATTGGGATCATTGGAGCATTGGGATCATTGTGATCATTGGGAGCATTGGGAGTATTGGGATAATTGGGGTCATTGTGATCATTGGGAGCATCGGGATCATCGGGATCATCAGGGGCATTGGGAGCATCGGGTGTATTGGGGTAATTGGGATCATCGGGAGCATTGGGAGCATCGGGATCATGGGGAGCATTGGGAGCATTGGGATCATCGTGATCATCAGGGGCATCGGGAGCATCAGGAGCATTGGGATAATTGGGATCATTGTGATCATCGGGAGCATTGGGAGTATTGGGATAATTGGGATCATCGGGAGCATCGGGTGTATTGGGGTAATTGGGATCATTGGGAGCATTGGGATCATTGGGAGCATCGGGATCATCGGGAGCATCGGGAGCATCGGGAGCATTGGGATCATCGGGATCAGGGGATCCCAAACCTGCCCATCCCCACCCCAAATCCCGGAGCGAGGGCTCCAGCCCTGGCAGTACTCACCACCCCAGCGAGGCCAGCGGGACCCGGCTGTCCCGGGCTGCCAGGGGGACCCTGGGGACAGAGACAGGGGGGTCACGGGAGGTGTCCCCACTCCCTGCCCCCCGCTGTGATCCCCCCATCACGGGGGCAGCAACTTACGATGGGCCCTGGGGGTCCCTGCCGGCCTTGGGGTCCCATGGGTCCGGGGTCACCCTGAGGAAGGCAAGGTGAGGAGGAGGAGGAAGGGGGTGGTGACCAGGGGGTGCCCAGGGGTCCCCCAGCCCTCGCTCACCTCGGCTCCCGGCCGGCCCGTGCTCCCTGGGGGGCCGGGTTTGCCGCAGTCACCCTAGAAAAAGGAGGAAGGGACATCGGGGACAGCGGTGAGTACAGTCCTGCCAGGCCCGAGGTCCCTGGGGACGTCCCCAGGCAGTGTCACCACGGCCCACCTTCGGTCCTGGCAGCCCTGGGTGTCCTGTCTTGCCCTTGAAGCCCTGGAGAGAGGAAAGAGCTGGGTGGGGGTCCCAGGGTGCTGCCAGGTGACCCCGACCCTGCAGGGCTGGTCCAGGGCCACCACCCGCGCTCGGTGTCCCCAGGAGCACATCAGGGGACAGTCCTGGCTCGGGGGAGCCCGGCTTGGCTGCCAGGCACGGAGCACTGGGGAGGGGTGACAAGGAGGGCTGTCACTCACCGGAGGACCCATCATCCCTGGTGGCCCGGGGGGACCGGGGTCACCCTGGGGAGAGAGAGACAGGGGTTGGGGGTGTTCTGGGGGTGCAGGGGGGCTGCCCCCCCAAAACCCGGGGAGATCCGGAGCCTCACCCTCAGCCCTGGCTTGCCGTCCTTGCCATCCAGTCCTTCCAAGCCAGCAGGGCCCTGTGGGGACAAGGTGACAGTGACAGAGGGAGGTTTGCACTGGGGGGCTCTGGGGGTCCCCGAGGGACCTGCTCAGGGAGCCCCAGCCATGGGAACAGATCCCTGGGGATGGGAACAGGTCCTGGGGATGGGAACAGGTCCCTGGGAATGGGAACAGGTCCTGGGGATGGGAACAGATCCCTGGGGATGGGAACAGATCCCTGGGGATGGGAACAGGTCAGTGGGAATGGGAACAGGTCCCTGGGAATGGGAACAGGTCCTGGAGATGAGAACAGGTCAGTGGGAATAGGAAAAGACCCCTGGGAATGGGAACAGGTCTCTGGGGATGGGAACAGGTCCCTGGCAGTGGGAACAGATCCTGGGGATGGGAACAGATCCTTGAAGATAGGACCAAGTCCCTGGGAATGGGAACAGGTCCCTTGGAACGGGAACAGATCCTTGGGAATGGGAACAGATCCTTGGGAATGGGAATAGTTGCTTAGGGAATGGGAACAGGTCCCTGGGAATGGGAACAGCCAGCAGACTCCCAGGAGCACCCAAGGGTGACACAAAGGGGGGGGGTCTTACCTGGATTCCCGGGGGTCCGGGGGGCCCGGGGGGCCCTGGCATCCCCGCGGGGCCTCGCACGCCCTCGCTGCCCTGCGGAGCCGCAGAGTCACGGGCAGGACCGGCCACAGAGCCAGGAACGGCCCCGGGGACAGGCGGGGACACGGAGCCACCGCCGCTGGCACGCGTCCCTGGCACTCACCTTCTCTGCCGCAGGCCCTGGTGGCCCCGCTGGACCAACCTTCCCCGGGAAACCAGGAGGGCCCTACAGAGGAGAGGGGTGTGGAGTGCAGGGGGATCCCAGCCCGTAAATCCCTGGCTTCTTTTAATGGGATTATTTTTAATGGGATCTGGGGCTGCTCCCTGATTGTCACCCCACTCGTGTCCCCCTCGTAGAACCCCTTGTCCTGTGGGGACACGGGGACACATGGCCAGGAATGGGGTCCATCTCCCAGGGTGCTGGAATTCCCAGTGGGATGTACTCAGAATTCCCAGTGGGATTACTCAGAATTCCCAGTGGAAATTATTCAGAATTCCCGGTGGGATTACTCAGAATTCCCAGTGGGATTACTCAGAATTCCCAGTGGGATTACTCAGAATTCCCAGTGGGCTTTATTAAGAATTTCTGGTGGGATTTACACAGAATTCCAGTGGGCTTTACTCAGAATTTCTGGTGGGATTTATTAAGAATTCCCAGTGGGATTTACACAGAATTCCAGTGGGGTTTACTCAGAATTTCTGGTGGGATTTACTCAGAATTCCCAATGGGGTTTACTCAGAATTCCCAGTGGGGTTTACTCAGAATTTCTGGTGGGATTTACTCAGAATTCCCAATGGGGTTTACTCAGAATTCCCAGTGGGATTTACTCAGAATTCCTGGTGGAATTACTCAGAATTCCCAGTGGAAATTATTCAGAATTCCCGGTGGGATTACTCAGAATTCCCAGTGGGATTACTCAGAATTCCCAGTGGGATTACTCAGAATTCCCAGTGGGCTTTATTAAGAATTTCTGGTGGGATTTACACAGAATTCCAGTGGGCTTTACTCAGAATTTCTGGTGGGATTTATTAAGAATTCCCAGTGGGATTACTCAGAATTCCCAGTGGAAATTATTCAGAATTTCTGGTGGGATTACTCAGAATTCCCAGTGGGGTTTACTCAGAATTCCAGTGGGGTTTACTCAGAATTTCTGGTGGGATTTATTAAGAATTCCCAGTGGGATTTACACAGAATTCCAGTGGGGTTTACTCAGAATTTCTGGTGGGATTTACTCAGAATTCCCAATGGGGTTTACTCAGAATTCCCAGTGGGGTTTACTCAGAATTCCCAGTGGGGTTTACGCATAATTCCCAGTGTAGTTTACTCAGAATTCCCAGTGGGATTTACTCACCGGTGGTCCCGGGAAGCCAGGCTGGCCCTGGAAACCCTGAGGAGAGACAGGAGCTGAGCTGGACCCCACAGCCCAGGGGGGTCCTGGGGGTCCTGTCCCCTTTGGGGACACTCACCTGGTCCCCCTTCTCTCCGGCGCTTCCCGGGAGCCCACGCTCGCCCCTGGGACCCTGTGGAAAGATGGGATGGGGTGGTGGGAGCACCCCAAAACCCCCCAACCACCCCCTCGCTCCCCACAGCCCCAGGGTGGGCACCTACCGCTGGCCCCACGGGACCGGGCAGCCCGTCCAGGCCGGGGGGTCCCTGGGAAGGAAGGGAATAGGGTCAGGGGGAGGGGGCTGGAAGGTGCCAGCCCCAGTGCCCATGGAGAGGGGCACCTGGGGCAGTCCCCAGCCCCACTGCCCCCAGAGCGGGGCCAGGAGGGACTCACCAGCTCCCCTTTCTCGCCGGGGGGACCCACGTAGCCTCGCTCGCCTTTGATGCCCTGGGAAGGGACAGGGGGGACAGGGGGTACGGGGGGGTTTGGGGTATGGGGAGGGTTTGGGGTAAGGGGGGTTTGGGGTACAGGTGGGATTTTGGGTACAGCTGGAATTTGGGACACGGGTGGAATTTGGGACAGGGATGGGATTTGGGGTACAAGTGGGATATGGGGCATGGGTGGGATTTGGGGCATGGACAGGACTTGTCACAGGGTTGGGATTTAGGGCAGGGCTGGGATTTGGGACAGGGCTGGGATTTGGGGCATGGATAGGACTTGCCACAGGGCTGGGATTTGGGGCAGGGCTGGGGCAGGGGGGCTGGCAGGGGCTGCCTGTTCCCCCCAGTACTCACAGGAAGGCCGGGGGGCCCCGTGGCCCCGGGGTAGCCAGGCTGTCCTGGAGGTCCCTGTGTGTGACAATGATGACACTGAGCCCCTGCAGCGCCCCAGCCAGTGCCACCCCCCAGAGCCACCAGCGTCCCCCTGTCCCCCAGTCCCACAGCTCTCACCGGCTCCCCTTTGGCTCCGGCCAGCCCCGCAGGGCCACGTTCCCCTTGCAGACCCTTTGTGGGGAGAAGAGAGGAGATGCAGGGGGGTCTCCTACAGCCCCTCCCAGGCTGTGCCCGCCTCCAGCAGGACCTGGGCACGGCCCCTGGGCTCTGTGACCTCTGCCAGCCTGCGGGGACCCTGCCTGGCTCCCTCCACCCCTGCAGGCACTGGGGGCAGTGCCCAGGCGCGGTGGGAACACTCAAACCCTGGTGCCACGGAAATCTCAGCCCTGGGGGGGCTGCGTGGGGTGCCCAGCTCTGGCTGCAGCCCTCAGCTCCAGCCTGGTGCCCCCCGTCCTCCCAGGGTGACACGGGGACAGCCCGGAGCGCCACGGGGACCTCCGGGGTGGGTTAGTGGGGTGACGCGGTGCCGAGGTGACAGAGAGTGACAGGACACGCTGGCACACCGCAGAGCACGGCCCACAGAGAGCCCCCGAGAGCCCCGGAGAGGCCCCGGGGTGACGGTGACATTAGTGGACGAGGGGGACACGAGCAGGAGCGCAGGATCCTCCGGGAGCCGCCGGCACAGCCCCACCACCAGCTCCTGTGGGGAGCGAGCAGCGGCAGCAGGAGCGCGGGCATGGAGGTGAGGATGAAGATGGACATGAAGATGGAGATGAAGGCTGAGTGACCACACAGGAGCGCCCAGAGGAGGAGGAGCCCAGGATCCTGCTGGTCCCCACCAGGGTGTCCCTGGTGACATCAGGGGAGCTGTGGCTGTCACCCGGCCCAGGTGGCAGCTCCCTGGCACACCCGGAACGGCGCCGAGGGGACCCAGCAGGTGGCGAGTGCCACCACCAGGTCCCCGAGCTGAGGGAGATCACCCCCAAATCCGGGTCCGCCGGAACCCCCTGCTTTGGGAGGGAGGAGCGGGAATGGCAGCATGGAGATGGATGGAAGGGGGGGCGGGGCTGCGCCGCGGCTGTCCCGGCGGGGACAGCGACAGGGGACACGGCCAAACCAAGCGGCAGCGACACGAGGGCACAGAGCGGAGCCGTGCTGCGTTCTTACGGGCAGTCCGGGAGCGCCCGGCGTTCCGGGGAAGCCTGGGGGGCCCTGAGGGGAGAAACAGGGAGGTCACAGCTCGGAAAAGGCGCTGGGGAGCCCGGCCTGAGCCCTGGGGGTGCCACAGAGCTCCCGCTCCGCCTCGGGGCTGGCAGCGGTGTCACCTCCTCCTCCGGCCTCAGCGGGGACATCCGTGCCGTGCCGTGTCACACCCGTGCCTCGCCTGGCCCTCTGCCTCGGGGCAGGGTGCCAGGCCCCTTTGGCAACCTGCTTGGAGGGGCTGCGAGCCCCCCGACCCCCCCCGGCCCGGGCAGGGGTACTCACGATGGGTCCGGGTGGTCCTGGGGGTCCGCGCAGCCCTGGCGAGCCCTGGGGAGGGGATGGGGGTGACAGCGAGGTGGGGACAGCGGCACGGGAGGTGCCACAGCCCCCGGGAAGGGTTGGGGGGCACGGAGAGGGGCTGGGGCTCACCCACCTGCTCTCCCCTCTCTCCCGGGATGCCCGGCGCTCCCGGCAGCCCGGGGTGACCCGCGCAGTCAGGGCTGTCACCCTGCACGCGGTGGGGACACATCAGCACCCCAAAGCTCCCCAAAACTGGGGGACAGTCCTGGGTGCCCCGCAGGGAGCGTCCCTGGGGTGGCAGCGGGACTGTCACTCACCCGAGCCTCCTCCGCCCGCGGGAACTGCGCAAAGCACTGCAAAGGAACCGCGGGGTCACCCAGCTGCGACAAGGGACGAGCCTGTCCCACCCCCCGGGATCCCCCTGGGGCTGTGCCCGCACCCCCAGTGTCCCCAGGGGGTGGCGCTTCCCCCAGCTGCCACCAAACCCAATTCCCCGCGACTCGGGGCCGTCTCTCCAACCCCACCCCGCACACCCAGGGGGTGTCGGGCACCCAAATCCCCACCCGGAGCTGTGGGGAAACTCACCCTGGCACAGTTCTCGCTGCCAGGGGCGCCTGGCATGCCGCCATCCCCCTTCTCCCCCTCCACGCCCGCGGGAGCCTCCAGCGCTGCCTGCAGCTGGGCACAGTCCCCGCAGAGCGTCTGAAATGGGGGGGAAAGGGGAGTCAGGGGTGCCCCGAGGGTGCCCAGGGCACGAGGGTGACCCCATGCCCACCTCTCACCTTCAGCACCTCGATGTTCCTCTCAGCCATGACGGCCAGAGGGCCCTGGAGGAGAGAGAGGGATGGAGGGAATTGTCCCCGCCGCGGGGACAGGGACATTGCCACGGGAGGTGGCACCACCTACCAGGTCTCCAGCCGGTCCGGGCAGCCCGGGCAGGCCGTTGTGTCCCGGCATTCCCTAAATCCCGGGGGGATATTCAAACTCTGCCCTGAAAGCTCAGCGTGGGCCCCGCTCCCCTGCCCCATCCCTCACCTGGCGACCGGGGGCACCGGGCGGCCCGGGGGGGCCGGGAGCTCCGGGGGGGCCCTGCAAGACCCCAAAAACCATCAGAGAGAGGCAAGGGGTGGGGGGTGAGGGGGTGGCAGGGGCACAGTGGGGTGGCACCGACCTGCGGGCCGGGCTGGGGCTGCCAGGACATCCCGGTCCACAATCCTGGCGCTCCCTGCGGGCGAGAGACCCCCGGGGGGGTGAAACGGGGCCGGGGGGTGCCCGTGAGGGTGGCACAGTGCCGGGGGGGGTGGCACTCACCGGCATCCCGTTGTAGCTGGGGTCCTGGCGGGGGCTGGGGGGGCAGGAGCACTCGCCGGGGTCTCCCTGCGGGCACAAGGGGTGAGGGCAGGGCGGGTTTGGGGGGGCGCGGCCCCACCCGGACCCCGACTCACCTTCTCTCCCTGGGCACCCTTCTCCCCCTGCCAGAGGAAAACGGAGATGGGCGTTAGGGCATCCCCGGTGCCCCCCACCCACCGTGCCACCCCCACATCCCCACACCTACCGGCTGCCCGCTGGAGCCGGGGAGCCCCCGCTGCCCCTCGGGGCCCTGCGAGGAAGAGGAGGGTGAGGAAAGCGCCAGGGTGGAGGTGCCAGCAGGGTGGCACCGCCCACCCCCCAGGGCACGACCTACCGGTGGCCCTGTGACGCTGCTCCCGGGTGGCCCAGGGGGTCCCGTGGCACCTTTGGGGCCCGGAGATCCCTGCGGAGGAAGGAGGGCAGGAGTGGGGAGCACGGGGGGCACAGAGGGCGGGGGGGCACTCCCTTACCTTGGCACCTTTCTCCGCTGCCATCCCCGGGGGTCCCTGCGGTCCGGGGGGGCCCTGGGGGCAGGACAGGGTGTCGGGGAGGGGACAGCGCTGTCCCCAGAGGCGCCACAGGGGGCTGGCAGGGGTGTGACCCCATCACGCAGGGCTGGGCACCCCAAAACCCCACCCCAAGCCCTACTCACAGGGGGGCCGGGGGGTCCGGCGCTGCCGGGGTCACCCTGGGGAAAGCAGAGAGTGTGAAAGGCACCAGGGCCACCCGGCGTGGGACAGCAGGGGACAGCACAGGCACCCCAACACCCACCTGTGGTCCTGGCTGGCCGATCCCCCGCGGTCCTGGCTCACCCTGGGGACACAGAGGGGCACGGAGGTGTCCCCAGAACCCCAGGGGACACAGAGGGGCGCTGAGGTGTCCCCAGGACCCCACTGGGGACACAGAGGGGCACGGAGGTGTCCCCAGAACCCCAGGGGACACAGAGGGGCACTGAGGTGTCCCCAGAACCCAGGGGACACAGAGGGGCACGGAGGTGTCCCCAGAACCCCACTGGGGACACAGAGGGGCACAGAGGTGTCCCCAGGACCCCACGGAGGTGTCCCCAGGACCCCACACCCTGCACCCCACTCACCTGCAGCCCCTTGGGCCCGGCAGGACCCTGCACCCCCGGCAGCCCCGGCTTGCCCTGGAACACAGCGGGGTCACCCCCAGGACACGGTGCCACGGGGCGCTGTGCCCGTGGGGAGGGGACACGGGGAGGGGACACTCACGGGTCTGCCCGGCTGGCCGGTGCCCGGCGGGCCCGGCTCTCCTTTGGGCCCGGCTCTTCCCGGGATGCCCCCCGGGATGTCCGGGAGGGACTCGCACGGCTCTCCCTGCGGGGAGAGGACACGACAGGCGTGGAGGGGCGGGTGACACCGCGGGGCTGCCCAGAGCGCGGGGCTGTCCTCACCTTGTCGCCTTTGGGGCCCGCTGGTCCCCTGATGCCAGGCTCACCCGGCAGCCCCGGGACACCGGCCATGCCCGGCGTGCCCGGGTCCCCGGGGCTGCCAGCGTCGCCCTGGCAAAGAGAGGGGACAAAGCTGGCACGGGGACACGGCACGGAGAGGTCACAGCGCCCTCTGAGCCGCCCCGAGCCGCTCTCACCTTCTGTCCCTTGTCGCCAGCCGCGCCGGGTCTGCCCTGGGGAAAGGCAGAGAAGGGTCAGGGGGGATCCCCCCAAAAACGGGCACGGCGGGCACGGGGGGCACTCACCGCTCTGCCCGGGGCGCCACCAGCGCCCCTTTCACCCGGTGGCCCCGGCACTGCCACCACTGTCGCCGTCCCTTGGAGGGCTTGCGGCGTGGGAGGGCACTGGCCGCACTGCTCGCCCTGCAGGGGGACAGCCCGGCTGGCAGGTGGCCTTGGGGACAGGGACACGGCTCCGTGTCCCCCCTCACCTCAGCGGTGTCGCATGGCCAGGTCTGAGCAGGGACAGGATGGGACAGGGCAGGGACAGGGATGGGACAGGGCAGGGACAGGGACGGGGACAGGGACAGGGACAGGGACAGGGACAGGACAGGGCAGGGACAGGGACAGGGACAGGACAGGGACACGGCTGTCCCCAGTGCCACACTCACCTTCTCTCCCTTGAGCCCCCTCACACCAGGGTCTCCCTTCTCTCCCGGCATTCCCTGCACGGAGCATCCACAGCACAGGTGACACCACAGTCCCCAAAACCCGGCTCTGACACCCCCGAGCCCCCACATTGTCCCCACTCACCGGCCTGCCCGTGGGTCCCACTTGGCCACTGTCCCCCTGAAACGGAGCAGGGCCAGGATCAGAGTTAGGCTCGGGATCAGCCAAGCCCAGCCCACCCCCATGGGACGATCCAGCCACTCCCGGGATGTGCAGGGGGGCGGGGGTCACTCACCTTGTCACCTTTGATCCCGGCCAGCTCGGACAGCCCCACCTGGCCCTGCTGGACACCCTCACGGTCACTGCCCGGAGCACCCCAGGGTGTCACCCCGCCCCGGGACAGGGGGGTCCCGCCCCGCCACTCACCGGCAGCCCCGGCTCCCCCTCGAGGCCCTCGGCGGGGCCGCGGCGCAGCGCGGCGAGGACGCGGAGGTCGCAGGGCTGGCACGAGTCCCCCTGGGATGGCGGCAGGGGACAGCTCAGGGGGCTGCAGCGACCGAGCGGGGGGTGGCAGGGAGGGTCACACACTCACCTTGTCCCCTTTCATCCCCTGGATGCCGGGATCGCCCTGGGAAGGAAAAGCGGGAGCTGGGCGCTGCTCGGTGTCCCCCCAGCTCCGGGTGGGGACAAGCCAGGCCCGTGTCACCTACCCTGTCCCCTTTGGGTCCCGCGGGGCCGGGAGCGTCCTGGGGAGGGGGAAACAGAGGGAACATCAGGGCTGCTGAGGTGACACCGCTGTGCCCCCCGTGCCCGGGCTCAGACTCACCGAGACCCCGTCCCTGCCGGGCGCTCCGGGCTCTCCCCGCGGCCCCGGCGTGCCGGGAATGCCGATGGCACCGAGCGTCCCCTCGGCGACAGCGCGACACACCTCGCACGGCTCGCCCTGCCCGGGGGGAGCAGTGACACACAGGGCGGTGGCCCCCAGGATGTCCCAGCCAGCCCCAGGGCCGGGGGATGTGCCCGTGGCCACCGTGTCACGGCAGCCACCGTGTCACCTCACCCCCGTGTCACCTCACCCCCGTGTCACGGCAGCCACCGTGTCACCTCACCCCCGTGTCACCGCACCCACCTTGTCTCCTTTCGGCCCCAGCACTCCGGGGAGACCCTGCGGGAGCAAAGTGGGGACGGGGCTGCTCCAGGGAGGCCACGCTGTGCCCCAGCAGTGCCACCCAGCACCCTCAGCTGGCCACCAGCCCCGTCTCGGGGTGATCCCGGTCCCCAGTGATGCTCCCGCTTTTCCCAAAGCCCTCTCAGCTCCTGCTTTACTCAAAGCTCTCTCAACTCCTGCTTTTCCTAAAGCCCTCTCAGCTCCTTCTTTTCCCAAAGCCCTCTCAGCTCCTGATTTTCCCAAAGCTCTCTCAACTCCAGATTTTCCCAAAGCCCTCTCAGCTCCACTTTTCCCAAAGCCCTCTCAACTCCTGATTTTCCCCAAAGCCCTCTCAGCTCCTGATTTTCCCAAAACTCTCCCAGCTCCGCTTTTCTCAAAGCTCTCTCATCTCCTGATTTTCCCAAAGCTCTCTCAACTCCTGATTTTCCCAAAACTCTCTCATCTCCACTTTTCCCAAAGCTCTCTCAGCTCCGCTTTTCTCAAAGCCCTCTCAACTCCGATTTTCCCAAAGCCCTCTCAGCTCCCGGGCTCTGATCCCGGCCCCTCTCCGGCCAAGCAGCCCCGACCCCGAGCCAAAATCCCGGCGCTGACCCCGGCTTTGGCTCTGGCTCTGCTACTCACGGGTGTCCCAGGCGATCCTCCGGGTCCAGGAGCTCCCGGGCTGCCCTGGAGCCAGAGATGGGAAAAGCTGAGCTCAGCCAGGGGACACCTCAGCCCCGGGTGACACCCCTGTCCCCCCGGGGGTGTCCTGCCCCCCAAGCCGGGTCCGTGGGCCACCCAGAGCTGTTGGTGGCTCTGGCTCAGCCCTGGTGGCTCCGGGTCTGGATGGGATTCCCAGCACAGCCCCCATGCCCTGCCAGGCCTGCTCTGGGCACAGGGGGCACCTGGCACCCCTTTCCCTGCACTCACCTTCTGTCCCTTCGGCCCTGGGGGGCCACCGGGGTCACCCTGAAAGGGACAAAGGGTGGTGTTAGCCCAGCTCTGGCTGTGGGGTGGCACCTTGCCCTTCCTGTGGCAGTGCCCACCATGGGGACACCACCTTGGCACAGGTTTCTCACCGGCTTCCCTGGAATGCCAACCCCTGGAGAGCCTGGCTTGCCCGGGGGTCCTGGCTCACCAGCCAACCCCTCCGGTCCCACGATGCCGGGGTCACCCTGGAGGACACATCGGGTGGGGTGTGGCAGTGCTGGCAGTGCCACCAGGTGCCCCGTGTCCCACCCGTCACCCCCAAACCCCCAGGTACCTTCTGGCCCTTGGGTCCCACCACGCAGATCTCTCCAGGCCGGCCCTGCCAGGAGGGGAGTGGGGTGTGAAAGCTCCTGTGCCCCCCTGGCCTGGGGGGGTGCCCAGGGGTGCCCAGGGGGTGCCCAGGTACCCCCCAGCACTACTCACATCACGCCCAGGGCGCCCCGGCTTGCCCTGCAGTCCCCCGTCGCCCTTCTCACCCTTCTGGCCCTGCAGGACAGACAGGTGTCACCCGTGGTGCCACCCGTGGTGTCACCCGTGGTGTCACCCAAGCTACCCAGGCTGGCACTGGCAGGTCCTGGCACCTCTGCCACCATCCCTGCTGCCATGCCAGGACCCCCAGGTGGGCTGGACTCACCTTCTGCCCCTCGGTGCCAGCTGGGCCCGGGAGTCCCTGCACGGGAAAAAGGGACAAAGGGGTGCCCGGGTGGGCTCCTGGGGGTGCCCGGGTGGGCTCGTGCAGGGTCACCCCCTGCTCCTCTCGTGCCCACACGGAGCTGGACCCGCAGAGCTGGACCCCCCGCCCCAGCCCAGGGCAGGGGGACCCCCACAGTGTCCCCACAGTGTCCCCACAGTGTCACTTACCACCTGGCCACGCTGCCCCTTCTCACCCCGCGGGCCCTCGGCGCACTGGGGGGAGGAGGAGGAGGAGGAGGAGGTGAGAGGGGAGGCAGGCACAGGGAGGGGGCCCTGGGGAGGGTCTGGGGGGTCTCACCTGCACGGGGCCGCCGGGGTGGGTGCGCACACAGTCCATGCCCTGTGGGGGGGGAGGTGGCTCAGGGACAGGGGGGGTTTGGGGACAGGGGCACCCCCAGGGAGGGACCCTGTGTGCGGGGGAACCCCCAGGGAGTGACCCCCAGCAGAAGGGGACAGGCCAGGGACAGCAGGGACAGCAGGGACAGGGACACTCACACGGTCACCCTTCTCCCCTTTGCCACCAGCAGTGCCAGGCAGGCCCCGCTCGCCCTTGGTGCCCTGCAAGAGAGGGGAGAGGGTGACAAACGGGCACAGGGAGGGGGACAAACGGCCACAGGGTGGGGGACAAACGGGCACAGGGAGGCTGACAGCCACAGGGTGTCCCCACGTCCCCGTGTGTGCCCCCGGCTCCTGGCAGGGATGCTCTGGCTCAGCATTCCCACGTTCCTGCTGGAGCTCTGGGTGTCCTGGGGGGTGACAAACCAACCTTTGGACCTGGGGGGCCGAGGGTGACCTGTGGAGACAAGGGAAAGGTGTCCCCAAGGTGTCCCCAAGGTGTTCCCAAGGTGTCCCCAAGGTGTCCCCCAAGGTGTCCCCAAGGTGGCAGCAGCAGAGCCCTGAGCCCACCACAGTCCCCATTGTCCCTGCGCTCTGTCCCCAAGTGCCACCGTGGGGCACGAGGTGTCCCCATGGCCTGCCACCCCCCTGCCAGCGGTTGCTGTGGGAATGGGGCCACATCTGGAAAGGATCAGGGGCCTTCCAGATGTTGCAGGGCCGGGAGGAGCTGTGGGGTCGTGGGGGGCTGGTGACAGCGCCCCGGTGGCCTTTGCCACCCGCAGCTCACAGCCAGCCCGGCCAGCTCGGGGTCCCCGTGCCAGTCCACACTCACATTTCCTGGTGCCAGCTGGGGCGAGCAGGGTGGGCACTGCAAGAGACGGGGATGGAAGATTGGGGCAGCTCCACACCCTGCCCGTGGCACCCCAAAAACCACAGCACCCAAAACCCCACAGCCCCCACAAACCCCAGAGCACCCCAAACCCCACAGCTCTCTAAACCCTATAGCACCCCAGACCCCACAGCACCCAAAACTCTACAGCACCCCAAACTCCAGAGCACCCAAAACCCCACAGCCCCCACAAACCCCAGAGCACCCCAAACCCCACAGCTCTCTAAACCCTATAGCACCCCAGACCCCACAGCACCCAAAACTCTACAGCACCCCAAACTCCAGAGCACCCAAAACCCCACAGCTCTCCAAACCCTGTAGCACCCAAAACCCCACAGCACCTCAAAACCCCAGAGAACTCAAAACCCCAGAGAACCCCAACCCCACAGCATCCAAACCCCACAGCACCCCAAACTGCAGAGCAGGCAAAACCCACAGAACCCAAACCCCACAGAACCCAAACCCCACAGCATCCCAAAACCCCAGAGAACCCCCAAATCCCACAGCACCCACAAACCCCAGAGTACCCCAGACCCTGGAGCACCCAAAACCCCAGAGTACCCCAAACCCTACAGCACTCCAAACCCTACAGCACCCCAAACCCCACAGAACCCAAAACCCCACAGAACCCCAAACCCTACAGCACTCCAAACCCTACAGCACCCCAAACCCAACAGCCCTCACAAACCCTGCAGCACTCGTAAATCCCCCAGCACCCCAAACCCCACAGCCCCCACAAACCCTAGAGCACCCCAAAGCCTACAGCACCCCAAACCCAACAGCCCTCACAAACCCTAGAGCACCCCAAACCCTACAGCACCCCAAACCCCACAGAACCCAAAACCCCACAGAACCCCAAACCCTACAGCACTCCAAACCCTACAGCACCCCAAACCCAACAGCCCTCACAAACCCTGCAGCACTCGTAAATCCCCCAGCACCCCAAACCCCAACAGCACCCCAAACCCCACAGAACCCAAAACCCCACAGAACCCCAAACCCTACAGCACTCCAAACCCTACAGCACCCCAAACCCAACAGCCCTCACAAACCCTGCAGCACTCGTAAATCCCCCAGCACCCCAAACCCCACAGCCCCCACAAACCCTAGAGCACCCCAAAGCCTACAGCACCCCAAACCCAACAGCCCTCACAAACCCTAGAGCACCCCAAACCCTACAGCACCCCAAACCCCACAGCCCCACAAACTCTAGAGCACCCCAAACCCTACAGCACCCCAAACCCAACAGCCCTCACAAACCCTGCAGCACTCCTAAATCCCCCAGCACCCCAAACCCCACAACACTCCAAACCCCAAAACACCCCAAAGCCCACAATAGCCCAAACCCCACAGCCCCCACAGCCCCTGCCCCGCTCCCCTGAGCCCCCCACACCCACGGGGATCCCCCCGCAGCTCCCTGGGCACAGGGAATCCCTGCACGGAGGAGGCAAACGGGAGGTGCCAGCTCCCGGCCCGTGTCCCCGCGGATCCGTGCCCTGCCCACGGCTCTGCCGAGCCAAACACCCCAGGGCACTGGGACACCAGATGTGGCTGTGTCCCCATGGCCCGCACCCTGGGACGCCCCCGTGGCGGATGAGGGATCCCAGAGAGGTTCAGGGATGAGGAGCGGGAGCGCTGGGGAGGCTCCCCAGCGCTGGCAGCGCTCCGGAGACGCTCGCAGGAACAAAGAGGCCCTTGGCCAGAGCTGGGATGGCTCCAGCGGCAGCACGGAGCCCGTGGGGCCTCGGTCCCTGCTCGGGGGAGCGGAGCAGCCGCTCCTCCCGCGTCCCTGCAGCCCTGGCAGATCCCAAATGTGGCAGGCACAGAGCCAGCCTGGGTCCGGGACAGCGGGTGGCACCCTGGGGTGGCGCTGGGAGGGAAGCGGGGACGCGCTCACCTTGGCCTTGGGCTCGTCCCTCAGCGTGGTCCTGCCCGAGGCTCTGCCCGGCTCCTGCAGGGAGGGAGCAGCACGTGGCGGCTCCTGCCGGGATCATCCCAGCCCTGGGAGCTCCCCGTGCGGGAATCCCTCCCCAGGGAGGAGGCAGCGGTGGCACCTGCCTGTCCCTGTCCCCTCGGGTCACAGACACCTCCCTCCCCAGGTGGGGCACTCCTGTCCCTTGTCCCCTCAGGTCACAGACACCTCCCTCCCCAGGTGGGGCACTCCTGTCCCTGTCCCCTCGGGTCACAGACACCTCCCTCCCCAGGTGGGGCACTCCTGTCCTTGTCCCCTCGGGTCACAGACACCTCCCTCTCCAGCTTCCCACCGGGTGGAAAAAGTGAGACAGGGATTTTCCAGGGGCTGGAGCAAGGGGTATGGGGACTGGGATGGGACTGGGACTGGGACTGGGACTGGGATTGGGACTGGGACAGGGACTGGGACTGGGACAGGGACTGGGACTGGGATGGGACAGGGATGGGACTGGGATGGGACTGGGATGGGACAGGGATGGGACTGGGACTGGGACTGGGACTGGGATTGGGACTGGGACAGGGACTGGGACTGGGACAGGGACTGGGACTGGGATGGGACAGGGATGGGACTGGGATGGGACTGGGATGGGACAGGGATGGGACTGGGACTGGGACTGGGACTGGGACTGGGACTGGGATGGGACAGGGATGGGACTGGGATGGGCATGGGATGGAGATGGGAATGGGGATGGAGATGGGGACAGAGAAAAGATGGGGACCCAGGATGGAGGTGGAGATGGACACAGGGACCAGGACAGGCCCAGAGGTGAGAATGCAGATCAGGATGGGACCAGGATGGGGACAGGACTGGGATGGGGCCGGGATGGGGATGGGGACAAGGATGGGGCCGGGATGGGGCCAGAATGGGACCGGGATGGGGCCGGGATGGGACCGGGATGGGACCGGGATGGGGCCGGGGTGGCTCTGCCGGAGCTCACGCTGCCCAGCGGCTCCTCCAGGCAGAAGCAGCGGGTGAACACCCTGCCCTCGGGCTGCGGCACCATCTCGATGAGATTGCTGCTCTGCATCTGCTCCGCTTGCCGCCGGGTCTTGGGCGTTTCCGTCTGGCACTGCAGGGACACAGCGGGGTCACGGGGAGGCGGCCGGGGGACAGCCGGGGCCGTGGGGACACGAAACACGAGGCGGTGACACAAAGGGGACCGACCTGCCCTCACTGAGCCTCAGTTTCCCTTGGGGGGGAAAACCCTGAGGGCAGTTCCAGGGTGCAGTCGGGGTTGGGGTGGGGGCACTCAGGGGCACTCAGGGATGCTCAGGGGTGCTCAGGGACACTCAGTGGCACACAGGGACACTCAGGAGCACTCAGGGGCACTCAGGGGTGCTCAGAGGTGCTCAGGAGCACTCAGGGGCACTCAATGACAGTTAGTGGCACTCAGGGACAGTCAGTGACACTCAGGGACACTCAGGGACACTCGGTGGCACTCAGGGGCACTCAGTGACAGTCAGGGGCACTCAGGGACACTCAGGAGCACTCAGGGGCACTCAGTGGCACACAGGGACACTCAGGGGCACTCAGGGGTGCTCAGAGGTGCTCAGGAGCACTCAGGGGCACTCAATGACAGTTAGTGGCACTCAGGGACAGTCAGTGGCACTCAGGGACACTCAGGGACACGCAGGGACACTCAGTGACAGTCAGTGGCACTCGGTGGCACTCAGGGGCACTCAATGACAGTCAGTGGCACTCAGGGACAGTCAGTGACACTCAGGGACACTCAGGGACACTCGGTGGCACTCAGGGGCACTCAGTGACAGTCAGTGACAGTCAGGGGCACTCAGTGACAGTCAGAGGCACTCAGTGACAGTCAGTGGCACTCAGGGACACTCAGGGACACTCAGGGGCACTCAGGGACACTCGGTGGCACTCAGTGACAGTCAGAGGCACTCAGTGACAGTCAGTGGCACTCAGTGGCACTCAGGGGCACTCAGTGACAGTCAGTGGCAGTCAGGGGCACTCGGTGGCACTCGGTGGCACTCAGTGACAGTCAGTGGCACTCAGGGACACTCAGGGACACTCAGTGACAGTCAGGGGCACTCGGTGGCACTCAGGGGCACTCAGTGACAGTCAGGGGCACTCGGTGGCACTCAGGGGCACTCAGTGACAGTCAGTGACAGTCAGGGGCACTCAGTGACAGTCAGAGGCACTCGGTGGCACTCAGTGGCACTCGGTGGCATTCAGGGGCACTCGGTGGCACTCACCCCGCTGGCCGAGATCTCGCAGCACCCCTCCTGCCTGGCCAGCTCGGCGTCGCAGTAGATCTGGGCTTGCTGGATGTCAAACTGCGGCGGGACGCGGGTGACAGGTCAGGGGCGGCCCCGGCCCCGCGGGCACCGCCGCCCTGACCCCGGGGCACTCACCCGGACCGGGGTGCCACGCACGGCGTCCAGCCCCAGGAAGGCGTTGCCCTCCGGGGCCAGCGCCCGCCGCGGCCCCAGCGGCTTGGAGGAGATGGAGGCGCAGTCCAGGTGCACGGACACGGCGTGGCCCTGCACGGCCACCGCCACCTTGTGCCAGCGCCCGTCGAACAGCGACGCCACGGCCTTGCCCGCGAAGACGGCGCTGACGAAGGTGGCACCCGGTGCCCGCGCCTGGAACTCCAGGCTTCTCTCGGGGCCGTGCACGGACAG
Source organism: Passer montanus (assembly GCF_014805655.1). Lineage (NCBI taxonomy): Eukaryota > Metazoa > Chordata > Aves > Passeriformes > Passeridae > Passer > Passer montanus. The sequence continues at coordinate 2,537,259 of NW_024374256.1, forward strand.
GGAGAGCTGGGCACAGAGGGGACGGTGCCGAGCTCAGCCGCGGCTCCGGGCTGCTCCCGGGTGTCCCGCCTCACCCCCGGGGCGTACCTGGGGGTATCCCTGCCGGTCGGTGACCTGGAAGAGGTACCAGTGCTGCCCGGTGCTGTTCTTCTTCAGCAGCAAGGTGAGGACCAGCGTGAAGGTGGGGGGCAGCCCCCGGGGGAACACCTGCCTGTGGGGACAGCTGCTGGGGACTCTGGGGGTGGCACCGAGGAGGGTGGCACCCACCCACAGGGCACTGTCAGGTGGCAGCAGCCCCCCCGTGGGTCCTGCCATCATCTGTGCCCACTGGTGGCACCCCAGATGCCGCCACAGTGGGTTCTGCTGGTGTGGCTGCAGCGCCCAGGGCCGTGCTCTTATCCCAAAATTCTGTCCCAGGGCAGCCAGGAAATGCATCCATCATCCCCGAGGCGGCTGGGCAGCCTTTCCCAGCTCTCCCACAGCCCAGCAAACCACTGGAAACATTTGCTCCGGGCTCTGCTCCGCTGCCAGCCTCGGCTCCACACCCGCGGCTTTCCAAACCACTGCTCTGGAGCTGGACCAAGGGATGGGGACTGGGACAAGGCCAGCGGTGCCCTCTGCTCCCCGTGGGGCACGGGGACACCCCGACAGGGCACTGAGGTGGGTGGGCACCCACAGGACCTCACAGCCTGGGCTGTCCCCAACTCCAGACCCCCCAAGGCTGCATTTGGGATGCCCCCGGCCAAGAGCAACACCAGCCTGGAGCCTCCCCCATCCTTCCCGAAGCCATCCAAGGATTTGGCTGCCCAGGCTGGATCTCCTGGCCCTCTGGAGAGCCCCATGCCCAGCACAGCTCCGTGCCAGCCCCGGGGCAATGTGGGGACACGCCGCAGCCATTTCCTGCAGGAGCAGCTCCCGAGGATGTGGATCTGCTCCCACCCTGCCACGCTGCAGCGTCCCTGCCAGCCCTGGCACCGTGGGCACCAGCGACTGAGGGGACAAGGGCCAGTCACCCTGTGCCCCCCAGCAGCCCCACACACCCAGCAGTGCCTGCTCAGAGCCTCTGGAGCTCGTCTGGACCCTGCCCAGAGCAGCCCTAGAGCAGCCCCAGAGCAGCCACAGAGCCCTGCTTGCCCAAGGTTTGGCCACCACCCAGCAGAGCGAGGTTTGCTTTCGAGGAGAAAGGTGTTGGGACAGCCTCGGGGTCCCCAGTGTCCCCAGAGGTGACACAGAGCTGCCTGGCATCCCTGGCACGAGGGCAAAGCCCACCCAGCTCCACCCAGACCCCAAATTTACACCTGGGGGTGGCCTGGAGGAGCTTTGGGTCACCTGAGGGTCACCCAGGGCCACCTCACGGGCCACCCAGGGCCACTCACTGCGTGGGCTGGACCAGGGGCACGGTGCCCAGGCGCAGCACCAGCGGCCCCCGGGCGCTGCGGATCTTTTTGACCGACGAGATCTTCAGCAGGTCGAACCTCTTAACCAAGTTAAAACCTGCAGGACACAGCAGGGCACGTGAGACCTGGCCCTGCGACAGGTGACAGTCCCCAGGCAGGTCGCAGAGCCCATCCTGGGGGGTCAGGGGATCCGTGAGAGGGTCTTTCCTTACCCGTGACGTTCTCATACTTGTCCCCAACCAGATCCTCGTCCCAGAGCTGCGGGCACAGCTCCCCTGTGAGGCAAAGCAGCACATCACTGTCACTGCGGTGTCCCCAGGCGCGGTGGGACAAGCAGGGGGGGACCACACAGAGCTCCCCAAGCCCGGGAGGGTCTCGGGGTGCTGCCAGGAGCCAGCCCTAACCCCCCGAGGCAGCGCAGACCAAGCAAACCCCGCTCCTGGGAGCGAGGAGGAGCGAGGCTGGAATGCGCCAGGAGCAGCTCGGAGGGGACAGAGCTCGGGAGGGCACAGAGCCTGGGAGGGGACAGAGCTCGGGAGGGGACAAAGCTCGGGAAGGGACAGAGCCCGGGAGGGGACAGAGCTCGGGAGGGGACAGAGCTCGGGAGGGGACAGAGCTCGGGAAGGGACAGAGCCTGGGAGGGGACAGAGCCTGGGAAGGGACAGAGCTCGGGAGGGGACAGAGCCCCGGAGGGCACAGAGCTCGGGAGGGGACAGAGCCCGGGAGGGGACAAAGCTCGGGAGGGGACAGAGCCTGGGAGGGGACAAAGCTCGGAAGGGGACAGAGCCTGGGAAGGGACAGAGCTCGGGAGGGGGCAGAGCTTCCGAGGGCACAGAGCTTGGGAAGGGACAGAGCTTGGGAAGGGACAGAGCTGGCCCTGCTGCCCCCCACAGGTGAAATGCTTTCCCCAGCTCTTCTGCTCTGCCTGCAGACAGCCCCGCGGCTGCAATCAGCATCAGGAGACTCGGACGGGTGCCAGGGACACCCACAGTGCCACCGAGAGCTGTCCCTCCCTGCCCCACGGCGCTGACCGCTCAGGGCCGGTGGCCCTCGGGGACAGGCGCGAGGGTCCAGAGGGGGCTGAGGAGCAGGACAAGCAGGAAATGCCGCGGCAGGAGCGGTCACGGGGGTGCCGCTGCTGCTTGCAGGGATAAATCACGGCTCCGGCAGCACCGAGCCGCTCCAGATGCGCCAGATGTTGGGAGGTGCGAGATAAAGGAGTAAACAAGGGGAGAGGGAGGGAGGGATTTGTTTTGTCTCCACACAGGCCGGCTCTGGAGCGGGATGGGCACCAAAGATTCTCCCACCTCTGACCCCCCCAGCCCCTGCCCACCTCTGTCCCAGAGCTTGGCACAGCCGTGGCTTGTGGCCCAGACTGACCACGGGGACATGCCCTGGCCTGGGGACCCCAGACAGTGCCACAGCAGTGAATGTCACAGCCGGGGGCACAGTCCCCTCCCGCCGGCGCTGCCATCACCCTCCGCGGGGCAGGGGACACCAAGGAGCACAAATCACCCCAGTGCCGTCCCCCTGAAGCCTCTCCCAGCCCTGGGAAGGGAAAATCTCGCCTGTCCGACCCTCTGTCCCTCAGGGGAGGCCGGGACATGCGAGGCCACACAGTGCCGGGCAGCAGGAGCGGGTGACAGTGACAGTGTCCCCTGCCGGGCAGACCCGGGCCGAGTTTGCAGCCTCGGTGTCGCTTCCAGCGGCTCCTCCCCCGGAGCCCGGGGCTCATCCACACCGGGACCCCCGCGCAGGTCGGGGACACCCGGCCGGGGACACCTCAGCCATCGTCCCCTTGGAGTCCTGGACACCCCCCAGCCCTCCACCATGGTGTGGGTCACGGCCAAACCTCTCCCCGGCTCCCTCGGGAGCTCTGTGCATCCTCACCCTGCCCGGGGCAGCCCGGGCTCACCTGCCCCGCCCGGCCCCGGCTCCAGCTGGCACCGAGCGTGCCCCGGCCGCAGAGGGGCCGAGCCCCGTCCCTGCCCACGGCCGGGGCTGCAGGGGCGGTGTCGGGTGTCCCTCTGGCTCCCTCTCGCTCGGCTCCGCTCTCCCTGGCCCCCTGCCCGCCCGGGATGCTGAGCGAAGCCCCGGCGCTCAGCCCGGAGCCACCACTCCGCTCCTGGCTCGTGGGGAGCTGGCACAGCCCCCGCTGTCTGCGGCCACCTCTGCTCTGCCACCGCTGGTCTGAGCCAGCCGTGACAGGGACGGGCGAGGAGCGGGGTGGCTCCCAAGCCCCCGTGGTCCTCACCTTCCTCTGGCAGCGGCTCCTTGCCCTGGCAGGCGCTGAGGAGCCCGGCGAGGGCCAGGGCCCAGAGACCCCTCATGGTGCCCGTGGCAGAGCTCAGGGCCCGCACCTGCAAGGGAGAGACCCCGAGTGGGCACCTGGTGGGCACCGGCCCGCGAGGTTGCCCACAGCAGGAAAGGCACCAGCGTGGAGTGGTGCTGACTCCTGGCCATGGCTCGGTGGTGTTTTGGGGGTCAGTGTGGCCCCCATCCATCTGTTCCACACCCACCCCCAGCCTCAGCATCCCTGGGTGTCAAAGGCCAGCAGCCGGATTTACCCTGAACATTCAGAAATGCAACGACCGAGGTTCCCCAGAGTGGAACCGGGCACCCACCCACGAAGGTCTCACCCCTCCCGTTTTATCTCCCGCTCCCGCGTGGATCCCGGGGTGTCCCCGCAGGTCACCCCGACCTGGCCTCCCTCCTGCTTCCTGCCACGAGGCAAGCCGGGGCTGCCGGCGGGCCCGGGGCCGGGACAGACCGGACACGCTGGGCTCCGGGGCTGCTGCCAGAGCGGGGCGTGCATCCATCCCGTCCTTCACCCCGCACAGCCCCCGGCAGCGGGGCCGCCCCTGCCCTGCCCGCTCGGGGCTCTCTCGCACCCCCAGCTCTGCCCAGGCTCCCCCCTGTCCCGAGCCACAACCCCTTCCCCGGCTGTCCCCTGAGGTGCCACCCGGCTCCGCTGGCCTTGGCACTGCCCGCGCCCGCCCCCCGTGCCACCTCCGCACCCCGCACGCCCCCGCTCCCTCCGCAGCTCCCCCCGCTCGCTCCTCCTTCCCTGCGCCGCTCCCTCCGCACCGGCGGGTCCCCGCGGCCCCGGGGCGTGATTAACCCCGGTGATTAACGGGGAATCCCCCCCTCGTCCGGTCCCGTCCCGCCGCAGGGCCGGGCCCCGCCGGGCTCCGCCCGCCCCCGCTGCGGGGCTGCGCGGGGCTCACCTGCGCGGGGCTCGGCGGGGACGGCGCTGTCGGGGGTGCGGGACACCGGGAACCCCTCCGCGGGACACCGGGAACTCCGCCGCGGGACACCGGGAGCCGCCGCGCCGCCCCCGCCGCCTTCCCCGCCTCCCTCCGGGGGGGGCCCGAGCCGCCCCCCAAGCGCTGCCCGCCCTCCGCACCACCCCCCCCTCCTCTCCCCAAACCGGGGGGGCCGCCTTCGCATCCCCGCCCTTCTTCTCTTCCTCCTCCTCCTCCTCCCCCGGCGCCTCCCCCGGCAGCGCCTTCCTTCCCTCCCGACCCTCCTTCCCCTCTCCGGGCCCCAGAAGAGGGGAACCCCAATCCCGGGGGGGGTGTACCCCATTCCCGGCCTGCCACCCCTGTGGAGCGGCTCTTCCTCCCCGCAGGGAGCTGAGGGCACCGGGAGCTGGCACCAGTGGTGGCACCGTGTGTCCCCACGGAAGGAGGATGTCCCTCGAGGATGCTCCTCCATGGCGCGGCCCCAGGAGCAGCTCCGGGCAGACCGTGTGACACGGAGCTGCTGTCCCCTCCCTGCGCCTTGGGGTGGCTTGGGGACAGTCTGGCTCAGGGCGAGGTGCCCGGGGTCAGAGCGCGGGGACGGGACCGCTGCCACCATTGCTGCCGCTGGCACCGCCGCTGCTCCCACAGAGCCCTGCCAAGCCCTGGAGGGATCCGGGCCCATCCCAGACGGGCCGTGCCAGCCTGGAATGCCGTCCCGGGGCCTGGCTGCCCCACTCTGCCCCATCCTCCCGTGCCAGGCCGCCCTGAGCCCCCAAAACCAGGCAGGGAACGAGCTCAGCTCGTGCAAGTTTGGGTCTGGAGGGTGCAGAGCATCGGCTGGCATCGCCAGGGCTGGGGTGGCACAGGACCCTCAGATGGCTCAGCTGCGTTTTCTCCCAAATTGTGATGGATCTATTTAGGCTGCAGCTTTAGAGACGCGTGAGGGACGCATGGATCTCAATAAACTCGCTAATTAACAACTGCTGCTTATGCAGAGGCAGTAAATAAGCTGTCGTGGGCAACCCCAGCGGCTCGGCTCCGCCAGTCCCGGCGACGTGGTGACAATGCTCCCGCGAGGTGCCTGCTGAGGTAATTAAGGGTAATTAAAGCAAGTGGGAACGAAAACACAGCGAATTTTCTCTCGTTTGGGATGATTGTTCTCCTCGAGCTGTTCTTTGTTTGGGGCCACCCAGCAGCGATGAACCGGGGTTTGTGTGCCCCAAAACTGGCCCCACATGCCACCCCAACCCCAGAGCAGAGCAGGGATGAAGGGCAGCCTCGTCCCATCCTCTGCATCTCCCAGGAGCCTCAATTCATCTGCAAAACTCCTCGGAGGGTTTACAAGTGAGGCGCCCTTCCCGTGCCTCAGTTTCCCTCACTTCCCAGGGTGCTCCCCTGGCTTCGTTGTCCCCAACCCAGTGGCACAAAGCGACCCCGGCAGCCCCAGGGGTGGCGGCGGCGTGGAAAACCCCGCTCGGCGCAGCTCCTGCTGCTCCAGAGCACGGGATCCGCATTTCCAGAGGGAGGAAGAAGCCGGATCCCGCCTCCCCAGAACGCTCGCTTGGAGCGGCGCCCAGCGGGGGGATGGAAAGCAGGATCCCGCAGCCCCTGCCCACCCTCCAGCCCATCATGGAAAAAGCAGAGGCACGCTGTGCTTCCAAGAAACTGCCGCGCCGCCTGCCAAAAAACACGAGCCGGAGCAGAGCCCGAGAATTTTGGGGCTGGAGATAATTTTGCCTCGGAGCAACACGGCGGTTGCGTTACCCTGAGCTCCCCACTTCTCACCCCGAGATCAGCCCCCCCAAAAGGCTCCCCAAATCCAAGGAATGAGGGTTGGGATGACGCCGGCTCCCCAAATCCAGGGAATGAGGGTTGGGATGACGCCGTCCGGACCACGCTGGCTCAGAGGCAGCTGCCGGCCTGGACGAGGCGCAGGAGGGAATTCCTGCGGCGAGGATTTCAGCGGCTCAGCATTAATTTCTGCACCAATCCAGGCACAATTCCCCCCGCTCCCCGCCTAATTCCAGCCAGGAAGGAGAGCGCCTGCAGGAATTCTTTCCAGCTTCCCTGGGCCGTTTGTATCGGCGGTGCTAGAACAGCACTTTTGCCTCTTTTTGGTGAAGTTTTCTTCCCCGGGGAGCGGAGGGAGAAGCTCCGCGGAGCTCCCGTCCCCCCGCGCAGCCTCGGAGCCGTCAATTCTCCATCATTTCCGCACATTTTTGGCACTGGGGGGACCCAGCTTGGCTCCGATAGGAGCTGCAGATGGAAAACGGCTCCAGAGCTCTGGGATCTGCTCTGGGATCTGCTCCCCCTGTACCCCCCGTCCCGCAGGACTGGGGGCTGTCCCTTGTCCCCCGTGCTGGGACACACCACGAGCCTGTGCCTCTGGCCCGGGCTCCGTTCCCTCGCCCCATCTGGCGTCTCCATGAGTAATAAAAGCTGCTAATTGCCAACAGATGCCCCAGGAAACCCTGACGCTGCCTCTCGCGGCTGTGTTTGGCTGGGGAGGAGAGGAGGGGAGCTGGATCCCCCAAAGCAGGGGGCGGGGGGATCCCAGTGCGTGGCAGCTCTCAGAAAGCAGAGCTGGAGGATGTGGCTGCAGAATTCCAGCAGAATTTCCAGCAGAATTAGGGACACCCCAGGGAGGGGATGGTGCCCCACACCCTCCATGGGGCTGAGAACCTCGGCCGAGCCCCACTGCAGCCCCTGGATGTGCCAGGACGTGTCACCCACGGTCCTGACCCCGGGCACGGGCAGCCAAAGTCCTCGTGCTCGTGCCAGCCCCCTCCCCGCACAGCTGGATCCCCCTTTAGGAGGTGGCAGTGGAATAATTTGGCTCCTTCCAGCCCCTCCTCCTCTCTCCCATCACCACGTTGCAACCCAAATGGCTTCTTCCAGTGCCCCAAACCTGAACTGGGCGCTGCTGGGATGAACTGGGCTATGAAATCGGTACTTCCATCCCCTGGCGGGGCTGGGGAGGGGACCCCCACTCCAAGGGTCACATCCTGTCCCAGTGTCCCGGCACTGGGGCTGGGAGCAGCCCTGTCCTGTCCCACGGTCCAAACCGGGCAGTGGCCACCAGTCCAAACTGGGCAGTGTCCTTTGCTCTTTCCAAGCCTGTCCTGACCAAGGGAAGCCCTCAGGAAGCTCGGGAGGCTTTTCCCAGGGGGAAGGAACAGCCGTGAGCAGGATCTGAGCCATGGCACTCACAGCAGGAGGGTTTCCGTGCCCTGATCCCACCATGGATCAGAATCTCCATCCCAGATGTGCCGAGAGCCACCAGCAGAGACGTCCCCTGCCCCAGCCCCGCTGTCCTGACCCCGCTCCTGCTCTGGGCATTCCCACCCCCAGCTGCTGCTCCTGCTGCCCCAGCTCCATCTCCAGAGGCCAGCAGCGCCCACCTGGAGCGGCCCCACGCGGGGATGACCTCCGAGTTCCTAATTTACTCACAGATTAATCACTCCGTAATTACCACTCCCGGCTCCCGTGATCAGATGCTCGCTGGCAGCGCGTGGGTGCAGAACCAGCCCAGCTCAGGGGGAGATTTTGGGCAGGGGGGTGCAGGGTGACACCGGGTGACAGCCACGCCCGGGTGACAGCCACGCCCGGGTGACAGCCACGCCCAGGCGAAGCACGAGGCGGCGGCCGCAGCCCCACGGCACCACAGAGAGTGAACTTTTATTTCCAACAACGACAGCACCTGCCCCGTGGGGTGGGGACGGTGGGGAGGGCTGGGAGGGGGCGGCCGCGGGGGTCCCGGGGTTGGGGGGGTCCCGGGGGGCGGCCGCTCGCGTGCACACGGTGCACGGCGTGAAGAAACATCCCGGTAGAAAAGAACGAAGGTCTGAGGGCCTCGACGGCCGGTCCTGCCCCGGGGGAGGGGTGCAGGCGTGAGCGTGGGTGAGCATTTGGGGGCGGGGAAAGTGCGGGGGTCCCCTCCACACCCGCGTCCTGGGGGTGGCAGGAGGAGGAACCGCGCGAGGACGAGTGGGAGGCGGCTCTCCCGGGGGGGGACAGCGGCTCCGGCCAGGCAGGGACCCCCCGGCTGCCCCGGAGCGCGGAGCAAACGCGGCGCGTCGGCTGGCGGGGCCGCGCACGGGGCGGCGGCGGCGGCGGCGGCGG